>NC_066620.1:134297230-134632756 GCF_025201925.1 Gopherus flavomarginatus
TCAGGAAATCTCTCTATCTCGGCATCTTCAACGTACAGCCACGTGCTAATAAAACAAGTATGAAATCCTGACCCCATCGAGGTTAAGCGGAGCTTTGCCCGGGACATCCCGGGAGCCAGGATTTCACTTTCCTTGTTTCGGACCGAAATGTGTTAAAAGATGTGTTGGGCACTAGAAGACAGTGGACGGTTGCACACGAGTATATTGAATGAATGCCAAGCCAGGCTGACTGCTGGTGAATTATCACTTGAAAAAATCGTCATTGTTTCTGGCTACTGTTTCCTCCACAAAGACGTTTGTGGCTCATCATATTGTTTATTGTATAGGGAAATTTTACAGCTCACAGTTTGCTGACCTGTGCGAGACCACGCGGCTTCCAAGTGACGACTTTAATTGAGAGTTTAAGTGATTCTTAATTCTATTATTAATAGTTGCATTTCAGAAAAGCTAAGGCGAAGGGCTAATTTTAACAGCAAGGGTCTTAATTCTCTGAATAAAGCAAGGGATTCCTGTCTCCAATGATGGCAGTGGCAAAACTCCCCTCGCCTTCAATAAGCTGAGGGATTCACCCATTGCCTACACTTCGTTCAATTGTTCAATAGAACGACCTTTATTATTATTAATTATTAGTAATTACTATTATTTTATCTGAGACATTAAAACAAGGGACTGGATTGTGTCTAACCTGATCAAAGCTTAGGGGTGTGGAATAACTGGGTCAGTATTACTCGGAGCTCTATGACATTTCTGTTCCCCGCACAAAAATCCTGCAGCTCCTTACCAAACGTTGGATCTGGACACTATGGGTCAAATCCATCCCTGGCATAGCTCCGCGAACTCGAATGGATCCACGCCAAGGGCTGGATTTGGCTGAAATACATTAATTAATTGGTGGTTTCATTGCACTTGTTTCACTGTGTTAGTTGCTTTTGTCATCAAAGCAAACAATTTGCCCGGCACTGGCTTTGGGTCTATTGTATATAGTTAAATAACAGACTGTTCCGATGGGAAGGAATCGGCTCCTTTTGGGTGTGGGGGCAGGAGGGCTAAAGGCAGTGGCGGTGTTGTTTTGGGTCAGGCGGGAAGCGTCGGTGCCGGGGCTGGGCGTTAATTGCTCATTGGCAGGAAGGGGTCATTGAGCTGAGCCTGGCACGGGGGAAGGAAAGAGGGAATTTTGCCGACAGGTAGAGGGCAGCTGGGAGGAAATATTACGGGCCGTGGGTTCCAGGTAGTTGCATTACGGTGCGTTTTTTCCATACATGCGATGCATGGTTCATACTACTCAGCCAAAAGGAGAAGGGTAAAAGGATGTGCAAATACCGTCTTTGTTCATGTTGACTTCCAAGCATTTCTTCAGTCGACACGCCCTGCATTGGTTCCTGTGTGTTTTATCCACGGGGCAACCTCCCTAAAACAGAGAAACTCCTTTCGTTAAGAGATGGGCTTGCACAAGGTATGGGGTGGGAAACTGACGAGCGAAAGGCGGGGCAGCTAAGAACCTGCAGTGATCACAGCATTAGGGATTACCCCCCCCCCCACACACACACACCCTTAGCACGTGGCTTGTGCCCTTTCTGCCTGTGGTCCGCCTAGGAAGGATTTGTGAAGGGAGGGATGTATGGTGCCAACGATTTTCCAAGCGGAACAGCAGCCCGAAACCAGTGAGGAGTTCTGCTTTTAACCGGATGCCACCGTATGGCCTTGTGTATTTACACTGCGTAACTTTCCCTGGGTCACCTGTGTGCACGGTCCTTACTTGGGCGAAACTCCCAGCTACGCCAAATAGGAGTTTGGCCTGAGCAAGCAGCTCAGACTTGGACCCTTGGTCAGCGCAGTCTGTAGTTGGAGAGGACAAGGCTAGCTAGGAGGTAGAATCGTTTGGGTTTGCAGGATTTATTCGCTTCAGAAAGGAGTTACTTCTACAGAAACAGACAAATGAAGGGGAGACTATACATGTGCCGAAGCGTCCCGGTGAGGAACAAAAGAAAGGGCTCTTTTGGCGGGTGCGAGTCCATGAATCCGATCTAGTCACAGAGCGGTTCCTTCCTGGGGTACTATATCGAGGGTTATACTGGTGTGTATGTAGGGTGTAACGAGGTGTAAGGGACCAAATCCTGTTGGCCTCATTCCTGGAGGCAGCCCGGGTGAAATCAATAAAGCAGAATCTGGTCTCAGTCACTTAGAGGGGAAAACCGGAGTCACTCTACAGTGACTCCAAATGGAGTTACCAAGGATTTCCACCGGTGTAAGTAAGATTAGCATCTGACCCAATGGAGCTACTGGAGTAAGACGAACAGGATTTGGCCCCTAACAAATGAGTGGGCAGGTGGTTATGGACAAATCTGTTTCAGCACCTTAGACAGCTCCCCACCCCCAGAGGCTCCAGCTGCGCCCCGGAACAACAGAGCTCCCCAGGCCCCTGTCCTAAGAGGAGTAGTATAGACTTAGAGACAAGCACAGTCCCAGAAAGTCACGTGCAGCCCTCGGCTCAGTAAGCCAGAAATATTCAGCCACAGAGTCAAAATTCAGCCGATACTGAGGTAGCGTACATGGAGACCTTAAGAAGATGGGACAAGACGGGGGTGGGTGGATTTTGTAAATAAATGTAAATGCTGGTGACAGATTTCAGAATCCTAAAAAAGAGGTCCTGAACCCGACACACTGTGTGTGTGTGTGTGTGTCTGTCTGTCTGTCTGTCTGTGTCTGTGTTTATACTCTAGCATCGGCTATGTTCATTTAGCCCCGGAGCCTCAGATAACTTGACTTATGCAAGCAAAAGCTAATGGTCATTTTTTCAGTCTGCCCCTTATCCTGTGGTACTAACTCCAGACACCATGTGTGGTTATACTGCCATACCCTCACGCCTCCGGTGCCCTGAGAGATACGACAATGAAGGAAACCCCCTTCTCAGAGAGGTGGGGGCCTGGTATAAATTGTTGGTGTTAATTGTTCAGAAACAATTTGGCTGTAACTCTGCAGTTCTGACTTGCGGTATGAGCTGGAAACCAGTTCGCACCTGCAGAGACCCTGCAGAATTTACATTCCTCGTCGGTCAATGGAAACTCGCCTTGCATCTGAGGAAGTGGGTATTCACCCACGAAAGCTCATGCTCCAAAACGTCTGTTAGTCTACAAGGTGCCACAGGACTCTTTGCTGCTTTTACAGATCCAGACTAACACGGCTACCCCTCTGATACCTTTCACAGAAGTCAGGTTGCAAAGCGAAACTTATTCCGGACTCTTATGGGGGGTCTCCAGCGTCCACTGCAGTAGGGTGCGAAATACCCACAGACTTCAGGTTCGGCCCCGGATAGACGCTCTCTCTTCTCTAGCTGTTCAAAGTGCACTCAAACAAAAGAGCTTCCCACCTAAAACACCTTCCGACACTATCCACTGAACAGAAGCAGAGGACACCTAAGGCAATATCGATATGAGTAAGGATGACTTGTAGCTGCTTCGGAAAAATCGATTTACTCTCCCTGCACGGTTCTATTGTGTAGAAGTAGAAAGCTGATACTGTCGGACCAATTTATTTCAATATTCTCTTTGCCATCCGCCTTTTGACTTGACAGCCTTTCCCCTTTTTACTGTTACATATTAGCCGATCTTTAAATGTGTGAGGGTGAGTGGAGGTGCCACAAGTTACACAGCACCCTTGTGGGTGCACTATATAGTTGTATGTTGATTCACTGCTGTTCTTCCCACAGTGAAATCGGTGGGAAGTCGCCTGAGACAGGACTGCAGGATCGTGTTTGTAAACACACACAGGAGACAAGGAGCACGGTGTAAAGTGAAAATTATTTTCTGCAGTGAGTGAAGAGTTCAAATACTCCGGAAAGGGGAAACCTCGATTCATTTTCCTAGCGCTAATCCTTCAAGTATGATAGTAAATGCCGTCAGATTATTTTCCACCACTCCTTATTCTATTTACCACACAGGCAATTAACCCTCTACTTGAATCTACTAATTGCCTTTATTATCATATATTTGCAGCGTTGGTGTAGCCTTTTGGTCCCAGGAAATTAGAGATCACAAGGTGGGTGAGGTCATATCTTTTATCAGGCCAACTTCTGTTGGTGAAAAAGACAAGCTTTGGAGCTGCACTGTTCTGAAGAAGAGCTCTGCGGAGCTTGAAAGCCTATCTCTTGCACTAACAGAAGTCGGTCCAGTAAAAGATACTACTTCACCCGCCTTGTCTCTTTTATTATTATAGGCATTTATTAGATAGTCGGTGGGAGCTGCAATTGTTACCGTCCTAAGTTTCATAGTGACCTGGAAAAGAAACTCTAGCGAGAGAAGCTTGTTCAAAAGTTTGTACAAACGTCTTTTCTAGTGAGATGGGTGGGCGCAGGGGAGGGGGAGTTTTGTTTTCAAGAAATCTTCCCTGTAACTATGGTATTGGCTTGGCTTGAACTCATCAACCCTCCATTCACCCCCCTCCCTCTCCATAACTGCGCTTTTATTTTAATGAAGGGGGGCTAGCGGTAGGAGAGACAGAAATCAAAAGCTGGGGGGTTGAGTGTTCTCCGACTTGGTTATGTTTTAATAGCTAAGTTTATGTCAGAACATTGTCTTAAAATATTTGCCAGTCTCTGCCCTCTCTTCTGCTTCAATAAGCTCGGTAGGAGTACACAGAGTGGGTCTGACCCGCACCGTGATGTAGCGAGGACAAACAGAACCTGTAGCAAGAGAAGGCCACACCAATTTATGTCACTGTCGTTAAGGTAAATTGGTTTATCGTTTGAATCTATTTTGTCTCTGTGCTGCTGAACGGAGTTGTTATGTACCTAGACACTTCCACATATCATATGCGCACAACCAGAGAGTAATCTGAACACGTGGAGACTGGGGCATTGGCCCTGGAAAACTGCCCAACCTAATGCTTATATACATTATGTTAATTGACACATAACAATTTACTCTAATTTTGAAATCCTCTTGCTTTGAGAGGAAAGATCTGACCTGTGGAATCAGATTCTTGGTCCATGAAATCCGTTATCCTACCTCAATCCAATACCTAATGCTTCAGAGACCGTTCGGTGGCCAGTATATCTGGCGAAACTCCTCCACAATGCAGTCGATAGGGGAAGGCATTTCTTCCTGACCACAGCATGTCCTGAAGCATGAGCTCTGATTTTTGATTTCCTGTTTAAATCCCCCCAGGAAGCTGACTCCTATTCCATTATAATACGTGTCCGGAAGAAGCTTGCATTAAACGTTCTGTTAAAATGTGAATATCCTTAAAATGTTTAGCAAACGTTCCGAGCTGCTTAAATCTATTACAGACAAAATCTAGTATCTCCCCCCGCCCCCATTTCCAGAATGTATTAGGCTGGGATGACATCCAGTTGGCAGGAAGCATATTAGATTTTGATCCATATTTCGGCATGACAGAGGGGAAGTCCAGAGCGACAGTACAATACATAACTCTTTGGAAGTGGAAGGGGAATGAGCCGGTGCTGTTACTAGTACCTGATTTCCAGATTTGCAGACGTACGTCCTGTTCCTCCTGATGCTCCGTTTGAAAAATCCTGAGCATCCATCGCAAGCGTAAACCCCATAGTGCTTGCCGGAGCTGCGGTCCCCACACACTTTACAAGGGATGTCTAATATACGACCTGAAAAAGCAGAGGCAGAGGGGGAAGGGGGAGAGGGAGAGAGAGAACTAAGCAATCTGACCTCTGAAGGGATTAGCACCAGAGCTGCGATAAAAGCAAATAATGAAGTGATTTTATAGGCAACCTTCTTTTCCTTGAGCAAGTGTCAGTTTTCTACAATGAGAATTATTCATGCACCGCTACATTTATTTGAATCTTCTATAATGGCCAAGACCCATTTTTGCAACGAAACATTACAGCAGCAGCAATAGCAAAAAAGTTTTTGCTGGATCCGTAGTGTTCTCCAAACAGGGAGAAAGCTACGTTCTGTGGGTAGGGAGTGGAGAGAACCAAGTCGCAAAAATAGCTTCCAGCTGGGTTTGTTCCCGCCATTAACTTGGATGTGATTCCCATTACCCTAACATTTAAGCAAAACTTTCTGCATTAACTGTGGGAAAATGCAGTTTATGTACTGCCAAACATATTTGAAATGCCTGGTTTGTTTCTTTCTATCTATATATCAGTCTGAATTATGTTTACTTTTCAGCGACTTTTACTGTAATTGCAAATGCACCGAGTCATAGAAAATTTATAGAGCTTATTAAACCCCATTTCAATGAACACACCACAAAACCGAGCAGCTCTTTTCTTTTCTTTTTGTTAGCATCCGTTCAAACAGTCTCCTTCCCCCCACTCCCCGAAGTAACACAAGCCAAAGGTGCAGCTCTCTCACAAAACCTGGGTATGAAAAACCTGGTCGATTTGGTTTATAGCAATTTGCTTTGCTTTGAATTAGCTCAGTAAGAGTGTCTTTAGTATGGTGGAGGGGTTGGGGTGGAAGAGGGATGGGGGAAGGGGTTGGGAGCTGGATTCAGAGAAGTCTCTTCTGCTCCCTAGAGAATTTAGGAGCCCGGGATGCTTTCAGACATGTTTATCCGGAGGCTCTGAAACAATGCCTCCTGGTAGACAATAGGGACATTAGATAAAGTGTTAACTTAATGATTTTCCCCATTGAAACTCGTTTGACTGCCTCCAATCAGCACAAGCTGCCAGCTTCTCCCCTAAATGAAACTCGACAGCTGCTATATACAACACTGCTAGAGGAATGGGGATTAGGTTAGGGACTGGGAAGGGAGGGGGCTAAGGAGGGAGGGTAGAGGGGTTAAAGAAGAGAAAACTTTTACGCAATTAATAAATCCAGCTAGGAAAGCCACCCCCCCCGCACCTCTCCCCCTAAAGCCTGTAACGTAAATTGTGCCTCTGAATCTGCAGGTAGGAGGAGGGTTTAGGGACAAGGAATGATTTCTGGAATTGTGTAATTACAAGCCCTCCTTGCCACCTGCCTATTGGGTCACCAGTGACCCGTCAAAAAGAGTAGCCTGGGAATTCGGATATCACACAATGCCAACAGGGGCGAGGACTCGACTACCCCCACCGCCTTCAGCTTCAGCATCCACCGATAGACACTCTCTCTCTCTCTCTCTCTCTCTCTCTCACACACACACACACACACACACACGAAAAGACAGTGAAATTATACATGCATCTGTGCCATCTCCTTGTATGTAATGTCACGGCCAAACGAAATGCAGAGTGCACAGGCACTTTGGAGTTTGATTTTAGCTATGCAGATCCCAGACTTTCTTCCCCCCGGCTGGAGCTTGCAGATAAATCGTCGCTTCCCGCTCCAAATAAACCCTAACTTTGTTTTCAACCACAGCAAGGCAGTGAACCAGTGAAATTAAGGAGTGCGGTTATTCTCTTTTTTGAAAATAAGTAATTCTTATCGGTAGCAGTATATGTATAACATTAGAAAGGGACTTTTATTTAGTGTGAAAGGTAGTTTTACTAGGTTGCGGTTTCTATTTTGTATTTTATTTCACCAGATCTAGAGAAGATAAAATGATATTTTAACTCCTCTAGACCTAGAGCTAATAAAATAATGCTAGATTCAGCATTTGCCGCTCTAAATTATAAAAAAGGCGTGTGGTGATGCAAATTGCAGCCAGATGTATAGTCATTCATGTAAAATATAATTCTATCCGTCGATTTCCCCACCCTCCATTCAAGACCTAACTAAACTTTCTTCTTCTCCCAATCCCAGCTGTGTCCGTCTCATCTGATCACTTTTGCAATTATTCTGACTCTCCTCCGACTAATCAGCATCTTTAGCGAGTGTGAGCCCCTCAGACTATTGTAGACGTGGCTGTTGTTATGAGAAATTTTTTAGGCAGAACAAATATGAAAGAAAAAAATAGCGAGCGAGAGAGAAATGTTAACCTGACACGGGGTCATGAGATAACTGATTCCTCCTGTTTAAAAGAGCCCTCTTTTGACGAAGCAGAGCTTGGTCTCTGAAGTCCAGCGTTAAGAAAATTGAATTTTGTTGATCTGGGAAACCGTTTTTTAACATCCCTCGACAGGGGGTCCTTTGCAGCTTTTTGTGTGTCATAATTGCTTAAAGATATATGGCAGCTTCGATTACTGTAATTACCATCAGAGGCTGTTGAAAGAAGTTAGTCTGGGTTTGAGGGACTGCGGGATGGGATCTTGTTGCCACCCAGGCAGAGATCACGTTTGACATAACTATACACTCACTGGAGGAGAAGTAGAGCAAGATCCACACTGCAAACTCAGGCCAAGAAGAAAAGCCACGGCAAAAAAACAAAAACAACAAACAAACAAAACAAAAAAACCCCAAAACAAACCTCGTGCCTGCAGCTCCCCGGGCTATTCTGTCACCACGGTCTGAGCCTGCCTCAGGTCTTCAGCCGCAGACCGTAGTCCTTTAGTGGCTCCAGCAGACGGTAACACCCATCCCTTCGGGGACAGTTAGCAGATTTCTCCTTAGCTGTCTCACTATCTCTCCCGAGCTCTCTAAATTATAACTTGTCCCTTGGATAAAATCTTATAAATTAGACCAACTGGAAAAAAAGGGCCAAGAAACCGCGTGGGCGCCTGTCAAACCTTTAACCACATCAGTTACAATATTATGGTTGGTTTCCTGAAACCATGGGATGCTCTCTCCCCACCTTTTCCTTCTTTACCAACAACCACCATCGTGTGCGTATATAGGACATGCCACCCGTTCCCCATGCAATGGTCCCGCGCTTCACGAAGCGAATCAAGGCCACAGAAATAGCCCTATATTTTAACTAAAATGTAGTTTGCTTCCCTGCTCCCCAAAACGGAGAGAGGAAACAGAATATCTGGCCCGATTTTGGGAAAGGAGCTGGTGGGGAGGGACGCAGCTGGGAACAAATCTATTTCAAACGGCCATCAGTGCCGCCAGCTCTCGCGGGAGGAAAACTCAGTAAGTAATAAGCTTTATTTGAATGGGCTCCAGGGAATATCGGAGCCAGAAGTCAAAGCGCTATTGATTTCACAGTGTCAGAAATGAGAAAAGTAATGTGAAAAGCACAGAACGCTGGGGCAGCCGGTCCAGAACTAAGCTTCTAGATGCGTTGGGTTTTCTCTCCCCCAAAATGTTTTCTGTCCCTTCAAACGTATTTAGGGACACGGGGCTTTTTCTTCCTGCACCCCTCTCCCCGTTTTATTTTATCCTTATCTTTAAACAAATATGCCAGGAAACTATTTAATTTGCTGCTTTCGCTCCCTCATCCTTTGCTACCCAGTTCCCCATGGATGTGGACTTCAGCGGGAGTTTTGGGTGTGGGAGAAATGCAAGATCAAGTCCTTACATCTTCATTTTTTTTTTGGCTCGGCTTTTGTTAGTGACAAATCAAGTTCCTTAGGGAGAAAAAAAAAGCCTTAATTTATCCGTAGGAAAATACTTAACGCAACTCCCTGTACATAGAAATCAACTTCACCCGCTCGCTTTTCCAAAAGAAACCCCTACATTCAAGACAGTATTAATGGAAGCAACAACGGCAAAACTCCGAACAAGAATAGCTAGGCAGCTAGCAAAAACAGCGGCTTCTCCCTGGATGGATTCAAACCTCCAAGGGACAAAGGAGAATCAGGGGGCAAAATAATAGACGCTAGAGGCAAAGATAAGCATCATATGTGAGTTAGATGTACACGCAGGAGCATGAAGGTAGCAGTTATGTACATATTGTCAGAAACTCACGTGTACACCCACTTCTCAGACTCCTATTTAAATTGCACCATACCACCATGACCCCGCTCGACACATGCTATTAAATCGCAAGGCATATAAATGTCCAGTCAGTCACTTGTCACACATTAAATTGGATTGCGTATTTTTTTTCTTTTGTTACTGACTTCATCCATATTATAAACTCCAAAAGTGCCAGCTGGGATTAGACCGATTGAGCCGCTCTTCGCAAGAGCGGTTAGTCATACTTTACATTCCCCAGTTATGAGGTACACGGATTTAGGATTAAGGGAAATGTGACTTTTAAGTTGTTTCTGCTTTCCTCTTTGCAGGATTATTTGGTATGACTGGAAATGGTGTGCAAAGTATTGCATTTAAATCCTCTTTCAACAGAGTTGCTTATGCGATTCGGTGTAATTTAATGATCTGAGTTTTAAACCCCTTTTTAAAAATAAAAATATTGTCCTGCAGAAAAAGGTTGAGTGAATCCCATGAGAGAAGCAGCACGTTTCAGCTCTTTAATGCTGTTTTAAAACCAAACACCCCCCCCCCACAAAATCACGCAGACCTCCATACAAATGCTCACCTCCAAGTGGAATATAACTAACGCGCTGCACGTATAACTGCATGTCAAACATGCTCGACATCAACAGTGGAGCAAGATTTCATTAGAGAGCTGTACGATCAAAACAAGCTGTTGGAAATGACAAACCCAGCATTTTGCGAGAACTTGTCCCAAACTCCCCAAATCCCATCTGGGGCCTGACTGTGTATTAACTGAAGCTACAGATGGAAATAGAACATGCTCTTGCAAAACACCCAGGCTGGGCAGTTCTTCTAAAGGCAGTTAGCAACCTGCACCACATATTACCCACTTGTTGATCCTGCCGGCTTGCTCATGCTTGAATCCCTTTGGAAATCGCTAACTCTGGCTAAAGTCTTGCTGCTTTGGGGAGATCTCTATTCTCCCCTTTCTCGGTTTTCTCTCTCAGTGACAGGTGTTTCCCAAGCAGTCAGAAGTCCTTGCCCGTTGGGAATCGACACATCCTCGCGTCTCTTCCCAGCTCTGGCAGCTTCTTGGGAAGGTTTCTTGAGACAGAGACAAGTTTGCTGCGGTTTGTTGGTGCTGCAAGAAAATCCTTCCCGGAGCCGAGGAGAACTCAAACGGTTTAGACAGAGGCTCGCTATTATTGTCCCAGAAGAAAAATAATACCAGCAGCAATGAAAGGAGAAGATAGGATTTGTGAGCTGGATTCTGTGCTAAGTGCCTCAGTGCAGCTAGGAGAGATCACAGCCTGGAAAATAATAGGGGGGGGGGGAGAAGCGTCAGAGGAGGCAGTCTCTGGCTCTCACAAAGTGAATGGCACAAAAAGGGAAAGGTTTCCATAAGTTCATTACACTGGATGACTTTGTGCTTTGAGCTCCAGGCTGAAGCCCCTGTAATATCCCCCGAGAAGCTCTGACAGGCAGCAGTAGGGAGGGGAATAGGACGCCCCTCGCCCACGTAGCTTCTCCTTGGCTTCCCCCTCCCAACTCCTGGACGGCTGTGACGTCAGCCCTGCGCTGGGCAGGGACTGGGTTAAATGCTAATGATATTAATGAACCCCCAAGCGGCTTCCATAGAAAACGCAGGCGTTTGCCAAGCTGATTTTCCCTTTGGTGTGTGTGTATTGTGCCTCTCCTGTAATAAAAGCGGGTTTTTACAAGTGAGATTGGGCTTTTCTCAAAATCCGATTTCCCCTTATTGCCCCCGCCCAGTGGCTGGAGTGTGAAGTGTGTGTTCAGGTGAGGGGGGCTCGCGCTGATGACAGAGGTGTGATCACGTTCTGAATATACAGGTGTCAATTGAAGGCCCGTCCCTGGGGATAAAAGTTGGCTCTAACACAAGGTAAGCGGACGATCCTTTGCCAGGTATGCACTGGGCCTTATGTATGGGCAAGAGCCAGGCCCGAGAAGGAGGAGCTGTTACGAGAATATTGGTTTAAATCAAAATCGGAGGCTTTCGCAGCTGTTTGTTGCGCAAGATCCTGTTAACCTCTGCCAGGTGTGTGGTTTTGTTTGGAGGTTTAGTTTATTACTTCTCCTGGTCTATCATCCCATCGGCGCTGAGAGATTTAAAGGGCTCCTAACAGTGTTTTACATGCTTGTAGGGGGATGTTCTTAGCCCTGGGCGCCACAGATCTGGCTGTGTATAAGCAGTCGGCAAATTCAATTAAATCTGCGACAGTTTCCTAACGACAGAACGAGAGGGGTCGCTGGCTGTATCAAATTGGTCATGGCTTATTTATTCCCCAGGCTTTGGAGCAAATCCCTTTCTTGAAAGGGGAAAGTTTTGTTTGTGATCAACCCCTTAGGTGATTCAGGTTACTTCATTTCTGCCGGTTCTAGTGGCAGGAATGTAAACCCCAGGTCATTACCTCATCGGTGGGTATCTATATTATACCAAACACGTCACAACGCCTTTCTGTACCGATCCGTCTGGGGAAACCCACGAGAAACGGGTAGAAAGGAACCAGCAGAGACCTGCTGGCATTGTCACACATACAGAAGAGTCACTAAACCTGCTGTTCTGGGGATCGCAGCCCGATTTTACATGTGGGGTTGAGTGGGCAGTCTGAAAAGCACAAGCTAAAGTCCCAGATTGCAGCATGATCAAACCTACTTTTGTTAAAGTGTCAATAGTTTGCATTTGACTTGGGACCACAGCTTTATTGTTGTGAAACCGAGTCAGATTAGCAAGGAGACTAAAGAAGGCGGGGGAGGAAGACACACAAAACCCCACCAACCCTGGATAAGGAACCTGGAAAGGCACCTAGATTTAGTGTGGACAAAAGGAGGAAGCTGAGAAATGCAAACCAAGGCAGCAGAGTTTAAACCTAGCAACTATATATATAGATTCAAATTGTGACTTAATAGCCCTTCCTTCTGTGTCTGAAAACTGTTGATCAAGGTCAAAGCAGATACGCCACAGCGCCAAATGGGCAGAAGGATCCGCCGGAAAAGTTGGGAGGACGGTGTGTGTTTAGGCATAGGAAATCCTTTTGATTTTAGGTTTGATGTGCGGTAGAATCCAAGACCAGATTCTGAAATCGCCAAGCAGCTTTGAAATCTATGCAGTGTTACTGAGCAGCACACTGTTTTCTTGTTCATGTACCTTTCCCTGGTTTTCTTACCGTTATTGATATTTCATTTGTTGACCGCAGACTATCTTGAGGATGTGATAGCTGAATAAATCGTCCCAAAGCCTAATGAGGTATTCTGTTTTCATGCCTGACATGGGACACGCACACACACCATTGTATTTTCTCCCTTCACGTCTAGCAATAATTATTCCCTAGTTTTGCATACTGAAATCATAGTCATCACCTTCTGCTCTCTATTTTTGTGCTTGATATGTCAATAACAGGGAGAGGCATCCAGCAGCGATGAACTGAAAATGATACTGTACTGTTTAGAGACACCCAAATGGAAATGTTAAGTGAATTAAATCATATTGTATTAGGAGAGACCCAAAGCAACAGATAGATCGATCAAGTCATTTAGAGCAAGACTTACATTCCAACTGCACATAGTTATTAATTCCATGCAGTAGGCGTTTCAGCCACTCTGTTGTGTCTAAATAGCCTGAACATGCAGGGCACCACTTCTACCCACATTTGACCCCAGGGGGGTTACCTCATTGCAAGCTAGGGTAGAATGTAGTTCAGGGTAGATAGAGAATCTAGGAGTTACAGATTGGAATATAAAAGGTTGGTGTAGCTGCAGATGTCAGACACAAATGAAGTGGAATAGCTCAAAACTCTTCCTCCCTCAGACATCAATAGCAGAGGGCACCTACACTATACTGGTCTATTATGAGCAGGCCATAAGCACTTCTGCCTGCCTAGTTAAGCACATTAAAGCAGGATTTTCACTTTACTGATTGTGCGTGTTCCTTAGAATGCAGCCCAAGGCATTTCAGGCAGACTTACATTGTTTGTTTAAATTGGAAACATTGACACTATGGGCAAAGGCCTTTGCCTAGTTTTGCCTATCCAAAATCATGCATACTCACAGACATTTACATTTTTGGAATGGGGTTTCTTACAATTTATGTAGGGCTTGGCAGGTACAATAAAATCAACTTTTTCATCTTCGCCAAGTTCACAGCACCCAGCCTTTTGGGGCTGACAGTGTCTTAATCATTGTGTTGTGATCATGAGAAGGTAGGACACATTTCAGGTAACAAGAGCAGAAAAAGTGTTAACCCTTTTAAAAAATATGCACAAGCCATTGTACCTTAACTGCGGGCGGGTGAGAGAGCCCCCTTGTTATACTGTGAAGTACTATCGCTTCTCAATGCTTTCAGTCATGGTCACCTGAAATTCCAATAGCTGATATCAATTAAATAATTTAACTTTTCTATTGTTTCTCTGAGGACTATTTATTATTTCTCTTCTACATTCCAGAGTAGTGCTCAGAAAGATTTAGGATGTGATTCTGCTGGCTTTGACTCCAAATTAGGCCAAACTCCAATTATTTCAGCCAGAGCAGGATTGGAGTTATCCTCATAGAAGTCCTGGGTGAAATTTCTCTGTTTACCTCCAAAGTTGGTTTGACTGCACCAACAGGAGGCAAAGAGACTTGTCCAAGATTGCAGACAATAGTGTGAATTTTTGACTATGATGAGAATGGATTAAAGCACTTAAATCTTTAACCCTTAAAACACTAATATATTTCATCCTTCTTCTTAACTGGATATTTTATTTAGGAGGAAGATAAACAAAACTGACCACAGTGAGATTACTTCGCAACCCTCTAGGTAGGAATATTCAACAAATAGTCTACATTCCTTCCATTGCCTTCCTATATATGATAGTGCTGAAGTTACCTGTGGAAGATGTGTGTGTCACTACTATAGAAAACAGCTGCATTCACTAGAGCAAGTTTATGGCTGTAACTGCATATGTGAAAATGTATAAATTCAATTTGATTACATTGCTCTATTAGCAGAGAACTTGTATACTTGATTTAAGATTTTAAAAATTGTGTGTGTAATCTCTTGATCTAAAATAATGTAATCTAATGAGTAACAGCTCTTTTAAACCACACGAAGAATGTGCCAAAATTCTAGTTATTCATACAGGCAGAATTGTGCATCCTTGGACACTTACACTAAAATTGTGAGCAATCACAGAAGAAAGACTTGCTAATTAAAGAATCTGGAAATCTTATTGAATCAGACAATTTTCTGTAACATGTGACATTCCTTTCCCCCATCTATGGTCAGAATTATTAATACAATGAATGATATTTTAATAGCAAACCACTCTTTTGATAAGTAAGTTCTGTACATTTTCAGATCACTTCCCATAATTCTTGGAGGGGGTGGGGAACTCATGAAGAAATTTGAAGAAAAGTTGAGTATCAGATAAAATTGTCATTCTTGTGGATGCTCATGTCACTGCTTGAATCTATTCCTCTTGTGCAATTATTATATAGTATATTATTTGGCACAAAAAGCTGTTGTAGGAGGGGCCAATTTTGCAAACTTTTGGGTCAAGTCTCTTTGAAATGAATAGGACTGGGAATGGGCGACAGGAGATGGATCGCCTGATGATTATCTGTTCTGTTCATTCCCTCTGGGGCACCTGGCATTGGCCACTGTCAGAAGACAGGATACTGGGCTAGATGGACCTTTGGTCTGACCCAGTATGGCCGTTCTTATGGTCTTATGTTGTGAGAAAAGATTTGCAGTAATGGGCATTAATAATGGGTAATAATGAACTATATGTATATGTACCATATTGTAATTCCTGCTTAGGAAATATAAAGAAATAGCTATTATAGTATGGAATTGATGTTAATAAACTTTTCATCAAAATTTTTATTGGCCTTCAGCATAACATAGTTCTTATAAAAGTGATGTCTAACTCTGCTGAGCTATAACAGGGCTCTCTGTTATTTGTCAGCAATATTATTTCCTCTGATGGTGTCTAAGAGCAACTCATGTTAAAACCAAATGCTCTCTTCCAGCCCCCTTGACCTTATCCTTATTAGCTATTAACTTAAAATGAGTTTTAAACACCTGGAGTGAAAAAAGTTCCATTGCTGAGGAGAGGAGTATGGAGGAAAGAGGTTCAGGTTACAACAGGTAGTTTTTCTACTTTTCATTTCCATTGAGGAAGGGCATGATTAGGCCGTGAGAATCTGCCTTCCTGGGTGGCTGTGTTTATATGTGGTGGACTTGACTAGAAAGTCGGGCCCTCATTTCTCTTTCTGGGGTAGATAGGCAGGATCAGGCACACATAACCTATCCCTTCTCCTTTTTATGGAGGTGATGAGGAAAAAGACTGAGCCATTTTCTGCATTGGGGGAACCCAAAACTTCTTTAACAGTGGATTAGCCCATGGGAAGCCACACCCAATTCACTTCTTCCTTGGGGGTATCTGATGGAAAGGGCTACCCACATCTCCCATAGGACTGAGATCTGTGCATGCGGGGAAAGTGGCCTGTAAAGGAGAGCTGGTACCTAGAGGGATTAGATTAAGGTCTCCTGGATTCCTACGTCCACTCTGAAGGTTGTGGCTGCTTCCACCCACCAGCCCCCATTCCATTTACACCTCAACCTTAAATTACTCCACCAACAATCCCCTTTCATTTTACTACCTGGGAAAGGAATTTGATCATTCATTTCTTTCAAAGCATTTCCCAAAGGTGAGTGGATGATGACGAGAAAACCCCAATATAAGTCTGGACCAAAGGAAAAATATGCAGCAACCCTGAAACAACATTCCACACTGTCACTTACCAATTGTAGTAAATGGCTCTTGCAAGGGCTGGTAGAGATTTGAATGGTAACCATTGCAAAAGTGTCACCCTGGACTGAATAAGGAGTTTTGTGAGCAGGCTGTTCATTTATATCTTCAGCAATCATGGCAGGCCAAAGTTCAGATCCTCCAGGACACAGCAGAGTGTTGTTTGTTGTATTGGTAGAGGTTATAACTTCAGCTTCTGCAACTTGGAGGCACATGCTTTCTTTAACATTTTTCCTCATTGTACTCCAGAACATCTGTAGCTCAGTTCACTTCCTATGTTCTGTACTTGGCTGAATCTGATGTCCCTCTTAGTCTTCAATTTCTGTCCTTTAGTCATATTTTGCTTTAGTTGTGGAGTGGCAACAATGCTTTTCATGAGCCTCGTTATAGTTTTAAAGCTTCTTTCTGCTCCCTTCTTTTTGAAAGCCCCTGCCCCATGATGACAGATATTCATTTTGGAGGATTATACTTTGTATGTTCAGTGTAATACACTAGCTCTGTAACTCACACTGAACAATAACTATCTTAATCTTCCTAACACTCAGCATAAATTATCTCACCCAATATGGCTGCCACCTAGGGAGGTCAAGGTGTTGCCTAGCAACATGCCTATATGACCATGTTCAGCCTTCTTGAAGTTCTCCTATGGGTGGGTTACTGAGGAAACTTTGGCTTCTCTTAGGCAATGGCCAGCTTGGAGCCCTGAAGTTGCCAGATTTTTGTTTAAAAAAAAACCCAAAATACTTAGTGCCTTGTGTTGCAGAATTTCTTAAATTATTTTAAAATGCTTGTGCTGTTGTGCAGGGGAAACTTCTTCCTCCTACTTTCCTGCTTTCTATTTTTGCTGGTTTTCTTATCAGTTTTTAGGGTACCTCAAATTTTGTAGCTGAAATCTGAGCCTGGGGGACAGGGCCTTACTCTGGCACTGGACTAGGTGCATTATGGAACGTTGGTGGCAAAATGAAGTCCACGTGTCTCATGGAGGGAGAGGAGTGCAAGAGAGGGCTGGATATCTCATGGAGCAGAGGCTGGAGTGGGTTGTACGGATTAGCTATTGGGATGTGAAAGTGTTATTTTATTCCTTTCTATATAAATTCTTATACAGTTCTTATGGCTATAGTATCCGTATGCTTTCCAGTAATGCATTAAGCAATGTAACTGATATCTGTCATGTGTTAGTTCTCTCATCCTCTCTCCAGGGGGAGAAAGGTGTGCAATGGACTGATCTGTTTTGGAATTTATACGCACATTGCAGGATGTTTATGTTAGAGGAGGCAAATTCAAAGAGCTGAACATTGCACTTGGAGCAGAAGGATGGACCTCAATTCCTGTGGGAGTTCCTTCTACAATCTTGGGCCCACTCAAGCCCACATAGCTAGACAGTACAACAGGATGTGTTTTTCACAGGGAGGATGTATGCCTTGCAGTGGAAGGAGCCATGCTGGAGTGTGCATGCTGGAGTATGTCCGAGAAACAGGCATGTGAGGGATGGATACTTATGGGTTGGGATGTTTAATGTGGGAAGAATGGTGTCTCTGCTGTGTGACAATGCACAGGGGAGTAGCATGAAGTGGAGGTGTGTGAGTCTTAATGGGACAAAAGGCCATCAGCAGCCACCTCACTATGGTCATGCTTTCTCCATTCTTGGTGGGCAGGGAAGCTGGCTGTCTGCTGCTTCCCACTAAATATTCTCTCAAGCAGAGCCTGGTAGTGACCATCACTTCCTGTATTCCTTGCTGACCAGTAATCATGCTTCTAGGCAAAATCAAAACAAGTTAAAGTGAACTGTTATTAATGTGAACAAGAATTGCTAGGTCAAATTCTATGATCTGTTCTATGTGGGAAATCAGATTAGATGATCATGAATTAAATAAAACTTGATTTTTTCATATTTAGTTAATCACCCCTGGGGCATGTTCAGAATATCTGACCAAAAGTCTTTTGATGCAAGCCAAGTGTTTTCTTCAGTTGAGGAAAAACAAAAGTTTCTGAGTGAAAAAATGGTAAGTGGACATGCTGCTTAAGGTTGACCTATAAATACTATCCCTGCCCACGGAATATGCAAAATCTAATCTTATTTATTATTACATTTGTATAATTGGCACAAAGTTCTTGTTGATACCTCTCTGATTCAATCTGTGGTTGATGGGGGTTAAGGGGGTTCCAAAGAGGATGGATCTAGACTGTTCTCAGTTGTACCTGATGACAGAACAAGGAGTAATGGTCTCAGTTTGCAGTGGGGGACGTTTGGGTTGGATATTAGGAAAAACTTTTTCACTCAGAGAGTGGTGAAGCACTGGAATGGGTTACCTAGGGAGGTGGTGGAATCTCCTTCCTTAAAGGTTTTTAAGGTCAGGCTTGACAAAGGCCTGGCTGTGATGATTTAGTTGGGAATTGGTCCTGCTTTGAGCAGGGGGTTGGAGTAGATGACCTCCTGAGGTCCCTTCCAACCCTGATATTCTATGATTCTATGGTGACTTTTTTCATTTTAGGGGTTCCAGTGACTATATTTCAATATTTTTGGTCGTTCACTTGTTTTCAGTGAACACATTCACTCTGGTTAGCCATCAAGTAATAAGCTACAAAACACAAGGTTATATGTATTTGAGACAATTTCCAGCAGGTGCCAATGATAAGGTATTAAAATTAAACATTCTTTACCGTGCATGCTCAGTTGAATCAACTGATGACTATATTAGATGATCATATAAGTATGATCATTGTATATACTATATGTATATCCTATAAGTGTAGGTTTATAGTGAGTGAGGATATATAATATAATGTGCATAAAGGGGGTGGGGGTTTGATATCTATGAAAAGACTGGGCACACTAACATAGTTTTCTAGTCATTGAACATTCTCTCATTCTCTTTATTCATAGATGAAGCAGTACAGGCAATTCAGCCCAAATTCACTTGCATCAAAGAAAAATCTCCATTAATCCCATATGCCTTTATAAAAGGAAATGGTAGGCTTGACTTGTACGCCCACATTGGTACCTGACCCCATCAGGACAACGTGAAGCAAAAATCCCTAGTAAAGCTGTTCTAATTAGCATCTTGATTTACGTGTTAGAAGTAAATACAAGTATTTTAGTAATCTAATAGTTACGTTAACTTTGGAGAGAATGGGCCTAATGTTGATCTGGCACTGGGTACCTAAATCAGGAATAACTCAACTGAAGTCAATGGAGTTATACTGGTGTAAAACTAGTGTGAGATCAGGATCAGGCCCAATGCACTCTGATATGGGAAAAGTTAAAATACTATACTTTTAGACTGTGAAGAAAAGACAACTAACTACAAGTGGTCCATGTGGTTTGCAACCACACTTCAGCTTTCCAAAAATTATTGTACAAATGCATTAAAGCAACAACCATAGTTAAGCCCTAAGTTCTTTTTTTTTTTTGGTATGGGTAGGGGTGGGGGTTGTGTCAAATATGGCCCTGTTTAATATAGGTTAGCCTAGGATTCTTCTGTCTTGTGGACTGTTTTCACAGAGTTGGCTGCAGAACCATATTAATAATTGGATCTCTTAGGCAATCATAGAATACACGGTATAATGCCAACAGAGCAGGTCCTTCCAAAGGGCCGGATCCTTAGCTGTTGTAAATAGGTGCAGCTCCATTGATTTCAACAGAGCTGTGTCTATTTACAGTAACTGAGGATATGGCCCAAAGTGTCTAGTTAGGGCAGTGAATTTAGAACTCACACAAATAAATATTCCCTTAGGAAGCACAGAGCCAGCGTATGGCATTCTTGGCTGCTTGAACTGATTAAGTCAATTTCTGTGTCTGGATTTTAGAAAGGGTTTTACAATTGTGTAAATTGTGTGATCATTAGCAGTGTTTATAGCTATGCCGGCTAAAATACAGGTGATCACTCGCTTCGTAGAACACAAATCACATACTTCAGGCTGTAAAGTGATCACCTGCATGGCCTGGGAGAAAATAGCACCATGTACTGCATTGCCATATTGGTTGGGTGCTTTATGAGGTCACGCAGGGTTTGCTTTCTTTTGAAGTCTTGGGCACTGCTTCTTTGTATTTGTGGTCTGTTTCAGGGACTCTCAAACTGTGGTTCCTGGGGACTTGCTGGTGGACTGCAGAGAGTTGACTGATTGCATGCTGCTAACGTTCTAGGATTTCACCTGCTAAATTGCTTTAAAAGAAGCTACAGATATATATTAAAGACTTTCCCAATATTACAAAAAACTGTGCACATGGAAAAGTAGCTATTGCAGGGATATTTTGTGATTAACAAATACAAACAAAGGAGCTCTAAGAGATTGGGAATGGGATGGGAAGATGGTGCATGAAACAGTCTCTTTAGCAAGATGTGGCCCACATGATAAAGGCTGAGAACCTTCAAATATTTTACATCTTTGTTGGGGGAGAGCTTTCTCCTAGTGAAACACAGATCAGTGTAAGCGGTGCTGGGAATCATGGGATAGTTCTTTCTCTTGTGTCATGATTCTGTGTGTGGCAATATACAGTATATTTAAACATTCTCTCAGGGTTAGTGTGGATGGTGTAATGGCAATAAATATGGTTTAATGTAATATGGTGACATACACGTAGAGAGTATTTTTATAAATATTAATATTAATATTTTTAGTGTTAACCATTTTTTGTATTTATTCTGCTTTGGGGTAGTGCTAGCAGGGTGAAAGCACAGTTGCCTGGCACTATAATATACAGCTATGAATTTTCAGTTAGTTACAAAGAGTCAAAATTGGAGATGATGTTTTTTGTTCTAACACATATTTTTTGTTCCAACTAAGAAGATGGTTAACATAAGAATGGCTCTAATGGGTCAGACCAAGGGTCCATCTACCCCAGTATCCTGTCTTCTGACAGTGGCCAGAGCCAGGTGCCCCAGAGAGAATGAACAGAACAGGTAATCATCAAGTGATCCCTCCTCTGTCGCTCATTCCCAGCTTCTGGCAAACAAAGCCTAGGGACACCATTTCTGCATATCCTGGCTAATAGCCATTGATGGACTTATCCTCCATGAATTTATCTAGTTCTTTTTTGAACCCTGTTCCTGCTCTTGGTCTTCATAACATCCTCTGGCAAGGAGTTCCACAGGTTAACTGTGTGTTGTGTGAAGAAATACTTCCTTTTATTTGTTTTAAACCTGTTGCCTATTATTTCATTGGAGGACTCTTAGTTCTTGTGTTATGTGAAAGGATAATCAACACTTCCTTATCTACTTTCTCTACACCAGTCATGATTTTATAGACCTCAATCATATCTTCCCTTAGCCGTCTCTTTTCCAAGCTGAAAAGTCCCAATCTTATTATATATATAGTTGGGATTATATTTTCCAATGTGCATTGCTTTACATTTATCAACATTAAACTTCATCTGCCATTTTGTTGTCCAGTCACCCAGTTTTGAGAGATCCTTCTGTAGCTTTTCGCAGTCTGCCTGGGTTTTAACTATCTTTAATAATTTTATATTATCTGCAAATTTTGCCACCTCACTGTTTACTCCTTTTTCCAGATCATTTATGAACATGTTGAATAGGACTAGTCCCAGTACAGATCCCGGGGGACACCACTATTTACGTCTCTCCATTCTGAAAACTGACCGTTTATACCTATCCTTTGTTTCCTATCTTTCAATCAGTTACCAATCCATGAGAGCACCTTCCCTCTTACCCCGTGGCAGCTTACTTTGAGTAAGAGCCTTTGGTGATGTTCAGAGGGGACTGTCCTAAATTTTAAATAATGGTTTATAAAAACCCTTTTAATAATGGACAAAATACTGCACATGTACAGGGAGAATTAACTACAAAACCGCTGCTTGGTAATTAACCAGTTTTCTGTTGTCGGGTACATTTGTTTAAATACTGTTGTATTGTCATCTGCAGCAAGTAGCGGCTAAAAGTCTTGTTCTGCTGAAGTCTTGTTAGAGACCACCTAGAGTTTTTCCCTTTTTGAGGTTAAGGACCTAATCACCTGATGGATGAGCAAAGACAAGTTCTTTCCTTTCACCTTTCACATCTTACACATGAATGTCAAGCTATCCTGCAGTGGCGTAAGATTCTGCATACCTGTCTCAGGCACAAACCTCAAATTGGTTGCAAGTTCTATATTCAGATGTTACCAGCTGTAAACTCCTCAGGCACTATAACAACTTTAACAGTGAGACACAGACCATCCTCTTGGGTACTCTGATCCATCTCACCACCCAGGTAAACCTGCCTTTGTGATAAATTCAGATTACTCCCAGTCCCAAAAGCCCAGTCACTTAACCCAGCTCAGTTGCATGCTATATCTTACACCAAAGACAATCCGTATAGCCAATCCTATAATAAACTTTCTAAAACTTTATTAACTAGGAAAAGGAAATGAGAGTTATTTACAAGGTTAAAACAGGTAAACATGTACACACAAATGAATTAGTCTTAATTTTCAAAAGATGATAGAAACTTGTATAATAAGCAAGCTCTATATGTCCCTTAGGGCTAACCCAGGCTAAGCACTGGGGATCTTTTGCTTATATTTAGTAATCCTTGCCTCTCACAGTCCAAGCGGTATAAATATATAGTTCCTCCTTGTTAGGACTTTTTAGTCCTTCCCCCACTTCTGCTCCAAGTTGCAGATACTGGCACATTGCCTCTTCATGGGGGATGAGAGTGGGGAGAGCAATCAACAGTCTTTTGTCCTGTCATGTTCCAAAATAGTTTCTCTGGTGTCGAAGGCCCTTTTTCATCGGGCAAGACCTAACACCTTCTGTTGGAGCCTATTGTTTCACACTAATTCATGCTTGTCACCTGTCTGGTGATTTACACAGTTACAGAGGCTTATCCTGTTGACTTTAGTGACCTGTTTAGCCACCAAAACCATAGACAGTATGACCCTGGCTCTTCAGGGCATAAACCACATCCGTAACCATTACAGTCTTTCGCTTTGCATGTTCAGTGTAAGTGACAACATCGCGGATCACGTTCTCCAAGAACACCTTCAGCAATCCCCGGGTCTCTTTGTAGATCAGCCCCGAAATACACTTCACCCCACTGCGTCGAGCCAAGCGACAAATAGCTGGCTTGGTAATACCTTGGATATTATCCCGAAACATTTTACGATTGCGCTTGGCAGCTCCCTTGCCCAAGCCTTTACCACCCTTACCGCGGCCGGACATGGTGAAATCAAGTCACACACAACCGATAATGCAAACGCTCACCTTACAGTATGAGATACAGATGTTAAGTGAGATTGATGCATGTGGCGACATACAAGCATTCAATATAGACTAAAGACCAAGCACGTTTCTATAACTCTAATACCTGTTTTGACCATACAAACACACAGGTGAGCCAGACTAATTCTAGCTCTGTATTTGTCAGTGTTCACTTGAGACATGGGGCCCTTGGCATGAGCTGGCACCTGGTTTGCCAGTGTCACAATAAGAAATCGACTGCTGCTCTGCAGTGGAATTATTGCACATTGTAAAACCAACTGTTTGTATTTCTGGTCTGTAAGAGATCATCAGCAAAGCCATCACCCAATGAGCAATGTACTGCTCCGCTTATGTTAACTTCATGAGCTTGGTTTCCCCTCACGGATGCAGGGGCTGTTTTCCAGTGCTCTGCCACAGGAAGGCAGCTTTAATTTATCTTTGGACTTCCCAAGGAATCCCACTAGTGGAGCTTCCCTACGAGAGATGTGGAATAAGCATCTCTCCTGGGGGTTCTGACCACACTTGGAGTTGTGCTAGCCAGTGCCAGGCCAACCAGCTGAGCTTGCGGATGCTTTGGACCACTGCAACCTCCCTGGACCCTATCCTTAGGTGGATTTTCCATGGCTAGAGGCCCAAAGTCCAGGTCTCTCCAGGAGACACAGCCCCATATCTTGATGATTTTAACAAAAACAATATCTGAAAATGCAGGACTTGCTATTAAATTCAAAAGGGTCAGTATCTGCTTTTAACAGTGAAGCCAGAGAGTATTTTTGGGGCAGGGGAGGGGGAAGACTTTCAAGTCCTGATCCTCGGAGATACTTGGTGCCCTGGGAGTTGAGGCCACTTCTTACCTTTCAGGAAATGCTCAGCAGCTCACCGGATTCAGCCCGAGTGAGGTCAGTGTGGGCAGTCTGGTTTAAAAAAATCCACCCTCCCATCCATGCCAACCAAACAATAACAGTGAAACTCAGGGGCGGCTCCAGGCACCAGCATGCCAAGCGTGTGCCTGGGGCGGCAAGCCACAGGGGGTGCTCTGTCGGTCGCCATGAGGGCGGCAGGCAGGCTGCCTTTGGCGGCTTGCCTGCGGAGGGTCCACTGCTCCCGCAGTTTCGGCGGACCTCCCACAGGCTGCTGCCCAATTTGCGGGACCGGGGACTTCCCACAGGCAAGCCGCCAAAGGCAGCCTGCCTGCCATGCTTGGGGCGGCAAAATATCTAGAGCCGCCCCTGATGAAACTGAAAAACACCACCCCAAGGTGGCTATGCCTAAATTGATTGACCACATGATTGCACTGCTGTGTAACGCTTGCCCTTCCTCAGCCTGTCCCCTTCCTACCTTTTGTCATCCTCCCATTTTGTCATCTCTAGTATTTAGACTGTTCGCTTTTGGGGATAGGTGCTGTGACCAATTCACAGGCGTAAGGCGGTCTAAGTTAGACACACCCCCGTGCTTACTCTGAGAGCCATATTTTCACTTAAACCTGCCCTACTGAGGTGCAAGAGGCTTTAAAGCAGTGGCTTTTCACCTTTCCAGACTACTGTGCCCCTTTCAGGAGTCTGATTTGTCTTGCGTACCCCTAAGTTTCACTTAACTTAAAAACTACTTGCTACAAAACCAGACATAAAAATACAGAAGTGTCACAGCCCACTGTTACTGAAAAATTACTGACTTTCTCATTTTTACCACATAATATAAAATAAATCAATTGGAATATAAATATTGTATTTACATGTCAGCGTATAGTATATAGAGCAGTATAAACAAGTCATCGTCTGTATGAAATTTTAGTTTGTACTGACTTGGCTAGTGCTTTTTAATGTAGCCTGTTGTAAAACTAGGCAAATATCTAGATGAGTTGATGTACCCCCAGGAAGACCTCTGTGTGCTCCCGTGGGTACGTGTACCCCTGGTTGAGAACGACTGCTTTGAAGGAGTGGAACTTGCCCATTATGAAGCCAGAAGAAGGAGTTAGTTAAAGCCGTCCAAAACATCATTTAACACCTCATTTTATGTTACACCCACTGACATTCTATTAATCACCAAAAAAGCAGGCAAAAGCAGGGCTACGTGATCTTAAATGAGTGTAAAGGGGTTGACACCATCTTACACGTCACTCTGAACTTGGTTCCATATTTTTCAGTCTTCTGTGAGGTTCCTAGTAAACTTTTGAGTGCTATAAAATAGCTAGCTGTAAGTCAAGCAATGCTCAAGTGATGATGGTCTTGAGTGAAGTAGATTGTCTTGCCTTATCTCTAGTAGATTTGAAGTGGTCCTGCAGAAGAGCCAGACTTGTTATCTCCCAATGATGTAATTTCATTTGCTCCCTGCAAAAGTGTAGGGCCAGGATAGCTGGGTTAGATACATTTCAACTGCCCCCTCTTTGGTAGGCAGCCTGCCATGGGTCTGTCTCAGAGATCTCTGGTTTTCTTGGCTTGGTTTGTGACACTGAGCCCCTCCCCCACCTTGCCTGCCCTGCTGACCCAGTCCACTTTAAGGGCTGTGGATAAGAGCCCCTATTATAAAAGAACTACTTATTATTCAATGAATTGGGCATCTTTGCCAAGGATGGGCTCCTGGAATTGGGCAAATTCCATGTACATTTGCCAAATCCTGGGTTTGATACGGTTCCTTGGCATGTACAAGGCTGATCCTAAGAGTCAGGTCATTGAACCCCTCCCAGCAGTTTCTGGATAAATAGAGGGCTTTAATTTCCAGCATCACAAAGCTCACATAAGTGTCACATCCACCCATGTCCTATGGGGACTGGTCCTGCTTTGAGCAGGGGGTTGGACTTGATGACCTCCTGAGGTCCCTTCCAACCTGATATTCTATGATTCTCTATGCACAGGAAAGGGTGTTATGGGAAGGGAGGTGGAGTCATTGGTGAGATCAATCATGTGTTTCACTCTCTCTCAAACTGTTGCTTTAACTGAGATTATTGAAACTTTATCCTTGATGATAGCCCTACTTCCTCTAGCATGTGCATTTCTGTATGCTGGATAGGGTGGCACAGCTCCTAAAGGCTACCCTCCAGTGGGCCTGTACTCCTGGGCTAGGCTGTGTGCATGAGGATAATCCTTTGCTCACCTTGTCAGGTGCAAATAGCTATGTTTTGCAGCCTTAGGGGGAGCAGATCCTCATCTGGTATTAATTGAGTACAAGGGAGCTATGACAATTTATACCGGCAGCTGAAGACCTGCCCCAGCACAGTGAAGCAGCCCTGCTCCTGAAAAAGACTGCAAGGCTGTTTTGCCCTGGCCCTGCCCCTTGGGCAGTCATTCGCACCAGTGCACTGCATGTGTGAAGTGGTCCCTTTCCAATGTGGTAGCATTTTACATCCAGTTGGCACTGGTGTAAATGATGAGCCCAGGGGCTGGGCAGTGGAGAACTGGGCCTGGCCTGTTGCTCCAACCCTGCCACCGGTGTTTCTGGAGTCAGTAAAGCCTGCTTGGCCTAATGCAATGCTATGGAGCAAGCATGCTAACGGCATATAAAAGAACACCCTCCCCTGCAGGCTTTCAGAACTCAGCAGCCATACAGCAGCCTTGGGAGCATGTTAGCTTCCCTGTTATATCTGTCAGGAGATGAATTAGAGCCCTATCCATGCCATTTACCCTTCCCTTGATCTGTCTTGAGGCAAACAAGCGCCCCATCCAGGCCACTTAGCTCTCCCCTACCTCAGAGCCAGACTGCATCCCTAGCTCACCTCACCAGGCCAGATCCACAGACAGAGGGATGCACCTTTTTTTTTTTTTCTGGTGTGGCTTTTTGCTTTTAAAGGTTGCTGCTGACAAATCTATCTATTTGGGGCAAATTGTCAGTGAGAAACTTCCGCTCGAACTCTTTGGGACAAAACTGGTTCTTTGAAAGGGTAAATCCCATTGCATGAAGGGCTGAACAATGGGCAAATGTGTTGCTGCTGCTGCCGCCACTGCCGCTGCTGCTGCTGAGGCTGGGGCTGTGACAAAGAGCGGATTAATTGGTGCCGCGGCTGACTGGTTCGAGATGGCTCCACTCAGCCTGCGCCGCGGGGAGCCCCATTGACTGGGCCCCGAGTCCCACTTCTCACAAACTCCAAACAAAAGTCAATTTCTTTTTTATAAGGCGGGGGAAGAAAAAAAAATCAGTTCGTGTTTGAGCTCGGGAAGTTGACTTGTTGGATTATAGGGCGTCATGGTCTCTCTGTCTGTCTCTCCCATGCTTTAAAGTTGCTTCTCCCCTAAGACAAGAGTGAGGAAAAAAAAACAAATGAAAGGACAAACAAACCATCCATACTGGTGTATGTGTGCATGCCAGCAAACCAACTGGGTCCTAGGTGTGTGTACTTGTGCATGGGGGATTTAACGTGAGCTCTTGTTTAATGGTGATAAACGTCTCCATATATTATAAGGCCATTCCTGCAGTTTTCTGTAATGCTTTGTGCTCCTTGGATGCAAGGCACTGTATGATAATCATGAATAATAACATGCTCATAGGTTTCAGAGTAGCAGCCATGTTAGTCTGTATCTGCAAAAAGAACAGGAGTACTTGTGGCACCTTAGAGAATAACAAATGTATTTTAGCATAAGGTGCCACGAGTGCTCCTGTTCTTTTAACATGTTCATAGAGGACATCATGGCCTACTACTACTTCTACCATTCTTTGTTTTAATTATGGAGGTTTTCCCATGTGGAAATGGGCAATAAGCATTGATTACTTTGTGTCTGACTTCAGTGGTCTCTCTGGCTCACCCCAAACTCCCACTGACTTCAAGGTGAGATTTGGATGTACAAGGAATGCAGGTTAAGTTCCATACTTTGCAATTTATAAAGGAGCAGTCAGAAATAAAAAGAGAGAGAGGTGATGTATCCTTTTCAAATATCAAGCTACATACAGATCTTACTAGACATTTCAGATTCCTGCAGTTGTTACGTGGTTGAGGTTATCTGGGCATAGTTTGGGGGCAGTTAATCACTTTAATGGTTGTGATGATCTCATGACACTTGATACACCATTTCATCATATTTGGTCCTTCTTTCAGAAAAGGTGATCCTTATAATACCACACACGAAGAAGAGAGACTCTTATCAGATGGTGCTCTCCTCATTGGGGTGGTATAATGGCATGATAGATGCACACAAATACCAAAAAAGTTACCTGCAGTTCATTTTCATGTAGTTTTGTCTTTTAAGGGAAAATCAGAAATTAGGTTTTTTCCTCCCCCTTTGACCTAAGTATCTGATGTTCCACCTATTTGCGTGCATTGCTCTGACATGTAGGGGCATATAGGCATACTACAGCACAAAATTAGAAGGAGTCCATTTCAGAGTCTTTAAAATAATATTATAGACATAATTATGAGTAATCTAAATATTAACTTTGAAGATAAAATATGTATTTGCTATGCTAATAAATTATTAGTTTTGTAATTGATTATGCAGTAGGTAAACAGAACATGAAATAAGGCTGAAGAATATGAAGTGCAGTGATTTTGATTTCCCAGGTTGATGTGAAGCTTAAGATGATTTCCATGTATTATGTGTTTATATGCTCTGGGCATGAAGTTGTAATTTAAAGTCCACGTAATTGACTCTAGCTTTTATTACATACACTCCTGCAGCAGAAGTAAGGTGTTCTGAAAATGGTTACAATTAGAGCTGAATGTTGCGTATAGCTAATAGCTCTGTAAGTCTTTTCCAACTTGAAAAGAGCCTTCTAATGAGAGCAGGTAACTACTGTAGCTTCATCACTGAATCAGAGGGTGGAATGAAAATCTCTTGAAGCTTCTATTCTAAACCCAGCTATGTAGCAGGATCTGCTTTTACTCGATAGTAAAGCCTTTACTGAGAGTGACGGTGACTGCACTGCACCCACTGTCTGATCCTCTTACTTTTATATTCTCTGCGCCCCCCCGCCCCGCCCCAATATATGTCCTGAATTGCTTCATGTTTAGTTGTAGCTATTGACAACTGAACTCTCAGGCTCAGATAATAATGAGTCTGGGGCAGTAGACAATTAGATTATAATCACAGAAGATTATTCACTGGTAGGCCTGGCCTTCCCCAACCTGGATCTTCCTGACAGCTGGATTTTGCTCTTAAAATCTTCATGTGGAGCCCATTTAGCGGGCAGAAGGCAATTTAATAATTAGTCTTATTCATTCTGCCCCTTTAATATCATGATTCTGTCTATTTCGCTACCAATAACTAAACCTAAATATTTTCAGGAGAGCACCTAAACCGAGGAAGGCCAGGCCAGCTCCAAGAACAGGAATTACCAGTTTTTTTCAAAGGTGGTGGAAAAATTAAAGAGAAAAAGACTGGAGATTGGGCATTTAAATCTGACTAAAAGGCAGTCATTGGTGGCTTTAGCAATAATATCATGATTCTGTCTATTTCGCTACCAATAACTAAACCTAAATATTTTCAGGAGAGCACCTAAACCAAGGAAGGCCAGGCCAGCTCCAAGAACAGGAATTACCAGTTTTTTTCAAAGATAGTGGAAAAATTAAAGAGAAAAAGACTGGAGATGGGGCATTTAAATCTGACTAAAAGGCAGTCATTGGTGGCTTTAGCAAGAGCAGCTGCAGTGGAGTGAAGTGGCTAAAAACCAGATTGAACAGTATCAGAGAGAAATAAAAGAGTATGGAAGTAAATGAGTCACTTGAAGAGATGAGAGGAGAAAAATGTAGTGGAACAAATAGATCACTAGTCTGACTTTCTGTATATCACAGACCACCACGTGCACCCTAAGCCAAGCAATGGAAGTAAGACCAAAGTAAATGAGATCCACACGTAGAGAATAGGAGAGACCTGAGATGGCAGAGAAAGAATTAAATGAAATATATTGAGATAATCCTGGCCAATGACCTGCAGCCCTGTGCTGGAGAAGAAGGTGGAAAAACTCCCAAGGTCACTGCCAATCACAAGAATTGTGATGTGGATAAGAAAGAGGCTAAAGAGGAAAAGGCAATGGATTGTGCTGAAAGGTGAGTTATTGGACTGGAGGGAGGTCTCTAGTGGAGTCCCTCAAGGATCTGTCTTGGAGCAAATCATATTTTTATTAATGACCTTGGCACAAAAAGTAGGAGCGTGCTAGTAAAATTTGCTGATACAAAGTTGAGGCATCATCAGTACAGAAAAGGATTGGAATATTATACAGGAAGATCTGTATGGTCTTAATGCCTGGAGTTACAGAAATGGGATGAAATTCAGTAGTGCAAAGTGCAAAATCATGCAGTTAAGGTCTAATAATGAGATTTAAGGCTGTCAATTAATTGCAGTTAACTCACACAATTAACTCAAAAATTAATTGCGATTAAAAAAATTAAACATGATTAATTGCAGTTTTAATCGCACTGTTACACAAAAGACTACCAATTGAAATTCATTAAATATTTTGGATGTTTTTCTACATTTTCTACATTTGTAATTGAAATGGAAGTGTATAGTCTGATTACAAATATTTGCATTGTAAAAATAATAAACAGAAGAAATAGTATTTTTCAATTCACCTCCTACAAGTACCGTAGTGCAATCTCTTTGCTCTGAAAATGCAATTTACAAATATAGATTTTTTTTTGTTACATAACTGCACTCAAAAACAAAATAGTGTAAAACTTTAGAGGCTACAAGTCCACTCAGTCCTACTTCTTCAGCCAATCACTAAGACAAAGAAGTTTGTTTACGTTTACAGGAGATAATGCTGCCCTCTTCTTATTTACAAAGCACCAGAAAGTGAGAACAGGCATTTGCATGGCACTTTTATAGCTGGCATTGCAAGGTATTTACATGTCAAGTATGCTAAACATTCGTATGCCCCTTCATGCTTTGGCCACCATTACAGAGGACATGCTTCTATGCTGATGATGCTAGTTAAAAAAACGTGTTAATTGAATTTGTGTCTGAACTCACTGGAGAAGAATTGTACGTCCTCTGCTTTGTTTTGCCTGCATTCTGCCATATATTTCATGTTATAGCAATCTTGAAGATGACCCAGCACATGTTCATTTTAAGAACACTTTCACAGCAGAACTGACAAAATGCAAAGAAGGTACCAATGTGAGATTTGTAAAGATAGCTACAGCACTCGACTCAAGATTTAAGAATCTGAAGTGCCTTCCAAAATCTGAGGGGGATGAGGTGTGGCACATGCTTTCAGAAGTCTTAAAAGAGCAACACTTCGATGCAGAAACTACAGAACCCGAACCAACAAAAAAGAAAATTAACCTTCTGCTGGTGGCATCTGACTCAAATAATGAAAATGAACGTGTCGGTCCACACTGTTTGGATGGGTTTCGAGCAGAACTCATCATCAACATGGACACATGTCCCCTGGAATGGTGGCTGAAGCATGCTCATCTGTCACATACATATCTTGCAATGCCGGCTACAACAATGCCATGAGAACACCTGTTCTCACTTTCAGGTGACCTTGTAAACAAGAAGCAGGCAGCATTATCTCCTGAAAATGTAAACAAACTTGTTTGTCTGAGCAATTGGCTGAACAAGAAGTAGGACTGACTGGATTTGCAAGCTCTAAAACGTAATATTATTTTATTTTTGAAGCAGTATTTATGTACATAATTCTATATTTGTAAGTTCAACTTTAATGATAAAGAGATTGCATTAAAGTACTTGTATTAGGTGAATTGAAATATACTATTTCTTTTGTCTTTTTACAGTGCAAACACTTGTAATCAAAAGTAAATGTAAAGTGAGCACTGTACACTTGGTATTCTGTGTTGTAATTGAAATCCATGTATTTGAAAATGTAGAAAACATCCAAAAATAAATGGTATTCTATGATTGTTTAACAGTGCCATTAATCCCATAATTAATGTTTTTAATCACTTGACAGCCCCAATAAGAATTTCTGCTATAAACTGGGGGCTCATCAGCTGGAAGCAAAAGAGGACAAGAGAGACCTGGGTGTGGGGGACAACCGCAGGATGACTGTGAGCCAATAATGTGATGCCTCAACTTTGTATCAGCACACTTTATTAGTACACTCCTATTTTTTGTGCCAAAGTCATTAATAACAATATTAAGTAAGCTTGGTCCCAATACAGATCCACTAATAATCTCCCTCCAGTCCAATGACTCACCTTTCAGCACAATTCATTGCCTTCTACTCTTTAGCCACTTTCTTACCCACTTCACAATTCTTGCACTGATCCCCATCTTTCCTAATTTAATTCCTGTTTGGTACCATGTCAGATGCTTTACTGAAGTCCAAGTATAAAAAGGATCAGTTATTTTCTCAAAGAAGGAAATCAGGTTAGATTCTCATGATGAACCTTCAGTAAGCCCAAGTTGCATTACATTCCCTTTACCATTTATCTCAGTGAATTTAATTATTCTTTCCTTCACAATTTGTTCTAAAGCCTTGCATTCTTCTGAGGTCAGACTAGCAGGTCTATAACTGCCCAGATCACATTTTTCTTTTTCCTGAGTATAGCTACAACATTAACTAATGTCCAGTCATATGGTACCACCCCTATATAGATTATTAAAAATCCTTGCTAGCAGACTAGAAATCGCATGTGCCAGTTCTTTCAGTATTCTGATATGGAAATTATCTGGTTCCCACAATTTGAGTGCATTACACTCTTTAAGATTTTCCTCCACCTCAAAGGTGGTCATTTCCACTTCTAGACACTCATTTCCATCAGCCATACTGTCTTCATGGCTACGTTCCATATTATCATCCTTATTGAAAATTGAGGCCAAGTATTCATTTAGTTTTTGGGCCATACTTAGATATTTTTAATCTCTTTCCCATCAACATTGCATAACAGCCCAACCTCATCAGTCCTTATTTTCTTATTATTTTATAACTAAAAATCCCCCTCTTATTAATTTTAATTTCTTTGGCAAGAGCTAATTCAGCTTGACTTTTAGCAATTCTCACTTTAGTCCTACATTTTCTAACCTCTGCAGTGAAGCTTTCGTTGCTGATCAGCCCCTTTTCCCATTCTCTGTAGGCTCTCTGCTTACTCCTAATAACCTTTTGAGGTGGTTATTCATCCAGATGGGTCTAAAGCCTTTCCCTACGTGTCTTTTCCTCTTGCTTGAGATGCACATTTCAGATAGGTGTTTTTTTTGTATACTTGGTTTGAAGTAATTCCAAGCCTCCTTCACATTTAAGTCATGAAGCTCTTCAATCCATATCACTTCTTTGATTAATTCTCAAATCTACCCTCTTTGAAATAAAAATATCATAGCTGCTGATCCAATTTGGCTTATCCTTCCATTATCCTATAGAGAGATAAGTGGAGATGGAGAGAGCGATGCATTGTTATGGAGGATGCAGGGACATGTTTGAAAACAAAAAGAAAAGGAACCCAAGGCAAGAGTGAAAGTAGAGAGCAGAAGATAGCACAAAGCCTAGGGGTTAGTGGGGACGAATAGGCAACGGTGTCAAATGTTGAGGAGGGCATGAAGTTATAGATAAATACAATGGAATCAATGGATTGGAGGGAGGGTGGAGAGAGTGTCCAAGTCTGCAGCAAAATTGGAGTGATGAATGAATGGGAAGTCACAAAGGGGGTCAGGGGAAGATCAAGGGGGAGGGGAACAGGCAAGGCTGACAGAGTGGAGATAATGGTGAGAGAAGAAACGTGGAGACAGAGATGTTAGAACCTGAGGATAAATTGGCAAGTCAGCCAGTAGGAGAGCTGGTCCATTGCTGGAGCCCAAAACAGAGGAGGTGAGGGGTGCTGGGCTTGACTAGATAGTCAAGGTGCTGGTTTAAATCCCAGGAACCTCCAGGTAGAGACTGACACTAGAAGAAGAGAAAGAGGAAGCCAAGCAACAAAAATGCAGCGGAGGGGGAGGAAGAGGTGCCCGGAAGACTGTAGATGGCAGGGAGAGAAAAGACTTAGGCATCAGGTGTTAGTCCTAGTTAGGCCACGTCCAGACTATGCGCTGTATTGGCGGGCTAAAATCGATTGCTCGGGGATCGATATATCGCGTCTAATCTAGATGCGATATATCGATCCCCGAGCGCGCTTATATCGATTCCGGAACTCCATCAACCCCAACGGAGTTCCGGAATCGACAGGGAGAGCCGCGAACATCGATCCCGCGCGGTGTGGACGGGTGAGTAATCCGATCTTAGATATTCGACTTCAGCTACGTTATTCACGTAGCTGAAGTTGCGTATCTAAGATCGATTTCCCCCCCGTAGTGTGGACGTGGCCATAGGCTTATACTGAGATGAAGGGGAACTAAGGGCTGGTCCACACTACGGGGGGGAAATCGATCTTAGATACGCAACTTCAGCTACGTGAATAACGTAGCTGAAGTCGAATATCTAAGATCGGATTACTCACCCGTCCACACCGCGCGGGATCGATGTTCGCGGCTCTCCCTGTCGATTCCGGAACTCCGTTGGGGTTGATGGAGTTCCGGAATCGATATAAGCGCGCTCGGGGATCGATATATCGCGTCTAGATTAGACGCGATATATCGATCCCCGAGCAATCGATTTTTAACCCGCCGATATGGCGGGTAGTCTGGACGTGGCCTAAGGAGAGACTGGATGCCTTTCAGAACAGGAGACTTGAGACAAGAATAAATCTAGTTCCAGATATGGGATTATATTTACCAAACACTGTGTGCATCATGAATCTAGCTCTGTTCTCTTGTATTGTTCCATTTCTTACCTGCATGTGCCAAGACCGTTAAACCCCTGGGACAAGGACCCTGGATATTTATTTGCTACACCTCCCTCACTCTGTGGCCCCGTGTACACTTACAGGGCTGAATAGACAATAACATACCATTATGCTGGATAACCTAGGTCACAACAGTTCACCCATAGGATTCCATAGGATGCCCAAAGTTTACATATCACATAAAAGGCAAACATCATGCAGTTCCACTGCTGGATTCTCAATTGAAGCCATGCTTTCTGTTACTCAAGAGTTTAGTCTGCTAAAGAGTCTGTAGTATTTTGTAGGAAGTTGCAAAAACTGGCCCATAGGGGTTCACAAAGCCCAGGGTTGGGGGTTTCCCTTTGTTTGGGAGAGCAGGAAATGTAAAGGAGAATCTCAGCTTTCATTCAAAACCAAAACTAAATCCTCACCCTCCTTGCAGAGGCAGCCTTGAAACTATAACCAAAGCAAACTGACCTCTCCAGTTGAAAGGTCATCACTGACCCCAGATTATTTGCTATCCCATCACAGCCACTCAGAGCTGGCCTTTTGGTCCAGAAAAATTTGTGCCACGAGTCTCTTGAAAGCTTTAGATCCAATATTTTGTGACTAACCAGGGTGAGAAATGAGAAATTCAGGGAAAGGGACAATCTGAACTTCCCTATATAGAGAGAGGTATACCTATCTCATCAGAGCTGGAAGGGATCCTGAAAGGTCATCAAGTCCAACCCCCTGCCTTCACTAGCAGGACCAAGTACTGATTTTGCCTTAGATCCCTAAGCGGCCCCCTCAAGGATTGAACTTATAAGCCTGGGTTTATCAGGTCAATGCTCAAACCACTGAGCTAGCCCTCCCCTGCAATGGGACACATGTAATGCACCTCTGGCCCTGAAAGGCAGGGATGGGTCTATGTATTTTGCTGCCCCAAGCACAGCAGTCAGGCTGCTTTCGGCGGCATGCCTGCGGGAGGTCTGCTAGTAATGTGAATTTGGCAGCATGCCTTCAGGAGGTCCGCGGTCCCGTGCCTTTGGCATACCCACAGTCGAATTGCCGCTGAAACTGCGGGACCGGTGGACCTCCCTCACGGTGACCGGCAGGCCACCCCCACCCCACGGCTTGCCATCCAGGCACGCGCTTGGTGTGCTGGTGCCTGGAGCCACCGCTGCTGAAAGGCCCTGTGGCATTGGATTTTTAATGATGACATTTGTATGGCTAAAAAGATTCTTTAGGTTAATTTTTGAGGTGTTTTGAATGGCTTAGTTTCATTTTTTTCTGCTTCTGAACCTCAAACAGCTGTGCTCTTAGTAACCAAGGCTCCTGTGTTTGCTGGGGGATGTGTACAAGAAATCCTCCTCCCCTGAGTAATCTGTACTCACATGTGTAGTCCATTGACTTCAATGGAGCGACTCGTGAACAAGGACAGCCTGCTTGAGTGAGGCTGCTGTTCTCCATCCCTGGGAAATCTGAGGAGACTCAGAAGGATAAGGAGCATGAAGCAAAGCATACCACAGCTCCAGCAGCAGCTTGGGCTTGTCTCTGTATGGGAAGACTGGCCAGACTGAATACACTCAGTACTTAACAGTGGGTTTTCCAAGCGACTTTATGCAAAATAACTCCCCAGGTTATTTCTTCAGTATATCTGATGCCATTCGCCACATACTGTGCCCCTTTTACAAACTTATTGGTGTGCTGAGATGTAAGGTAGAATTGCTTGAAGATGTGAACTCCTGGCATCTGGAGTTCTCCCGCAGGAAGAACTGGATGCTGACGCACCCTTGTTTGCCTCTGCTTTCCTGTCAGAGCCCTGTGAGTCCCCCACTTCAAGGCCTCAATGCCCGGATCACTGAGGGATGGGGCTCCCTGCAGAGCCTGGCTTTGGTGCTACTCAGTTAGCCAGAGAGGGTTGCACTGATCCAAGTGAGGTGCTCCCTCCCAAAGGCTGAGCATGCTGCTGAGCATGCTGCTTCCCTGGCATCCCTAGCCTTGCCCACCCCAAGGCTGGGCCTGGAACCTCATCCCTAGATCCCTATCGATCCAGGTTTCTATACCTTCCCCATTTTGTCCTGCGTAACATTTCCAACTCTGACCCTTTCGCTCTGTCCATGCTGCTAGACTTTAATTCAAGCCTTTATTATCATTCCTTCCTCTTGGGCTACTGCAGTCTGCTTCTCTCTGATACACTCACCTCCCATCGCCATTCACATTGCAACCACGAGACTATTTTTCTTATCTGTTGCTCTGACCATATCTCCCTCCACTACCTCTTCAGATCCCTCCACCGGTGCCCCCTATTTCGCCACAGCCCAGTCAAGCTTCCTGTTCTCATCGCCAAGGGCCTTTACAACGTTGTTCTGCCCTGTTGTTTGTCTCTTGTCTTTTGTGCTGTTGCTCCTCACCCAGCACTCCATCAATGAGAGAAGCTTTATCCGTCAGTATGTCAGCTTCTCTCACAACTTTTTCTGTGCTGGGACACTCTACCTTAATACATAGATAAGGCCACTGCCCTCTCCTCCTCAAAAGCCACCCCTGCTGTGAGGCCTACGAGTAGTTTAGTTGTGCATCAGTCAGGGATAGTTGACTTCATTTATTTTTTAAAAACAGAGACCTTCTGAGCCATCAAGTTATGCAATAGCCACTTAGGGAAGGTGATCTTATTTTCATTATCCTTGTTCTCCTTCCCACTCCTTTCCTCCGTTTGTTTGTCCATTGCTTAGCACAAAGGAGCCCTGATCTTGACGGGGCTTGTAGGAAGTGCCACAACACAAATAATAAGCAACAAGAATACTAAGTGGAGGTTGCAAGATCAGGCCCTTGCATTGTAACTTTTTCTTCTGGGATAAGAATAGTTTCCTTCTTTCTTCATGTATAGTGCCATTCTGCTCTGAAAAGTGACTGCATTTACGCTAAGGCCCAGATCCTCAAAGGTATTTAGGTGCCCACCTCCAATTGATTTCAAAGGGAAGTAGGCACCTAAGTACCTTTGAGGATCTAGGGCTAAGCCCCTTTACATGGCTCTAGCAGTGTAAAGAGGCCTTAAAATGGGTGTAAATATAGTTTATGCCCACTTTAAGGCCCCTTTACACTGCGACAGCAGTATGACGAGGTCTTTGTGTAAGTGAGAATCAGGCTCATTATGTTAGAACAGCGGTTCTCAAACTTTAGCAACCCGAGGACCCCCATTTTGATTTACATTTTTTCATGGACCCTCAAGCCCCGTGCTCAGCCTCAGTCTGACAAATTTCTAAGTTTAAAGCATTTTGTTGTGTGTTATTAAAGACTAGACCTTATGTTTATCTTAACTAAATACAGAATTAATTAGCCATATCACACTTTAAAGATGCACAGGCAGTTCAAAGGAAGTTTACAATGCATCTAAATTATTTATTTATTATTCATTATTTTGATTATAGTATCTAAATTATAGCCATCCAGACTCGGGGACCCATTGTGCTGGGTTCTGTACAGACACACAGTAAGAGATAGTGCCTGTTCCAAAGGGCTTACAGTCTAAGTTGAGAAAAGCCAAGGTTGGAAGAAGGGAAATAATATTATCTCCATTTCACAGAAGGGGAACTGAGGCATAGATAGATGAAGGGACTTGCCCAAGGGCACCCAGGAAGTCGGTGTCAGAGCCAAGAACTGAACCTAGGTTTCCTGTGTGCCTTACCCACAAGGTCCTCCCTAGGGATCTCCTGTTTTCGGAAGAAGGCCTCTCCACAGGTGAATCCTGGCACTGGAGACACTGAACACTTTCAGCCAAGTAAGCCACCAAAATGAAAGGGCCACTGATAACAGATCATCTGTCTCCCCTAGAAACGTCCATCTCCTTATCTTTAATCAGTCTGAAATACACAAACCCTACGTAATTGCCTAAGATATTTTAGTCACAGGGTGGCAGGGTTCTGGTCTTCCTTTTTCCTCCAGTTGCATGTCATTGACATCAATAGTGTCTCTGCCTACAATGCCAGGAGAACATATGCTTCCATTCGCATTTTTTCTTGGAAGTTTACCTGCAATCAGCTTTCTTTTCTTACAGAGACCCCTTGTTGAAACTCGGTTGTATGTGATCCCATAAATGGGACTGTAGCACTCTTGCTTGGACAACCAAGCTCTAACATGCCATGCTATAATTACAGTGCCCATTCCAGCTGACAGTGTTTCCAAGAGGGCTGAATCTGAATAATATGAGGAAAAAGCAGAGCAAGCAGATGCTTACCTTCTTAAACCATGCAACTTCTGGAAAAGTGTGCCATTAATTAGTGTTGTAGATGCTGCACCAGGCACAAGTCATTTGGAGCCATGCAGAGCTGAACGATATCTGTGAAGATCCGTATCTTTAAAACAATTTTCTACAAATGTTGATTCTCGCTGTCCAGCTCCACTCTATTTGCAACTTCCTTGTTCTGAGAAAGGCAGAGAAGAAACTCTTCAACAGATCAAGAAGGGCTTTGGATCTAAAACAACTCAAACTTGTTATTTATTATTTATTGTTGGGCTATAATACATAACAAATGGGAAAGGCAATATTCACCTTGATACACAGGATTATACATCCCCTCATTGAAGGCATTCAAATCATTACCAAAAATATATTCTCACACAGGCCAAGATCTGTCCTTTTGAAGATCTGTGACCAACATATGTAAATGTGAGGGCCATATACTGTCCTAGATCTGTCCATACAGTTTCTACTGAGATTAGTGGAGGCTCAATATAGGGCCTAGAAGCAGTATATGGCTTGGTTAGGCCCACAGATAGAGGACAGTTTAAAGGGCTCTGTCCTGTTCCTGTTGAAATCAGTGGCAAACTCCCACTGACTTAAACAATTGCAGGATATGGCAAGTGACAACAGGATTGATACCTTCTGTTTCTATTTGATATATATCAGTCAGTGTTGGTGTATCTGGCCGTGGATATGGTTGTTCAGAGCAGTATTTCTCTAAAACATGGTCAGTGGTTAATCCTTGCATTGATCCAGAGATATGTGTCAATCTGAAAAGGTTTATATCTATTATATGCATCGTTCTGACTGTCCAGTTCAGAACAGGCTCCCTAATTGTATCTTAATTTTGACTTCTATGGTTACAAAATACTTACAGTTCAGCTGCACAGCACATCTTGCACTAATTTTTATGAAAACAGCTTCAATTTTTTCATGTTCTCTCACATATGTGTTCTTAAGTAAAGGAAGACAATTTTAAACCATATCACTGACTTCATTATACCTGGAGTACAGCAGAACTTCAGAGTTACAAACACCGGAATTACGAACTGACCAGTCAGCCACACACCTCATTTGGAACAGGAAGCAATCAAGCAGCAGCAGAGACTTTAAAAAACAAACAAACAAAACAAATACAGTCCAGTACTGTGTTAAATGTAAACTACTAAAAAATAATGGGAAAGCAGCATTTTTCTTCTGCATAGCAAAGTTTTAAAGCTGTATTAAGTCAATGTTCAGTTGTAAACTTTTGAAAGAACAACCATAGCAAACAACCTTCATTCCCGAGATGCTCATAACTCTGAGGTGCTACTGTAATAATTAAATGAACAATATTATAAACCTCTATCTGTTGCAGAAGTAAAAGTCACATAATAGAATCATAGAATTGTAGGACTGGAGGGGACATCAAGAGGTCACGTAGTCCAGTTCTCTGCACTCAAGGCAGAACTAAATAATAACTAGACCATCCCTGACAGGTGTTTGTCTAACCTGCTCTTTAAAACCTCCAATGACAGAGATTCCACAATTCCCTTTGTCAATTTGTTTCAGTGCTTAACTACCCTGACAATTAGGAAGTTTTTTGCTAATGTCCAACCTAAACAGCCTTTGTTGCAATTTAAGTCCATTGCTTCTTGTCCTATCCTCAGAGATTAACGAGAACAATTTTTCTCTCTCCTTCTTGTGACAAACTTTTAGGTACTTGAAAACTGTTATCATGTCCCCTCTCAGTCTTTTCTTTTCCAGACTAAACAAACCCAATATTTTCAAACTTCTCCCATAGCTCATGTTTTCTAGACCTTTCATCATTTTTATTGCTCTTCTTTGGACTTTCTCCAATTTGTCCACATCTTTCCTGCAATGTGGCACCCAGAACTGGACACAGTCTCCAGCTGAGGCCTTATCAATGTGGAGTAGAGCAGAAGAATTACTTCTTGTGCCTTGCTTACAACACTCCTGCTAATACATCCCAGAATGATGTTTGCTTTTTTTGCAAGTGTTACACTATTGACTCATATTTAGCTTGTGGTCCACTATGACCCCCAGATCCCTTTCTGCAGTGCTCCTTCCTAAGCAGACATTTCCCATTTTGTATGTGTGCAACTAATTGTTCCTTCCTAAGTGGAGTACTTTGCATTTGTGCCTATTTAATTTCATCCTATTAACTTCGGGCCATTTCTCCAGTTCGTCCAGATCATTTTGAATTTTAAGCCTATCCTAAAATCCTATCTATCCTCCCAGCTAGTTATCCTGTGCAAACTTTCTATGCAATTCTATTCTTTATACCATTATCTAGATCAGGGGTTGGCAACCTTTCAGAAGTGGTGTGCCGAGTCTTCATTTATTCAGTCTAATTTAAGGTTTCACTTGCCAGTAATACATTGTAACGTTTTTAGAAGGTCTCTTTCTATAAGTCTATAATAAATAACTAAACTATTGTTGTATGTAAAGTAAATAAGGTTTTTAAAATATTTAAGAAGCTTAATTTAAAATTAAATTAAAATGCAGAGACCCCTGGACCAGTGGCCAGGACCCAGGCAGTGTGAGTGCCACTGAAAATCAGCTTACGTGCTGCCTTCGGCACACATGCCATGGCTTGCCTACCCTTGATCTAGATCATTGATGAAGATATTGAACAGAACTGGACCCAGAACCGACCCCTGCAGGACTCCACTTGTTATGGCCTTCCAGCATGACTATGAACCACTTATAACTACTCTCTGGGAACAGTTTTCCAACCAGTTATGCACCTACTTTACAATAGTTCCATTAGGTTGTGTTGCTCTAGTTTGTTCATGAGACGGTCATGCGAGACAGTATCAAAAGCCTTCCTGCTCCCCTGGAATTCAACAGAGCAGGAGCTGGCCTGTGTTGCCCCTGGGTCCCAGCTGTTTCATCTGAATCTTTGATTTAGGTCAGAGAGATGGAAAAACTCAAAGCCAAATAGCTGCTTATTGGCTACACAGCTGGAGAGTATCAAGATGTATGTTATTCTCAATTAAACTCAGCGGCAATTTATGCTCAATGAATTCATACCTGAGTCACCTGTTTCAGACAGTAGTTGAAAAAAAGCATGGGCCAAATTAACCCCAGTTACACTTGGGAGTTACATTAGGGATGACTTTGACCTGACCCTATATACCTGATTCCCTCCTACTCCTTTTCTGTGCAGGGCCACCCAGAGGATTCAGGGGGCCTAGGGTCTTCAGCAGTGGGGGCCCCCTCTTTGGTGGTAATTCGGTGGCGAGGAGTCCTTCAGCTCTGGGACCCGCCGCTGAATTGCCACCAAAGACCCAGCACTTCGGCGGCGGGTCCCGCTTCGGTGGTAATTCAGCAGCGGGGGGTCCTTCTGCCCCGGGGCGGAAGGACCCCCCGCTGCCAAATTGCCGCCAAAGACCCGGAGCGGAAGAAGTTCTGGGGACCTGCGCCCCATGAGATTTTTCTGGGGCCCCCGAGCAAGTGAAGGACCCCGCTCCAGGGGCCCTGAAAAACTCTTGTGGGGGCCCCTGCGGGGCCTGGGGCAAATTGCCCCACTTGCCTCCTCCTCTGGGTGGCCCTGTTTCTGTGCTGGATACACGAAAGTATATGTGTGTGGAGATGGAAAGAGAGGAATAAGGTGGGCAAAAGTTGCTTTAAGTCACCTCTGTATCTCCTGAATTCTGGCCTGGATTAGGGCTTCCTTGCCCCTTCCCACTGCAACCTAGAGCAACCCAGAGCTGCTCTAAGTTGCATTGGCTTCTATGATTCATTCAAAATAGGACAGAATATCTGTGCTGCACTGTAGGGACTCCTACTTTGTCCCTAATCCTTCCCACCTCTGGCTCATCCCCTACACTGCAGGCTGTGAGAGTGGCCAGTATAAAGCCATTACTTGGGTTCTGTGCAAGCCCAGGAACCCTCCTGAGACAAGGGATTCGGAGGGTACCATTTCTGTTTCCATTGCAGCCCCTTTATGTTATCTCAGTACAATTCACAGTCTAGCCCTATGTGTATAGGGATAGCCATCCTCTTTTGAGTAAACCTCCTGCTGGGCTTTGCCATCACCAATGCAGAAGACTTATCAAACCAAAGTAAACTTTAGAAAGAAGATGGAATTCTAGTGTATCAAAAGTTAAGCAGGCGGGGCCATGTACTTCCCTGGGTTTGTACAGGGAATGCCTGTTGGTGATCCTGGGAGTTCTCTATATGAACTGAGGGCAGTTTATAACAGGCTGCAGGCCAGACCATACACTTGGCCTATTACAAAATTCAGTGCTATGCAACATGCACACAGCGGCAGAATCGAACCATTGTAATAATAGACTTACCTGTTTGTAAACATAGATCTTTTGGTTTGTTGCTTAATATTTGGGACTGCTGTTGTGCATCCCATCTGAGGATCTCAACGTACTATATAACCATTACGTTATTGGCGCACCTATCACAGATATGGAGAAACGAATCAAAGAGAATCCATGGCTAGCTCTTCACTAGAAATGCTGCAGCTGCACAGCTGCACCACTGTTGCGCATCAATGTAGATACTCACTACAGTGACTGAGAGGTGGTAGCTAGGTTGATGAAAGGGGATTAGACCAGCTTAACTAAGTCACTCGGGGTGTGGATTTTTCACACCACTGAACAACGTAGCTGGGTTGACTTAATATTTTAGTGTAGACCTGGCTTAGTGGCTTTCCTAACATCCCACTCCAAGTTAGTAGCCGATCCAGAAATCGAACGCAGATAGCCTGATTGCCAGGCCTGTGTTTTAATCACAGATCAGACTTCCTCTTCCTCATTGAAAAATATGCTCTAAATTATCCCTCCCCAGGCAACGTTTTTGAACAAGTAAATTGTTGGGGCTCTGTATTCCTGTTTATGTAAGAGAAAGGAACTGTGTGTGAGTTTGTGTGTGAGTGTGCATATGTGTGTTATATTATTATCCTATTCTGTACTATCTTATTACTATTCTACGTTAGGCAGAGAACTGTTAATTCCATGTGTTTTCCCAAAGCCACAGAACCACTCATATTCATTACTTTTCATTAATTTCAGGTTTATTAACTTCAGGTTGCCACCATGAACCATTAATTTCAGGTTTATTAACTTCAGGTTGCCACCATGAAGTTTTATTTTTCATCCTACACCATGCACTTTAATAGCCACTTATGAACAGAATCCAATTGACTTCAGTAGGGCTGCATGAGTGTGAAGGAGGGCAGAATTTCACTGAAAACATTGTAGACACAGAAAAAGGCCACCCAAATGCCTTCTGCCCACCCTTTTTTGGCTGCATCAGTCTGTTTGAAAGGGAACAGTGTTCATCATCTTTGATGTCTCCAGTTCAATGGTCGGTCCATATTAGAAAGGCAGTGGGCCAAATTCATTCTGACATGATTCCATTGATTTCAGTGGTTTTACTCTGGATAAATCTGGCCCAATATTATAGTATTAAGGGTGTGTGTGTGTGTGTATGCACACACACACACTATTAGCCCATACTCTTTGCCTGAAATCATTCAGTAAAAAGACTGATTGCTGTTGCAGTTGCAATTTGCACAGTAAATCTAAATTCTTTTGTTGCGCTGCCCAAGTTCACATTCTAAAAAGGTGTGCATCTGAATTTAGATGCATTTTGCTAATTTCTTTTATTATGCATGGAAATATTGGTATAAATGGTGTTTCAATTATTTTCTAAGGCAGGGATCTATGCATTCTCTGTAGTCACAAAGACTTTAAATGGAGTTATTTTTCTCTGCCTATAATCATTCCCCCTTTTAAGTATCCAGGCAGAAAAAGTAATTTTACTGCTCCTAGCACAATGGCCCTCTTCACTTTTAGGTTTGGGAGACCTGGGTGACCTATGAAAGTTAATTAGAAGGTTAACAAAGACTAAGGCAGAGTAGAATACATCGGCTCTCCTCCAGCCAAAGATGTCATCCATTAATTAGGGAAATCGTTAAGGTGGCCTTTATTGAATCCATAGAAAATCGGCAGTTGGCGGTCGACAGTTTTGATCAGATTTTCCTCTCCCCAATAATGCTCCCCTTAATAGTACGAAAAGCCGAGGGCTTGGGGTGGGATGGGGGGGCTGGTCGGGGGAAAGTGGGGGGTGGAAAGTATGTGTTTCAGCGACATTACAGTTAAACAGCCGCCAATTGTGACGGCTTTGAGTCTCAGGCTACATTGCATACTTTCTCCATGATGTAATCTTTATTGAACCTGGAAGATGGGGTTGTGGGGGAGGGCGGGGAGAAGAGCAAGAGAAACTCATTGCTGCTGCTGTTGCTGCTGCCTCTCAGCCCTAGTAGTTAATATCCCAGTCTTCCTGGGCAGAACACATTGTTTTTGCATGGTAAAATGCTATCCATCCCCCTTCCTTCCAAACATTAAGCTAGTCTGTTAAGCAATGGTCAGTGAACATGCATCTGTGCCTCAAACGTTTCGTCCTACACTCATATATTCACTTTAATGTTGAATGGCCTTGATGGAGACTATGGCTTTTCTGACCTCTTTGAACCGCTGCAATTCCAGTGTCGCTGTGGAAAACGCCACGTGAAACATTGTAGAGTCCCCGTGTTTTAAAATGAGACTATTTTCTTTTACCTACCAGGAGAAAGGGGCGGAGGCATGATTTTTGTGACTATTTTATTTATAATTTTGCACTTCACATTTTGAATGGATGCGGTACTTTTCTGTTCGTGTGTCTCTACATATCTACCATAGCAGTTATGGAAAATATGATGTGCAGTCATTGCCGAATAAGTCCCATTGCACATCTCTCTCTCACTGGCTCTCTCTCTCCAGTCACCCGCTCAGTGTATTGCTCATCACCATAATATCTGAGCAACACTTCGCATGGACATGAGGGGCTGTCATTTTCCAGAGACTGAAGGCAGGGACAACAGTTACCCGCAAATGACATATTTATGTTTAAAGCCCCAACTGTGCATCCATTACATCTGTTGACCACAGTGAGAGTTCTGAGTACTTCAGAAATACAGGATCAAACCTTATATGAATGTACAGATACCTTAGTGATGCCAAGTGATAGAAAATGTATTAGTTAACATTTCAAAAATAAAGTAGTTGCGTAAATAGCACTTTATTTCATTAGCTTTCTCCATGATAAACAACAAAGGTATACACATTTTCAGGCCATTAAATATTTCCAGGACCTTGAAAGGATGTTGTGCCCATGCTGGCACTTCTAACTCGGACAAAGCTTCTCCCGCCATCAAAAGGAATTTTGCTACTATTCCATTGTACCGTGAAATAGTCTAACCTTAAAAATCTATTGCTATATTTTAGAAGTAAATATTAAATAAGACACATGCAGGACAACACTACTTTACCATCTATATTTGTTATACTCTATAGCAAAAGTCAATGCTATATTTTGTATCACATCTTTCATGCAAGCGGTACCTTAAAACGTTTTAGAGTTAAATAATACCATTACCGTAGAAAGCAATTTGTCCAATTGAGAAGGAACTGGCAGCACCTCTTCCATATAAATGGTGGAGAAATCTCAATATACTCACTAGAAGCCCTTCACTGCAACCTCCACTCATGTGAGTAGTCACCTTGCTTTCAAAGGAACCACTTGGTGAGTAAGGATTACTTGGTGAGTACGGCCTGTAAGTCTCGGGGCCTCTGAATGGACATCTTTAAATGTGATCCCAGACGCCTGGCTCCATAGCAGTATTTCTCTCCGCTGGAGTGTGATCTGAAACTCTTCTGTTTGAGTCCTGGCTAGAGCTGATCATAAATTATCTTAGAGCTCATGGACCACATGCTGTGGGTCAAGAGGGGAATATGGGAATAAGGTAGGTAAGGCAGGGGATAGAGCATAGGGGACGGAGAATATCTTGATTCTAATCCTGTTTCTGACAATAACTCACCAGAGACCAAACTTTTCAAAAGTGTCTTCTTATTTTGAGCATCTCAACAGGGATATATTGAGCCTGACTTCCAGAGGGGGTGAGCATCCACAACTCCAATTTTGGTCCTCATTGTTTTGTGTCTTTGTTTCTCACCCTGTAAAATGAAACAGATACTTCTCCACCATTGTAAAGCATGTTGAGAGAGGAAAAGTGCTATATAAAGGCTCAGTATTATTACTGTATTATGTAGCAGCAGTAGGTTCCACAGTAGTAAATGAAGATTAATAGATTTATAGATTTTAAATCCATAGGGGACCATTATGATCATCTAATCCGACCTGCATAACACAGACTGTGCAATGTTACCCAGAGATTCCTGCATCATGGCCATAACTTCGGGTAGAGCTCGAGCTTGTTCTTTAGAAAGACATCCAATTTTGATTTAACGACTTCAAGCTGTGGAAATCAACCACAGCTCTGGGTAGGTTGCTCCAATGGTTAATTATTTCCACTTAAAAATTACCACTTTATTTGTAGTCTGAACTTGTATAGTCGCTGGATTTTGTTTATGCCTTTGTCTGCTAACCAGATTTTCAACCTCTACCCTTAACTTCTCCGGAAAGAATCAAATTCTTCTGCCACTTCGCAACTGAAAGGAGAATTTTTTCTGGGAAGTCTGGAAAAAAAATTGGAAAGCAGTTTTAAAAAGATTCCCCTTCCTGCTACAGCGGCTGTGAAAGCCCCTTAGCTAGCCAGGGAGTTTCCTTGAGGGTGTAATCCCTGTGTAGGCTGCTGTTTCCAGGCCCCAGTGTAGGGAATGTGCAAAGGGCCGAAAGGGATGTGTCAAGGGGAGGTGGACAGTCCTTGTAGCTCCTGCAGTTATGAGGCTTCTCCACTGTTGTGGACCATGGAGCAGGCCCTAATTAACCCAGGAGATTGGGCAGGGTACTGTAACTTAGATAGACTCCTGGCTGCTCCAACTTACGCTGGGAGGCTGCTCCAGGAGGAACCCGAAAAAGAGAGGACAAAAAGGTGGCCCAAGGCTGTGTCTTTCTGTACTGCTCCTCCTGGGGCTGACCCCCAGAATCCCACCCTTCACGTTAAAAACATTTCCTTGGTTTTTCACTTTTTGGAAAACTTCCTAATTTTTTCTGGGTTTGGTTCATCCTAGCTCCAGAAGGGTTGGTTTAAAACCACCACTTGCTTTCTGTTTTGCTAACTTTGCTGAGGAAAAGTAGCTCACAGTGTTCTGACTGGCTGTGGTGGAGTGTATACACCCCACGCTATGGTAGGCCAGAAAGGAGTTTATTAGGGGCAAATTAGAGCAGGGATATAAGAAGGAGACACAGCTAAAGCACCTTCCCCTCTCACACTGCCGCCCCACCTCCACTCCGCCCAGGTAACAAACAGGGTCAGGGAGTTCCCAGGTCCAGGCAGCAAGGAAAATTGGCCATCTTGCTATGCATAGGTAAGAACTGCAGGGCAGATCATCAGCCGGGCTAAATCACTATGGCTCCATCTACTTCTATGGAACTATGCTCATCTACCTCAGCTGAAGATCTGGCCCTCTCTGCTCTTTTCATTTAGCTGAAGCAAGCCACCCTTTCCTGGCAGTTTTACTTTTTTGTCTGGTTTTGGTCAGAATCCTAGTTCTGATTCCCCATAAGTGGGGAGGAATGCTCTGCACAGACAAGTGAGTTCTGTAAAGAGACTCTAGGGGTGGGTTACCAATATAATTCTTTGGACACACTTTTTGTGCAGTAAATCAGGGGTGTATGTGCGTGCGTGCCTGCCTGAACAGCTTGCTGATCCAGAAAGGGAGCCCAGATGTTTGCATCTTTCAGCCACTGCAAATGGTTGACGTCAGTTTTTAAGGCTACTTTCAAAAGGAAAGAGCTAGAAATTACATTGATGTGCTTTTTAAAACTGAAAGCTGAGATTCTCTTTCCTGGGGCCTAAAGGTTGCCTCTGCTATCAAGGAGCCCCCTCCTGCTCTTTAGTGACACAGAGCAATGGATACAATTATTTGATAGTTTTCATAACTGTAAATTGATCTGCTGCAGACTGACTCAATGCTATGTTTCTGCAGTTGTGGGGATGGGAAATGGATGAGGGATAGGAGAGCAGGGAAAGATCTGGAGGTGTTGGAGTCAGGATAGGGATATGAATGAGGGGTATAAAGAAGGGGATGACAGGGACAAATGGCAGAGACTGTCTGTTTGTATTATGTTTGGACAATATCTAGCACAACGAGGCACTGGTCCATGACTGGGGATATATCTACACTGCAATTAGACACTTGCAGCTGGCCCATGTCAGCTGACTTGGCCTCGTGGGGCTTCCACTAAGGCTGTCTAATCGTAGTGTAAACATTAAGGTGTGGGCTGCAGCCCAAGCTCTGGGACCCTCCCACTTCGCAGGGTTCTAGAACCCAGGCTACAGCCTGAACCCAAAGAGCTACACCACAGTTAAAGAGCCCGTTAGTCTGAACCCCATGAGCCCAAGTCAGCTGGTACAGGCCAGCCGTGGGTTTTTAATTGCAGCATAGATATACCCTTGGGCTCCTAGGTGCTACTACAATACAAATAAATACAAGCCCAATTAATAATGAACTGGAGGCAGGGTACTGGGGGCATGTAGAGGGAAGATATGGAGATCTGCTCCCCATTCTTGGAATGAGGAGATCCAGGGATGCTAGGAAGCTGGCATGCAGGGACTATAAAGGGGGTGCTGGGAGCCTGGGGATCATAGGGAAAGGACATGGAAAGCAGAGGAGATAGGGAGTGGGGAATGGACAACTTAGCAGGAGATACAGAAGCCAGAGGTGGGGAGAAGGTTGCAGGGAATTGGAGAGCATAGAGATGGGGGCAAAGGGACCAGAAGAGGTAGAGAATAGAACAGGGAAAGGCAGAGTCTCTCTTCATGTTAAACTTTACACACTTAACATTTCTAGATCTAAACATGTAAGTGTTTCACGCCTCCCTCCACTGTCCACCTGCCTTCTGTTTTACCTGCTTGTCCCCACCTACCTTCTAAGGACTCACTAACATTTCCAGGAGAAAAGCCGTGCTTTGATGGGCATCCTGAGATCTGCCAGGCAAGGTTTCCCTCTTGCAGACTGTAGCTATGTATGCTAAGCTAATTTAAGCCTTCTCTGTTCATGAAAAAAACAGACAAATTCACAAACAAAAAACTATGTTCAGAAGAGTTAAGGTGGTGAGTGTGTGTCAGTGAAGCCAAGGTAACACACCAAAGCAATGTTCATTTTCTCTGTGTAGAATTCTACACCTTTTCTCTTTGTAGAATTCAACATCCAGCCAGGTTCCAAGTGTCATTTAAGCCTTCCTCGTGCACTATCCCCCACCTCATTTACTCTTCCCTCCCAGCCTGAATGTTGCCTCCTAAAGTTTGTAAAAATAGATGCAATGGTCCAAATAACTAATTGTTTATGGGCTCAACTGTGCCTTTTTCATAAGTGCTGGATAAGGGGCAGCACAACTAGTGAAGAGCAGAAACCAGATTGTGACCCAGAGTGTCTGGTCCCTGATTTCCTCCTTGTCCCAGAGGGGAAATGATCGTTGCCAGCCCTATATCTGGTGCAGATTGCTTCCCGCTCCACACCAGCAGCCCAGCTGTGTGTTCTGGTGCATGGGGATGAGTGGGCAGAGCCAAGATTTCACCTATTCCCCACCCCTGGCTGCCCACCTGTGTGGGATGCGGGCTAAGAGCCCCAGGGAGGCTATTCTCTGTCAACACTGACATCCATCCCTCAGAGGAGTTACAATCTCAGCCTATATTAACATTATCATTTTTATTATTACAGTAATATACAGAGGCCCCAGCCAAGACTGGAGCACCATTGTGCCTGGCACTGTAAAAACGCCGAACGGGAGACAGTTCCTGCCCTCAGGAGCTTGCAGTCTAAAGAGACCGGACAACAGAGGTGAGAATTCTAAACTTCCTAATCAAAGGATCTCTTTCTAGTGTACTGTAAAATTAATAATATTTACACCATAATATAACTTACTGCAAAAAAAGTACTACACAGCACAGCAAATATATTTAAAATACAAACTTTCCAGGTCATTTACTATAGCGCCGTACAACCAACACACTTCATAAGACCAAGCACAGCAGTCATTCCAAGTGTATTCATTAAGATATTCTACTCCACTGTGCTCTGTAGAAACCGATAGAACACTCAGATTGCTTAATATACTCTGGGACTATCCAAAGCCTGCTGAAGTCACTGAGACTCTTCCATTGACTCCAATGGGCTTTGGATCAGGTCCTGTGTTCCTTTTGAAATCTTTACAAACAATTTTACACTGGCTGGTGTAATCAGAAACCAAAATTAAATTAAGAAGTCACCTGCCAGCAGCATAAACAAAACAAGGGAAATATTTCCTAATCAGAAACCACCAAACCACCACGGAATAAGAGTTTTGACATAATAGCAAAATCAGGGTTTGGATAACTGGTATTCTTCAACCAACTTTGTAGAAATAGTCCCCGGAACAAGACCGAGAAGGGAATCCTAATTTAGTCTATTCTTTTTCAGATGTAATTGAATTCACTTGCTTAGCTTTCTGCCTTCCCCCACCTTTTCATTCAGTGGTAATGTGAATTCTGCTAATCTCTCTGCACAACAGTCAGTCTCCTCTACTTTTACCAATGATCATTCACAGAGCCGGTAATGTAAAACAGCTTTAATCTGCCTCTCCCTGCCCTCCCTTTACTGCAGCTCCAGAAAATAGCCTTGTGTAAAAAAACCTTTCCTTCACAAAATCTATCATTTGACGTGATCTCTAGGGCTAGTTTAGTATGTTTTTTTTCCCTTCTGCACTGAGTTGTTTGTGAAATTCTGAGACATTCTAAGAAAACCACACAAAGGTCCCAAACTGTGGGATTGGATAAAAAGTGTTCTGATATAGGTGGCAAATGATTACACAAACCATGGAATTATATATGGAGGAGGGAGGGGAAAATATTGAACATTGAGGAAGCAGTTTACTTGGGGAATGTCTTTGGATACGCTGCTTATCAATAAATCTCTCTTTGTCACCAATCCTTCACACACAACAGAGTGTAACAAAAGTCCTATTGCATGCAACTACCCAGTGTAGTATTCGTAAGATGTTAGTCCTGATAAATTGGCTAGTGTTTCTGATATCTCTAAAGTGAAGAGACATGAAAACCATCTCCACAGGAGATAACATTACTTGCCAATCAAATATACGCTAACCAGTGTGGACACTGCCCCCACGTTTGGTCAGGGTTGCTTGTTGGCAACCTAGATATCCTTATTTGATGCATTTTTCCACAAGATTATTTTAAAATATTAATTTTACATCTTCTCAGTCAGGTTAAAGTATTTTCAGGGGGCAGGGAGGACACACACACACACTCATACATGTCTCTACTCTGTGCTTTTCTTGGGTAAAGAATAGAGTTGCAGAAATTGTTAGAACTTTTATTTTTGTCATACAAATGAATCATTCCCCACCTATTTTCTCAGAATCCAAAGAAGCTATGTTTTCATAAAAAGAGCCAGTACTTTACTTTTAAGAGTGGATGAAAATTCCCATTTCTCTGCATTCCATGTAACACACAACTACTTTTATAAGCTACAAGAGTGCACTATTTCTGCAGTGAACCCTTGCAGTCCAAGAGTATATTTTGGTGGAGTGATTTCATGGTAAATATTATTTTAATTTTCAGATCTTGGGGTCCCATTGCATTCTGGTGAATAACACATTTTCTAACCCATGGGAACAGTGTTACTATACATTTTTGAACTTACATAGCACTCTTCAACCAAGACTCGCAGAGCATAGTGCAAACATTAACTAATAAAGCCGCACAACACTCTTACGATACAGCTAAATCCAGGAGAATACTGTGAGTAAATCATTTAATCAACTGACATACAAATATATTTATATACACATACAAATGTGTGTGTATGTGTTCTTTTATTTTTCGTAGACAAATTGGTTTTGGGTGCTTAGCCATTGTTGTCATCTTCTGGCCTTTGCTTTATGCATGCATTATCTGTGGCAAGGGCTGTCACTGAAGAACTGGACTTTTTAACCATTTGTGATGCTGCAGCAAGATACACAGGAACTGAAGGGCTTTGGCACTTACACCATTGTCTTTCGAGATGGCCAGTTGCCATTCAGAATTACACACTGCAGCGTCAGTGGCATGCAGAATTCTTCACTTCCTGTCCTAAATTGTTGTGTGCAGCTAAACAGCCGCTGTGTGGTTGATGTAAAGAAACTTCAGCAAAATAGCTGGTGATATAAAGTGTTTTGGCATGTGTTTAGGATGGACATGTTACTCACAACTGGCAAAACCATGAATGGGTTATGCAGCTCTTCCCAGATGAGACCCACTAACATCTGTCTACCACACCATACCCTTATGTACTTTGCACAAGCCACATACATTAGAGAAATGCTAACTGAGCCATGTTTCAGAGTTTAAAGACCTTTCATTAGGATTATTTCTTGTATCCCTCCAGCCATAAAGCAAAGTGCCTGAGTAATCATGGGCCAAATCATCCTCTCCCTTGTCAATAGCCACAGGATGGGGTGCTAAAAGAGGGAAACTTACCAAGAAGTCCCTCAGAGAGATTCCTCACATCGCGCCACTAGTGGAAGTCAGGTTTGCCGCTCTTGGAGTAGGACACAGGACTGGAGCCCCTGTGCTCCTTTACGCCTTTGTATGTTTATCACATGGTTTTGCAATGTATTGCATGGATGTTACATGGTTGCAAATCTGGTGGTGATAGCCATCACCTGCAGGGTCATGTGATTAACAGCAATTATTGTTCCCCTTTGATTGCCTTATCTAATTAGTCCTTCTCTGCAAGAAACAGATTTCAAACCCCTGGGCAGCTTCAAACAGACACCTTTTTAAAACAACCTTCCTCCACAGTGGTTCCTTCCATTTGCACCTCAAAATGAAACTGGTCCAAGGCCCAGGGTGGACAACATGCAGGCCTGCACCAATCGCAGATGTAAGGTCTGCTTTGCTGAGGCCCTGCAGACTAGAATTCGTGTAATATACTTTTGCTTAAAAGTTAGCACACATGTCTGTTTGTTTGCTGATATCTTTGAAGTCAATGGGAGTTAAACGGTTCAGATGGGATTCACATATTCATTAATTTGCAGCAGTGACATGTACAGAGTTTAGAGCATAGAGTAGTCTTATTAATAATGTAAACAACTTCCTGCATCACAAAGCTGTTGCAGAAATTAGGTGCCATTGTGCTGAGATGAAGGGAATGAGTTAGGAAATATTTTCTTTGCAAAGCAAGCTGTGCCCTCAGAGCTACAATATCATTACACTGAAGTAATCTTGGATGTTCTCCACCTGGCTAGCCAAAGGATTTCTGCAGTGCCACAGTTCATTGCAGCACAGCATGAATTTAGCATCTGTTAGCAGAGACTTGAAGTCCTTGACTTACAACAAAATTCCTATGGAAATAGATAGGGCATCTGTAGGAATACAAAATAATATACTGATTCAAGGGCAACTCCAATTGAAATGTTACTCAGTGAAGAGAGAATGGGCCATGGCCTTGGGAGGGTTTCTTCAGGAGGAAATTGTCACAGGCACATGCTCTTGGGAATCCTCTCACGGCCAATTGGTGGGGTTTGTCTATTTGTGGAAGAGGCCAGGGAACAGCCCCCACCGAGTAGATCCCTGGGGACTTGAGAGAGGACAGCACCATTTGCAGCAAAGCCCTTTGCCTCTATCTGGCTCCCTGAGACTGGTTATTGGAACTAGTGTGCTTCCCCCGGGGCCCCATCCCATCCCTCTCTTTTGCCCAATCTGCCAGGTCTTCCCTGCACAGAACTTACTGATCTGAGAGGCTTTCTGGGTCCTCTAGGGAAGTGAAGATGGTGCAGGGGAGGTGGTTGAACCCTCCTTCCATGACAGTGCCTCCAGTTAGGACGGGCTGGAGGGGCAGTGAATGACCCCCCTGCCAAATGTTTTAACACTTGCTCAAAGTTCCATAGGCTGCAGATGGGGGCCTTGGCCTGCCCACTTTTAAGCAGTGATCCCATCAGTAGGGCAGCTGCTGGTCGCAATGCTGCTGAGATTTGACCCAGCTGCCCCTCTGAGATTGTCCCCAGTGCAACGTAAGCAGCTCAAGTTGCTACTCTAAGTTGCAGCAGCACTTGCCTGGGCTGCCTATAGGCATCTCTACAACCCAGAGATACCTAGAATAGCTGCATGGCCTATGCCCCCTTCCCTGGCACACTCTCTGTGATCAGATTTGGAGGGGCCCTGCACAGAACAACCTATGGCTGTCTAAGGTAGTTCCTGCACTGGGAGGTTTCTTCCCCAGGGAATTAAGAGGCTTTTACTAGGCAGTAATGGAGGGCCGAATCCCCCTCAGAGACTCTAGAGCCATTCTAGAGGAGATCTATAGGACATGTTTGCTGTTATGGTATCTTAAACAGATTGTACTGTCACAATTCTCTTACGTGACCTGTGCCCTGCGTTTATTGTGAAGCTCTAGAACTGCAGAAAACTTACAACACAGGCATGGCTCCACTTTACTTAATTACAGCGTAGTAAGATCCCATTCACATACTGTATGAAATGCTATCAAAATACATTCTCTGTGATGTTAGCAGTGGAAACAGCTACAGGAACTTTCCCATTTTCACTAGGAAAGCCATCTTCTCTTCTTCCTGCTTTTCACTGCCCAGGCTTGCTCAGCAGATATCTGTTGCAGTTTTGTGTCACAGACAGATTCCTTTCTTAAACACACCATAAAAACCCAACTCACAGTTCAGTACATTTCCTGACCAGTCCAGGAAGGGCCATTTTAGAACAAGACAAGAACACGCCGGCTTGGTTGAGGCAGGGCCAGATTTTTTGCCCCTTTCCTCCCACAGTCGTCTGGGGAGCACCTGACCCATCCCAAGTGACTCAGAGTGCAAAGTCGAGCCCTTGGAGTTTGGAAATGCTTTGGCTTGCTTCTCTTGAGCTCTGGGGGAGTTTTGCCATTGAGTCCATAGGAACAGGATCAGATCCATAGGAAGGCAGATGGTGAAGGATCCTTTTAGGGTCTTTCTGATGCTTTCTGCACCTTTGACGGAGGCAGTGTGTACAGATCCGATTAGCGCTTGTACCATAGGAAATAAAGTCAGAAGCACCTAGACTGCAAGCTCTCTGGGGCAGGGACCACCTTTCCTGTTCCTTGTCTGCAGTGTGCCTAGTACAATGGGACCCTGGGTCCTTTAGTGGTGTTCCTGGGTGCTACCACAATAGAAATAATCAGAGGGTATAAACACTGCTCCAGCTAGGTGATTATTAAATCAAAGCCTTACATCAGCTTATAAGTAAAGATAATGGATGGGCATCTCTGTAAAGGAGGCTGGCATGTTTAATATCATGAAGTGGCTTGATTGTTAGCTTTTTTCTAAATGACAAGACAGGACCATCAGTGCTCTCCTCCTTCTCCCTTCACCCTTCCCGCCACCCCCCTCTTCATAGATGCTGCTTGTTTCTTCTTCTTTTGGGGGGAGGGAGGTTTGAGAGAGAGAGAGAGAGATTTTCTTTCACACGAGCCCTCAGAATTACAGTTCATGAACTATTCAGTAAACTGACCAGCGTGAACCTCCCCTTCAACGGCCTAATCTAAGGGGTGGATCTATGTGTTTTGTTGCTTGTCAAAAACAATCACTCCTCGGCCCATTACATTTACAGCACGTCGTCCTTTAATTGGTGTAACACACTGAGGGCTGAAAGGAAGAAAGTCCCACAAAAGAGCCCGAGTGAATGAACCCTGACTCACACAAAAATACTCTTCAGAAGTTCAGAGCTGGGCACTAACAAGGAGGTAGAGAGTTAGCTTGAAAAGGGGTTAAGTTCAGAAATGTGCCACCTTGAAGATCCTCCCATCAAAGCCATGATAGCATTGACAAGATGCAAGGGGGGGAAAGGTTAATATTCCAGGATTGGGGAAGGTGGCTAATATAAGGGATCGAGGATCCCTCTATCCCCCCTCCCCGATCTCTTCATTTTCATTGTACACTTCCACCGTGCATAAGGAAAAAAACCCAACCCGCCCTGAGCCTGTAAAGCATTAAAAATGGCCCAGATGAACAAAGCCTCCTAAAGCTGCCTGTATGTTTCATCCCCCTCGGAATATAGTCTTCCTTTCTCCTCCTCGCCGCTCCCCAGAGCCGCTTTCCCTGGTCCTTAATGATTCGACTAATTCAACAACATCGAGGTTTAAACATCTCAAGCCACACTTCATGCGGCGGTGGGGAGAGGGAGGTCCGGTGCAGTCCGAATGCCAAGGGCCAGAGCGAAGGGCTCTCTCCTGGACCATTAACGCCAGGAAAGCTAAACTGGACGTGATCCGAGGAAGGCAAATAAATAGCAGAGACTAGGGGCGGAGCGGGGGTGGGGGGGAGTCGAGTCCTTTCTCTGACAAGTTTGATTAGTGTGATCTGCATGGAATAATTACAACATATCTTCTGTGTCACAAAGTTCTGGGGCAAGACTTTTCTTCCTGTGAGCTCCCAGCCATCGCTTTGGGTTAGCGGCTGTCAGTGATGCTGGGGCGTGGGGGGGGGAGCTGTTTAAAGGGGAGGAGGGAAGAACTCGTTGTTTTTAGCCTTCGGTGCAACAGAGCTGAAAGAAAAAAGTTAGATTCCTGCATCCTGCTCGTCTGTTCCTAATTTTCCACTGGGTGTCCCTGCTTTTCCTTAAACACACAAACACTCTCGGGGGCTCTTGGCTTTCGGGGTTCTGCAGCGACAGCTGAGTTACAGCTCTGCCACCGATGCATCTAAGCGTGCTGTATTCATTAGTAGTATTTTGTTTACCAAGTGGGTGACCTGCAAACAAACAGCCATGAGGACTGAGGCTCACTCAGGCCCCTCTCCCTGAAGTCAATGAGGAGTCTGGCCTGAGTGAGGACTGCAGAATGGGCTCTATAGCTGGGAGAGAGAGAGAGAGAGAGAGAGAGATCTGTAAGGCAGTTCAGGGTGGGAGGAAGGGGCGGGAGTAATCTGTATCTTCTTGTGAAACTCTGTCCTTACTTGGGACGAAGTCAGCTTCCCTTTCTCCCCGTCTTAATGAACCTTCCCAGCAACTTGCACACTCAATGCGTCTAAATCCCTGTCTAGATCTCAGATTGCTGGTTTTCTTGTTTTCTTTCTTTCTCCGAGCTTTTACACGCAGTTTTGCTGCTGTAGGGTTTTTCTGTGTGAAGCTACAATAACTATTTTGATGTAAATGGCCGGCTTTGGGTGGGTGCCTGGGGTAGGGAGTTAATGATTCTTCTTACACTGGACTGTTCTTTCACTTTGCCTGTGTGCACCATGTTAATAAATTAATGCACCTTTCATTACTCCTACATGCATCAAACCTCAGCTTTGTGTTTTCGGGACTGACCCTCGTTCCTACACTTTTGTGAGTAAGCTGCCCCCATGCTAAGGCTGGGGCACTTTTAAATGCAGCTCCATAGTTCTGTCAAGGTTTGTAATCCGTCAAAAAGCCGTTGATTGCTGCAAGCGTTACTTTTCATTAAGAAAACTTAGAAGCAATTTGGGAGAACCCTTCTCAATGAATACATTTACCCCCAAATGCTTTTTATTCTTCGCCTATACTTGATGAGTTTCTCTGGCACAAATCAGTTCTTACAGGCACAGAATGGGCAATCCCTTGATCCCCATCAATTGTCATCCAGAGTTTGGGCCACTTTGACCGCCAATAGTGGGGAAGTCAGAGCTAATCCGCAGAAGGAATCACGGGAAAAGAAAAGCAACAATAACCAAGTCAAGCGTAAAAAATGAAAGAGAAATCTCTATTATCACTCCCTACATTTCCCAGCGATGTACTGAAAAAATCAGCTCGTTTGTCATTCGAGTCAGACACCCGGAGAAGAATATGGGGTCGTGGCGGGTTGGTAGACTCACACGACGTAAGGAGCAATATTTTAGAGCGAAAGGGCCTCTTCGTGTGCCAAATCCTCCTCACATCCGCCATAACCATTAAATACAGACTGACTTTATTCTGCATGGGAGGAACAAGGGGGAAAGGAGCCCTCAGCCTCAGAAAGTCCAAAGAGCGAGGGCTAGGGAGGCGAGGCAGAAGAAATAGGCAAGTCTGTTGCCTCGGCACAGAGCCGTGTGTGTGTGTGTATGTGCGTGCGCGCGTGTGTATATGTGACAGAGAATGTGTGATGCATGTGCTTGAGAGAGAAACTGGAAGAGGAAATGTGTGTGTGTGTGTGTGTGTGCATGCGTGAAAGAATAAGTGTGAGCGTGAGAAAGGGAATCGGTGTGTGCAAGGAGGTGTGTATGTGAAGAGAGAATGTGTGTGTGCGAGACAGTGTGTGAGACATGCCTGGGAGACTCACGGGCCCCGGAGAAAGAAAAGGAGAGGGAATGAGGCTGTGTGTGTGTGTGTGTAAGTGTAAGGGAGGGGGTGTGTATGTGGGTAACTATGTGTATGTGAGACAGAGTGAGAAGGTCTGTGCTCTGAGCGCTCCCCTTTCTGCCTACTGCCTGTACTCTCAACCTGATGTGATCTTTTTCAAAATCCCCCTGCGCAAACAGCGCATCTAGACGAGGAAGGGGCGCAGCACTGCTAGAGGCGGGAGCTGTTAAGGGGAAGAGAGACAGGGACATTTCTGAAAGCCCCTTTCCAGGCTGACACCTGCAAATACCCAAAATAAGGCCAGGATTCCTTTCCTCCGCAGCCAAGTGAGGGGCAAAGTGAGCACCAAAGAGCTGGCTGCCCGTGCTAAGCGCTCATGGGAATGGCTGGTTTTAGACAAGTAAGCAACTTGACAGACCTGAAAATCACTCCTGCACGCGCTCAGTTTTCCTTACCCGCCACTGATCCCCCCACCCCTTGGGTCACCTCCGCATTTTTTTAGTGGTTTGCGCGGAACCCGCATGATTTATTTCCTTTGAACTTCCAGTCTAGATAAAGAGTTTGAATCAAACCTCCGGGGAAAACAGCAAGAGCTGTGTTGTGATCTGGCTGTTTGGAGCAGGAGCGGCTAGAAGAGGGGGCTTTTGTGTCACAGAGACCGGCTAAGAGGAGTCTAATTTGGTGAAGAGAAAATCAGACTTGCGAGGCCAGTCTCAGCCGTCCCGTGGTGTTGTTACAGGCCACTTCTCCCTCGCTTGTGCCCGATCGGTGGGAATGTAGCACCGATGGGGAGTATGGGCTTTCCCCCATCTCGCAGACCAGGGCGAGTGCAAACCAGTAGCAGCGCTGGTGACTCCGCTGGGAAGACAAACCGTGGTGCACCCTCCGACCTCGCCTTCTCCTCTCGCCTTCAGGACGGACAGTTGCTGATCAGAAATGCAGCTCCCTTGATTAGCAAAACGATCTCTGGAGGGTGGACACAAAACCTGACAGCCCGTTTTCCTTCAGCAACTCGGAACATTTCCAGCAAAAGCAACCAACAAACCCTCCCCCCCAAACAAACACCAGGAAACTCCAGGTTCAGCCCCCCTCACTAACAATTTTTTGCGTGCTATTGATCATTAATATTGGCGTGTGCGGGACGGTTTTTATAGCGTTAAGGACCTGGAGGGGGAACTGCCTGGAAAACAGCTATGGTAAATGTAGCAACTTGTTAGACCTGGCTGTGTAACTAATCAGAGTCCGCTAGCCCTGCTTTGTATTGACATGTCCCCCAGTATGGAGTGGAAATCCATCAACTTCATGAAACCGAAGAAGTGAGCTGTAGCCCACGAAAACTTGTGCTGAAATAAATTTGTTAGTCTCTAAGGTGCCACAAGTACTCCTGTTCTTTTTGCTATACAGACTAACACGGCTGCTACTCTGAAACATGTCCCTGTGGCTTTCTAGTACAGTACTGGAATCTTTTCTCTAAGTCATTATACACGTCTATAGGTGTGTATACACCCCCGATGTGTACATAGACACAAACGCACACGTGAATACACACACAGAGACTTTCACACACTCCTATTCGGACACATAGCTATGCATCTGAAACGGTGCATATCTATCTATCTACCCACGCAGTTTTGAAATGCTGTCAATATAATCACTTAGGTCTAGTTTCCAAAAGCTATCTGCTAACAATAGATCCACTTTTTTTTACTGACTATCTTTACTACTCTTTTCTCTCAACAACCCCGAGGAATATAATTCTTTTTAAACTGGGTTCGAAATGAAATTATTAATGAAATTAGCTGCCCAGGAACCCTCGCTGACAGGGCACTGTTTGGTTCAGGGTACAGATGAAATTCATCAAAGTGTAGGATGGCAACGCCTTCAAGTGTATCAGACACGAGTAAGCCCCCATTCTCCTTGCTGTCTCCTCCTCATTCATTTTAGTGTCTGCTAGCGTCCAAGACACTGGGAATCTCTCTAGCAGAATGCCCGGCCCCTTGCTCAGGCCTGCCTCAAAGAAAGGGGTTGGTAATTGACAGACGCATGCAGAAGACAGAGGACATTTCAAACGGAGCAGCGAGTGAGACAGACCAATCGCAATTTTAACATAACGAAATGCTCTCTCCAGGCCTTCCCAGCTCTCTCCTGGTCCCTTTTGCAAAGCGGATCTGGTCCATAGCGCTAGAACTGCGCATATCTATCTATCTATCTATCCATCCATCGGGCTATAAAACCGCTGTCCCTTGAGGCGGTTAGGAGTACTCAGATAATCGCTGCTTATAAGCAACATTTCCACTGTGGTGTCCTGCCCCCGATTTCCATAAAAGTGCGATCTTTGCATCATCTCTCATCTCCAAAGGGTGCTTGAAGAGCTGGAGACACTCTGCAATCCTAATTAGTGATTTTTGTCTTCTTGTTACTGGGCTCAGCAGCTCATGCAAATGAACTCTTCAGCGCAGGCACCATTACCCCAGCTCCAGAATTAACTGACTCTTATCTTTAATGATATGCCGCTGAACTCCTCGGAGCCCGGCTAGCTTTTTATCCTGATTACTCTAATCAATAAGAAATGATAGAGTAGAATTATAAACTCTATTGGCTTTTAAATGTTGCCGACAAGCCCTCGAGATGCGCGTCCCTGTCATTGTTATTTATTAAAATGATCTTCAGCTAACAGCGGATGCAAATAGGAAAATGAACAAGAGGAAATTACCCAGAGGGGCTTCTCCCCCCCCTTGCCGAGATCTCCGCTGGCTGTTGGTTTAGGGCTGGGTAGGTGTGGGACTGGAGCGCTTTGAAAACCAATTGCTCTTTTACGAGGTGCAAGAAAAACAAAACTACAAATTAGGGCAGAAGAGGCTCCCCCCACCCTCCCGCCCTCCGATCCCAGCCCAGCAGCGGGGCTCCAGCTCCGTTTGGTGGGTGTGTAACTGAGGGACACGCTCACTCGTGCCCGATGTGCAAGGCCAGGTACAAGGAGACAGAGTGGGAAAAGGCAATCCGCGCCTGCCCGCCTCCTGCAAATGTCAGGGGCCCGAGCCTCGTCTTCTTTCTCCGGCGAAACTGCTGGGAAGCAGGGGGCGAGTTTGCCTCCCAGGGCGAGATCGGGCCCCGATCTATGATGTTTACCACTGTGGGGTCTCGCGAAAGCAATGGCATTGGGCACAGCCACGTGCTACGTCAGGATGGGGCCGAACCCACAGAGGGGCCGGATCCCGCAGTCCTTACTCAGGCTCCCTTCTTGACTTTCCCGGGAGTTGAGTCTGGTGGCTCGGCCGGCAGGGAACGTCTCCTTCCCTCTGCTCCTCATGTCCCACCGCCTCTTGGGGCAGATGACAACGTCTTTTCTGATCTGTCATTAGTAATTAGTGGTCCCTCCCCCGTGACACATAGATCCCCAGCTACTTTGTTTCAGGGAACTTGTTGGCGGGACTGGGGCGAGAGGAATCTAATCTAAATATACATATATAGCCAGCAAATGTCACAGTGTCTTTTATTACAGACCCGCAGAGAACATCCAGCAGCGTGTTCCTGTTGGAAATCTACAAGTAAGGCACAGGATTGAGCGAATTTCATTTACACCGAATGTCTGATTCCCAGGCAAACATAAGTGCTGGCATAACTATGAATTTGTGGTCTCATGAGCAATTATGTGCAATGGATGGAACACGGAAACAGCCTGTCCGATAGCCCACTGGCATTCCCCTAAAAGCATTCCCGTCTCGTCTGGCGTACTTTTTGCTTGCATTTAGGAGTGTGCTTTACATTAATACTTGAAATGTATCTAAATTGTTAGCTGGTTAAAAGTAGATTATTTTACATTCAAATTCTCAGCGACGACATATAAAAATTAACAGATTTAATTAGCTGTACACAAGTGGAATCCCTCTGAAACGAATTCCTGGTAGATAAACACTTTGGGGAAAGAGATTGAGATGCCATATTAGGGGATTCCATAGTATTTCCAAAATACAGGGCTGAAAATGTTGAAAACGAGGACTGTGCTTGTATGACTCTGCAGGTATCGCCATTTGTAGTCACGAATAGGAAAAGCACTACGCATTTATTATCATTTCATAGTACTTTAACTCCCTCTATGATATAAACTCTTGCAGCAAATAATTTTTCATATACTTTTAATTAGCTTTCATGCAGGTCTTCATATCATTCTGGGTTGAATACATATTATGCATATAATTAATAAAAGAATGTAAACAGTTAAAAGGCTAAAAAGAGTTTGACAGAAAAATAAAAAATACAATTACATGCCCACTGACGTATAGTTTATCTTTTGGTATGCCAGATCTATCTATCTATCTATCTATCTATCTATCTATCTATCTATCTATCTATCTATCTATCTATCGTAATTGGCATATAGCGGAGTAGTCTGCTGGGCATGATTAACAAAGTAGTCGTAGGCATAAGCACAGAAGTTGTGTACCACAAAGACAGACTCTTTTATGGGGGGAAAGGCTGCATGTACAAAATCATGTCACATCGCTGTTCTTAGTAACATGCTCGTTATTAGGAATGATGACTAAACCTCCAGTATTATTCTGGACTGTAAGTATCAAGAGCCCACTAATTTCACATTAAAACCCATTGACTGCAACCGCGTGATTGAAGGGTTTTTAACAATTAACATAATCAGAAAATGAGTGGAGATAATTTTTATTCAACTCATTACTTTTTAATCATGTATTTCTTTTAATTAATATCGTCTCTGGGAAAATAACTGCAAGCCGAGTCGGAGCGCCCGTCCGGGCAGTGCTAGGCAAGTGAAAGTGACATGTAAACATTTCACCGCAGCATGACGAATGGGATTCGGAGTCAAACAGGGGGACCTGCGGGGCGGGAGGGAGCGGGGAAGCGGGAGCCACACGAATACTCGTCCCCCAAAGTCACAATCTTGTTTTAAAACACAACCGATTTCAAAACGAGTCGAATTCCTCTGTGACTGTGTGTGTGTGTATGTGAGAGAGTGTATGTGTGTGAGTGTGTGAGTGTGTGTATCTAAGAGATTGAGTGAGTGAGTGTGTGTGTATGTGAGAGATATTGTGTGATAGAGTGAGTGTGTATGTGTGAGTGAGTGTGTGTGATAGATTGTGTGTGTGAGAGAGAGCGTGAGTGTGTGTATGTGTGAGAGTGAGTGTGTGTGTGACAGATTGTGTGTGTGTGTGTGTAAGAGGGAGATAGAGAGTGTCTTGGCCACAGAAAGCTCACATTCCGATTTCCCCTTTAGCAAAGGAGTTTCTTAGGTCAGCTTGAGCCGGGGCTCTGAGGACGGAGAACGTGTCAGCCTGGTGCAAGGGGCTCTGGCCGTCCCCGGGAGGCCTCACGTTGGCAGCTGGGTTGCTCCCAGGATTTCACCTGCACCGCAATCAGTGCCGTTACTGAGACCCAGGAGAGGTTCCGCTCCCCCGCTGCCCCCGGCAGGGATAGGGCCGAAGTCCCAGGATGGGTTTTGTCCATTGAGCCAAAATCCCCCCTGAGCCCAGTGGCAGGCGCGAGGCCTGTGGAAAGACACCCAGGGAGCTCTCAGCAATGCGATGCCTCCCCGACAGGATCAGATCGTTCCCGAGAGGGGGCCGCGGTGCGGGACAGCGGCTGTTGCACTCAGTTGGACAAAAAGTCTTCGCTGTTGTTGCCTCACAAATCTACCTGCTCCATTACATTCACCTTCCCCGAGACTGGCTCTGAAAGCTACTCTCAGCGGTTCCTCAGCAGCCACCTAGATCCTGCTGGCCCCTCTCCTTCCTGGGTAAACTCCCCGGCCGGTACTCCAGGGATCTCTGCCTAGTTGTGTGTCTTTAATTCTTGCTGCTTGGGAGCAACCTGACCTGGAGCGACAGTCTCATGAACGTGCCGTTCCTCCAGGATATTGGACCATGGGTGTTTTGATGACGGCTACCTCCAGGGCTTGAAATACCGCGACACATTTTGGGGCGGTATAAAGCTGCTCTAAGGAGTTTACTGAAGGGAGTCACATCAGCCGGGAGAAAAAAGAAGCAACGTCGACCCCTGGTGGAAGAACCTGGAAATCGGAATATGCTATGGACAAAAATTAAAGAACTAACCTAGGAAAACTCCCCAAGCACCATCACTGTTCCTCCCCACCGTCCTCCGTCCCGCCCCCGTGAGAGATGGAATGGGGCATTTGTCACAGATTCACTTTCAGATCAAAAGCTCGATCCTGCATCCGGAATAGGTACCAGAGTCCTCCAATGACATGCTGGCATCCTTTCCGTCCTTTTTATTGGCAGAAAGGATTCAGACTCTTGGGTGAAAAAGACTATTGTGCATCATAAACTCAGCTCCAATGCCCTTCATGACAGCAGCAGTTCTGGGCTTAACCACACGACCCCAAAATGAATGGGCAGAGTATGAGAACACAGAGTAACTGGGGCAGCAACAGCAAAGGGATTTTGGCATTCAGAATAATTCGATCCTTAGTGTATGTAATACATATCACCATGAAATGTCTAAATAATTTACCCTACTTACACATTTATCATAAAGGCTCCATTTTAGGACCTGCCATACCCAAAGATAGTTTCAGTCTAGGGCTTCTGTGGTTTGGAAACAGGGCCTTTTAAAATGCTATCCAGGGTTTCAGGTTTAATCTGTGCAGTGCAATACAGTAGATGCTTAAAAATGCTGAGCTGTGATTCAACATTCAACTCCAAGTATGAACTCCACGTAGACAGAGATCACAGTGAAATTAAATGAGTGAAGTGCTGTACTTCCATTGTGCAGTTCAGTGAGGAAATCTTCACTGTATGGAAGTTCCACTGAGCTCAATGGTTTACATTTATCACCTGTTTTATTTTTATTATATTGCTCAAGCCAGGCTCCTTTTCCTCTTCTGTTCCATCTCTCATTAACACATAGCAGCTCAGGCCTCGTCTACACTATGTGTTTAAACCAAATTTAGCAGCGTTAAACCGATTTAACTCTGCACCCGTCCACACAGTGAAGCCCTTTATATTGATATAAAATGCTCTTTAAACCAGTTTCTGTACTCCTCCCTGACGAGGGGAGTAGCGCTGAAATCGGTATTGCCTTGTCGGATTATGGTTAGTGTGGCCGCAAATCGACGGTATTGGCCTCCGGGTGGTATCCCACAGTGCACCATTGTGACCGCTCTGGAAAGCAATCTGAACTCAGATGCACTGGCCAGGTAGACAGGAAAAGCCTCATGAACTTTTGAATTTCATTTCCTGTTTGCCCAGCATGGAGCTCTGATCAGCACGAGTGGCAATCCAGTCCCAAATCCAAAAAGAGCTCCAGCATGGACCGTAGGGGAGATACTGGATCTGATTGCTGTATGGGGAGACAAATCTGTTCTATCAGAGCTCCGTTACAGAAGACAAAATGACAAAGCATTTGAAAAAATCTCCAGACTATGATAGACAAAGTCCACAGCAGGGATTCAGCACAGTGCTGCGTGACAAGCGTAATGGAAAGCCAAAGAATCAAATGGATGCTCATGGAGGGAGGAAGGGGGTACTGAGGACTCCAGCTATCCCAGAGTCCCCGCAGTCTCCGAAAAGTATTTGCATTCTTGGCTGAGCTCCCAATGCCTGAAGGGTCAAAAACATTTTCCCGGGTGTTTCAGGGTGTATGTATTCAATTTACATCCTCCCCCCCCAAAAAAAAAGAAAAGGGAAAAAATCTTTTCTCGCCTTTTTTCAATGTCACTCTATGTCTATTTCATGCTGCTGGTAGAGGGGGTGCTGCAGTGCTCAACACCAGCATCCCCTTCCTGGTGGCAGATGGTGCAAAATGACTGGTAGCCATTGTCATCATCAGCCCGTGAGTACTCCTGGCTGGCCTCAGTGAGGTCAACCGGGGACACCTGGGTAAAAATGGGAATGACTTCCAGTCATTCCCGGCAGACAGTACAGAACGGCTGGTTACCGTCTTCATCATAGCAGCTGGAGGCTGAGCTCCATCAGCCCCCCACTTTCATGTCTAAAGAAGATTCTGTACTCCCTGGACTATCATAGCAGCTGGAGGCTAGGCTCCTCTCTCCCCAACCCTTTAATGTCCTGCCTGGACTATCATAGCAGCTGGAGGCTGCCTCCCCCTCATTTTAATCTCACTAAAAACTCAGTGTTTCTTATCCCTGCATTCTTTCTTACTTCATCACACAAATGGGGGGACATTGCCACGGTATCCCAGGAGGTTTGCGGGAGGAGGGAAGCAACGGGTGGGGTTGTTGCAGGGGCACCCCCTAGAATGGCATGCAGCTCATCATTTCTGCGGGATCTCTGGGGCTCTGACCCAGAGCAGTTGTGCTTTCTGGTTCTCTAGTACACTTGCCCCATATTCTAGGCAGGACTGACTCTATTTTTAGACAAAACATAAAGAAGGGAATGACCCGGGGAGTCATTCCCATTTTTGTCCATGTGCCCCCGGCCGACCTCAGTGAGGCCAGCCAAGAGCACCCATGACAGCAGCAGACGATACAAAAGGATTGATAACCATCATCGCCAATTTCCAAATGCAAATGGTGCAAAAGAACTGATAACCATCATCTCATTGCCAATTTACAACAGCAGACGGTGCAAGAGGGATGGTAAACGTCTCTGCTACCTTGCAAAGGCAAATGAATGCTGCTGTGTAGCACTACAGTACTGCGTCTGTCAGCAGCATCCATTACACATACAGTGACAGTGACAAAAGGCAAAACGGGCTCCATGGTTGCCATGCTATGGCGTCTGCCAGGGGAATCCAGGGGAAAAGGGTGCAAAATGATTGTCTGTCGTTGCTTTCACAGAGGAAGGATTGAGTGATGACATTTATCCAGAATCACCCATGACCCTCTTTTTGCCCCATCATGCACTGGGACCTCAACCCAGAATTCCAATGGGCGGGGGAGACTGCGGGAACTATGGGATAGCTACAGGATAGCTACCCACAGTGCAACACTCCGGAAATCAATGTTAGCCTCGGTACATGGACGCACACTGCCAAATTAATGTGCTTAGTGTGGCTGCGTGCACTTGACTTTATACAATCTGTTTTAAAAAATTGGTATCTGTAAAATCGGAATAATCCCGTAGTGTAGACATACCCTCAGGGTATGTCTACATCTACAATTTTGCAGCGCTGGTTGTTACAGCTGTATTAGTACAGCTGTATAGGGCCAGCGCTGCAGAGTGGCCACACTTACAGCAACCAGCGCTGCAAGTGGTGTTAGATGTGGCCACACTGCAGCGCTGTTGGGCGGCTTCAAGGGGGGTTCGGGGAACGCGAGAGCAAACCGGGGAAGGAGACCAGCTTCGCCGCGGTTTGCTCTCGCGTTCCCCGAACCCCCTGCAAACCGCAGGGAAGGAGACCTGCTTGTTCGGGGAACGCGAGAGCAAACCGGGGAAGGAGACCAGCTTCGCCGCGGTTTGCTCTCGCGTTCCCGGAACCACCCAGCAAACCGCAGGGAAGGAGACCTGCTTGTTCGGGGAACGTGAGAGCAAACCGGGGAAGGAGACCAGCTTCGCCGCGGTTTGCTCTCGCGTTCCCCAAACCACCCTGCAAACCGCAGGGAAGGAGACCTGCTTGTTCGGGGAACGCGAGAGCAAACCGGGGAAGGAGACCAGCTTCGCCGCGGTTTGCTCTCGCGTTCCCGGAACCACCCAGCAAACCGCAGGGAAGGAGACCTGCTTGCTCGGGGTTCGGGGAACGCGAGAGCAAACCGGGGAAGGAGACCAGCTTGATTACCAGAGGCTTCCTCAGGTATGCTGGGATACCTGCTTATTCCACGGAGGTCAAAAAAAGCGCTGGTAAGTGTCTACACTTGATTACCAGCGCTGGATCACCAGCGCTGGATCCTCTACACCCGAGACAAAACGGGAGTACGGCCAGCGCTGCAAACAGGGAGTTGCAGCGCTGGTGATGCCCTGCAGATGTGTACACCTCCTAAGTTGCAGCGCTGTAACCCCCTCACCAGCGCTGCAGCTTTGTGATGTAGACAAGCCCTCAGACTCAACTCCCTTCTCCCCTCCTCCCTGCCTCCTCTCAACATTCACAAGAAGATCAGGACACATTAACCTCGTCTTGAACATTTCAGCAGCTCCATTGCCTCCTGTGCTGACAACAGGTTGAATTTCCCACCAGCATGGTGGTGTGATTTGCAGTGTTTTTTTGTAAAACCTTTGCTCTTCACTGAAAGCTTCTTGGGCACATTCGAGGCTTATGATGAAGATAGAGTTCCCTGGGTGAATGGCAGTAACAAACGAAAGCTCACAACTTCCAAGGGCTTGTTGTTCTCCGGATTTCACAGCTTTGATGAAAAGTTCACTGCAGTTCTTCTTCAATCCACTTTAGACTGGGCCCAGAAGGTGAAGTGTATAAGTCAAAATATTTGTGTATATTCATGCAAGAATGATAGGACACAGCAGAACTTAAAAAAATCCCTCCCACAAAGATTTTTTTATAGTTCTCTGTCAGAAAGGCAAGATCAATTTACAGCATGGACTAAAGGAGTGGATATTCTATAGAAGTCAGAAGGGACAGTACTTGAAAAAAGTTTGGTTGAGAATTGGATTAATGTGGGGCACAGATGTAAGGGTGTTTTTTTGTTTTTGTTTTTTTCTAGTGTTAAAGGGGCCTTCTGATTTTAGGTTTTAACTGCTAGACACTGATAAAATACCCTCAATGCAAACAAATAAAGAAGAAGAAGAAAAAATGAAATTGGTTTTTATCCAACAAATACAGGAAAAATACCAGCAATGGTTGCATGTATCTATGAGCTTGCTTACATAGAGCAGCAATGCAGGCAATGGGGGGTGTGATTTCTAAAGCGCACTAAACTGCTGAGTACTAATTGGGCCACATAATCCCTGCTGGTGTGCACTAAAGGTTTACTAGTGTGCTTTAATGTAGTACAGTTTGAAACAGTACTCTTTAAAGCATTACAAAGAGTAATGTATATGATAATGTATATCATATACATTACTCATTATGGTATATGCCAGTGGTCCCCAATGTGGTGCCAGCGGGCGCGATGGTGCCCGCCGGGGCATTTATGTGCACCCGCCTAGTGCTCAGCAGAGGAAAGAAGCCACGGTGGCCAGGGACAGAGAACTATAGGGCTGTGAGCGCCGGTGCTCTCTATCCCCGGCAGGCGCGGGGCTGCAGCTTCTTTCTGGCTTCTGAAGGAAATGCTTTCTTCACAAAAGCAATGTTTGCTCACATGAGTAGTCCCATGGAACTAGCCAATCGGACTGCTCAATTGAGTAAGGATTACTCCTATGAGTAAGGGTTTGCCCATTGATTGGAATGGAAATATTGCCTGAGTAGTCTAGATAGTTGCTAATTTGAAGAGGGTTTGTTTTTTTCTTTATAATTAGACAGAAAAGATTAAACAAAGATTTTCTGTTCAGAATTTAAAATTGGGAATGATTTGGGTTTTTTTTTTCAAGAGCTGATGCAGTGTTGAAAAATATCCTTAAGGTTAAACAGAGAGAGAGGGAGGGAGAGAGAGAATTAAAAATATGTAGTGCCCAAAATTCTATACTAGCAGGAAACACAGCTTTGATTCATTGGTTGTGTTGCTTAATAATTGTGAATCCTTGGAATGCGGTAAGTGAATTTAAGACTTTAACAAACACTATGGGATCAAAGTGATGCCACTGAAATTATTTTTAATTTTTAATTCACCACATTCAACCATTTGTAGCCTCTAGAAGGCTCCTTCTTAGCTCATGCAAAGCATAAAGAATGTCATCTGATATCCAAAATGGTATTTATACCCCCCTGAATCAAATCCTGCTTACCTTGACTCATCAGTGGCATATTATCGCCAAGGTCAACAAGACCTAGGCCTAGGGTGGCAAATTTGCAGAGGTGGCAAATTTATAATAGCAGCATTTTTGTAATCACGGTATCAGTGACGCCGCGATTCTACCAATCATAGTGCTTATTGAAACCACCAATGACGGCGCAACACCATTTAGTAAACATACTCACGAGAATCCTAAACATTAATAATATGACCAGAGGAAGAAAGTAAGTGGTTCTTAGTTTTGGATCCATGCACGGTCCTGTGCTATAAGCAAAATTGCGCTATACAGACACGCATTCAAGTGAGGGTCTGCTATACTTGTAATTTTATTTATAATAAAACTTGTAAATGTTCAGTTATTTTAATGATATTTAGATTCATTTTAGTTCAAACAAATTTGTAAAATAACTAAAACAAGTTCATATCGGGCTGGAGGCAGCAATTATTTCAGGGCGTAGGGTTGGCAAAATCATTAATCCGCCACTGTAATTCGTGCAAGCAGTTCCACTGAAGTCAACAGAAGTACTTACATGAATAAGATACGCAGATTTGGCCCTTTGTGGTAAACAACTCTTGAACAATGTTTGTAAAATATGCTGCAATATTGAACAATACTTAGCACTGTTGGAGAAAAACTCAGTTCTCGCTTTTTGTTTGGGTGCAGCAAAATCAAATACTTTATTATTTCTCCAGCAATTGCAATAGAGGGAGGGAGTGCCCTAGGACACAGGGTCGCCCCAGTCCCAGACAGGTCTCTCAACAGGTAAACAATTACAGCAAGCATTTATACCTTTGTTACAGACAATAACAAGCAATAACACAGACAATAATAAGCAACAACTGCATTTTGTTTATACATGGGCCATCCTGCTATCTTATTTTTCTCATTTCTGGAAGGCGCCAGTCTACATATTTGGTTATTAGTGCAAGGTCGTGACAACTTCTCACACAGTTCTTTTCCACTCGCCTCACACTATCCTCGCTTCTACAAGTCTCACGTCATTAGGGTTACAGCTGGCCTAACTCTTGCTAACAAACTGACATGCATTAAGATCCCCTACAAATCCTTGTCAATTCCTTCCCTTCTTCCACAGCACCTTTCATTCTAGTATCTCAAAGCACTGAATAAATATTAATTAATCACACCACACAACACGCCTGTGAGTAGGGAAGTATTAGTAACCCCATTTCACAGATCATGTAACGGGGCTACACAGCCGTTAGTGGCAGAGATAAGAGACTTGTTCAGATTCACACAGTGAGACAATAGCAGAGCCAGGAACGGAACAACAACAGCCCCGCTCCCTATCATAGAATCAAAGAATCATAGAATATCTGGGTTGGAAGGGACCTCAGGAGGTCATCTAGTCCAATCCCCTGCTCAACCAGTGATCTAAGCACCACACCGCACTTCCTCCCATAATTTCATTGAAGGAAACTCACGTTCCATGGAGCCCTTCGTTTTAATACTGGAGACCTCAAGTTTTCCAATCAGCGTAGAGACTGAGCTCCCCAGTGCACTTTCAGACTACTAGAACAATGGGTCCTCAGGCTCGAGTAGGCCTTCATTGAAATAATCCAGCATTCTTTAAAGGAAGCTCTTCTGTTATTGTTTTCCTTGTTAGAGGAGTACATCTCCTAATTAGTAGGATGATGGTGGAAAGCTGTCAGCGAGGAGCAGTGTTAGCAAAGAGGCAGAAGCTGATATGTTAGAGGACTGACCAGAACAGCTATCTCTAGAGAAATAATTAGCAAACTGGAGACATTTGCCAAATTCTTCTCTCTTTGCTCATACAAGTAGGCTTCTGCTGTGCATGTAAACTGCCTAATGACTGCAGTGTAAAATGGAATTGGGAGGGAAATAAGTAGAAAAGGGTGCTAATTTGCTTCTGTGGGTCTCTTTGAACAAGGAAGGTCATCTGGATTAGACCCTCTCTGGGGATTAAAGATAGGAAGACATGATTATTTTTCCCCTTCACCTTCTCAATTTCTCTTTCATAGGTGCAGTTACAATAGCTTACAGCCAGCTAAAAGTGCAGGTGACATCTGCGCCAATGTCTGTAGTATTCATGTGAACTTGTTACCACTTCTGCCCTGACATACATCCCGTGTTGTCTATGGAGTGATCATTAGGGAATATTCTTCTGTGTTTCTGGAGAATAGTCAGCCCCTGAGCAGCACTTCTACTAAAGATCAATAGTGATTGTTTGTTATGAAAAGTGCAATACATAAAATCATATTGCAATTACACCAGGACAAATATAAAATATAAGATGAGATTCTGCTCTCCCTGAGAACCTGATCCAAAGTCTATTGAAGTCAGCAGAGAAGACTCTTGCTGACTTCAACAGGCTATGGATCAGGCCTGTATAGCTAGGAAATCCCACTGAAGTTCAATGGGTTGGTATGGATATGAGAGCAGAATCTGGCTCTGAATTAACTATGCATAGGATTTGCAGAATTCACTGTTTATTTTTGATAATTCTGAGGGATGCTATCAATGGTTATTTTAAAGATTTTTTTCTATTTTTATTGATTTAAATGTTCACAGTTTGGGGAAATTATTGGGGGCAAACAATAGGGGATCCGAAAATAATTAGTTAATGATGGTAGATGCTGAGATTCAAAAAGTGAAAACACATTTTGTCAACACCACGTGTCAAAATATACAAAGTAAATACCCTCAAATCAAGTCAAATATGTTCTCAAGCAACGTTTTCTTACTTTGCCTACCTGTACATTTAGATTATTACCGATGGAAGTATTTTTTGTTGGTTTGTGTGCATATGGTGAAATCAATGTTGACCGACATTTACTGATAAAAATTGAATCCTTCCGAATCTAGCTATGCAAGAAAAGATATCTATTTATTTTTATATCCTAGTTAGTGCATTTCAACAACAAATATAAGTGAACAGTTTCTTATATTAACAAACATGCCTTTTCAAGGTGGCAAGACATTAAATATATAGATATATGGAGATGAAAATGGAGTTATTCTAGACTGACCCCAGAGAAACTTACAGCATAATTTGGTCCCGTATAGATTTCTGAACATAGACAGCCATCCACCCCAAGTGGATATTTTTATGATTGTTAATAACCATGTACCTTTAACATCACTGATGTCAATCAAGAAATAGTGTTACTTATGATAATTTTACTATTATGCAGTTCTTTAATGTTTGTGTCATTTTTTCAGTGTTCTTACTTCTAAGACACTTTTTTGCATGTTTTTTTCTTTTTCAATACGTTAGCTATTTTACAAGGATCATCCTGTTTTCCTCTCATGAAAGGTACCTAGTCTAACAGCTCTTCTTTCACTTCATATGGCACAATTAAGATTTAATTAGAAACATATGAGTAAAAGAAATTGAGAGCTACCCAGGACCCCTAAACAAAATGTTGTGCCATTAAATTGCTCAGATGTAGCATTCCCCACCTAAAAAAAATGTAAACTTATTTCAGGATGGATCTTTTCAGTGTAACATGATTGCTTATTAACAATGAACCATTTCCTAGTCATGCTTAAAAAAAACCCTCTTATTTTGTTTCTAAAGAAAATAACCTGACAGGTGCATTAAAATGGCATTTTTATTGCATTTGATTCACAAAGAATACTATGTGCAAACATTTAAGGGTGAGGAAAGGATTAGATGGTCCCATCCATGCCTTCTCTATCCATAACAATCCCTATAGTTTTACAAAGAAGCAAATCTGAAACAGAGAGTTATTATTTTTTTTGGAATTGTGGGTGTGCTACATGGGAGAGGGGCTAATTGTGTACAGTTGCGGGTGCAAGCAGTGGGCATGAGAATTAATGATGGCTTTTCTGCCTGCCTCACTTTAGATCACCCCTATGGCCCACCCTCAGTGGCAATGAGGCAGGAATGCTTTGGACAGTTTCCCCGTTTTGGTTGAAGGTAGGTGACTTATTCATCAAGGAGTTCACTTTTGGGGCTTGTTGCAATGGGGCGGGGAAGATTAGTATCTTGCAGGAGAGTTTTGGGGAATTATGCCTGTGAGTTATGGGGCTGGGGGTATATTATTTTTTATGAGGGAGCTGGCAGTATATGTCGGAAGGGTGGTGGTGTGTTGGGAGCGTGAACAGACTGCTTGAGCCTTTGTAGCCTTCCCTGGAAAGCCCTTATCCTGGAACCCAGCTCAGCTGCAGCATTTGTGGCACTATGATGGCCAGTTTGAGATTGGCAGAGATGTTGTATAATGGAAGTAAAGATCTGGCGGGTACTGAAATAGTGGCGGAAGTTTGGGCTCCTTGATTTCTGTGGCAGTGGGCAGGATAGATATGGCAGAAAAAAGCATGTGTGTGGCATAAACTAGAGTAGAGATGTTAAATCTTGTACGAGGTTGGCAGGGTTTGCCTGGAACACCCACATATTGTTAGCATTGTTAGCAGGGTGTTTCTGCTGGGAAAGGGATTAGTGGGTTCTGATGACTCATAGAGGCCAGTGACTTGTGAACCCAATTGGATCCAAGGGAAACGTGAATGGCTCTTTGAGGAGAAAGGATTTAAGGTGTGGGCTGAACAGTCTTGAGGGAAGTACCCTGGGAACAGCTAGCATTGCAGAGAAGCTTTTGCTGGAATTGGTATTATTTTACTGCTAATGAATCCAAACACTGACAGATGGTGAATTCAGAGTCTCTGGGGGTGGGTGCATTATGTTTTGGAGCAGGATGGGAAAATCACCCACTCACAAAATGTTTGCCATTTCATTGACCAAGTTAAGCAAAATACAGTTCAGGTTAACTTGGCCATTGAGGCATCATGAACTCAGATTAAAGATCCTTGGAAAACCAAATTATTACTAATTGTACCCTGTTTTATTTGGTCATTGATATGACTAACCTTTTGTAACCTGGCTGCTTTTAGTACGCATCACCTTTTATGTGCAACTAATTCATTTCAGGCTGTGGTTTTCCAGATCTCATATTAAGAGGGTTACCTCAAAATTTGAACAGGAAACCTTCAAGGAAATCCCCAGGTGCTGCAGGAAGCAATGCTGGTCTTTCAGTAGGGGGCTCTCTTTCATCTAAGCCAGTGCTGAACCAATACCCCAAGAGGGTTGTAGGGCATATTGTGCCACCCGGTAGTGCCATTTTTAGGATGAAGCCGAACTCCAACTCCACTTGTGTAGCACTTTTCTCAAGAGCAGAAGTGTTAAGCATAGTGTCCCAAGGACTCCCAACTAAATGCCAGTTATGGCAGGGTAACTCCCTCTTGCCAACCTAAAACGGCTCTGCATTTTCCATTGGTGATGGTATTTTTATGGCGTGCCCTGCACTGTTGTTTAGTGCTGTGTGCACTGTTCAGCAATGGCTGTGTTTCACCACTCAGGTGTCTGCACCTCCGTGTAGAGTTAGAGATTCCCATTTAGCCAAATCCTACTCAGTTGCTAGATTAACAAAGAAGTATCCAAGAAAAGGATTGGCTGTATGGTTTGTAAATCCATTGGTAACGTTTGCTTTGGGATCCTTCTGGATGAAAGTCATTATACAAATCTGAGCTTATTGGCATTCATGTAATTACCTGCTTTTCTAACTTGGACGTTTTTGCTCACATTTAATGTTTTAGATTACATATGACTTCAGTTTCTTGTATGAAGCATGTTCATTTAATGAAAAGAATGCAGTTTTCCTTGTCACATTTACAGAAAAACAACAATAACCAGTTCCAACAGGATTTTTGCCTATAGACTCCATAAGCCAGCCTGATTACATATGTTAACTAGATGACAGTGGTTTTGATTGAAAATTGCTAGGTTTTACATGGATTAAATTAGCCACAAGAGGGTGCCAACAGAGACATATGGGATCATAGTAGTTAGAGATAGAAAAGATTTATTAGATTAAATCCATGCTTTATAAATGCAGGATACAGACCTCCAAAAAATGAGGTATTACATATTTAACTATAATACACTAGACCCTGGGTTCATGCCAACTTCACCACGTGTGCAAATTTGTAATGAAATTATTTTATTTCCTATATGCTGTCATTCTCCAACAAGTAGATAAGAAAAAAGCTCATCTATATAGCTTCAGTGACCATCTCTATGTTGACTCTCAAATTTATCTCTCCATCCTAATATCTGCCCTTCTTTCAGACTCAGATCTGCCAATGCTTCTGAGACACCTCTCCTGGATGTTCTTTCTTCAACTTACATTTTAGATGGCAAAGCCAACCAGAACTCATTCATTTTCCTACTAGTCCCTCAAACCCTCTCCTTTCCCCTTTCTCCATCATGATAGACAATTCCATAATCCTTCCCGATTGCCAGGGCTGTAACCCCAGTGCCCTCATTCTTGACTCCTCCCTCTTTTACCTTTCACATTCAGGCTAGTGCTAGATCCTCTTGCATCTTCCCATACAACATAGCTAAACTTTTTCCTTTCTTTTCTATTCCTACTACTAAATCCTTTTGTCCGAGCTTTGATAATCCCTATTGAAAATTTCAAGAAAACAATGAAAAAAAAGGAATTGCAATGATTAGTGCACACCACACCTCCACCAATAGATGGTGCTGTAGCTTTATCTCAGTGTTAAATTATTGTTGTATGTTATTATGGTGTTGTGCCTGATTTTGGTGGGGGGGCGGCGACAGGGCTTTAGCAGAAGTTCAGTCCTGCCTATGTGTGCTGGAGTTGGTACTTACAGTGTTCCAGTAAATCTCTGTGATTCTGCAAGGGAGTATTACAATTGGTGGCAGTGCCTTCAAGATGGCAAAACCACTTTTGCTTGAGGAGAAATGGACATGCAGATGAGACTGGAACTTGTGAGTATTTGACGGACTTTGAGCTGTTGCTCCCTGTGAATGAGTCGACTCATGAGAGAAAAGCACAGTGCTTAGCAGTGTTCTTGGATGGTGATGCCAAAGCCTTTTACCAGCAGCTTCTAGTGTGACGAGTGAGTCTTATAGATAATAACACAAATACATATGACGGTTATGAGGGGAGTTGGCCCTTCTGAATAGAGGCAGGAATGGCAAACCAGGAGGTGGCAGGGAGGGAGCCCCTGAATAATTATTTGTGTGCACTGCAGAGACTGCTCAATAGGGCTTTCCCTGGGTTACCCTGCCTGGGAGTATCAGAGGGGTAGCCGTGTTAGTCTGGATCTGTAAAAGCAGCAAAGAGTCCTGTGGCACCTTATAGACTAACAGACGTTTTGGAGCATGAGCTTTCGTGAGTGAATACCCACTTCGTCAGATGCACGTAGTGGAAATTTCCAGGGGCAGGTATATATATGCAGGCAAGCTAAAGATAATGAGGTAGTTCAATCAGGGAGGATGAGGCCCTGTTCTAGCAGTTAAGGTGTGAAAACCAAGGGAGGAGAAACTGGTTCTGTAATTGGCAAGCCATTCACAGTCTTTGTTTAATCCTGAGCTGATGCTGTCAAATTTGCAGATGAACTGAAGCTCAGCAGTTTCTCTTTGAAGTCTGGTCCTGAAGTTTTTTTGCTACAGGATGGCCACCTTAAGGTCTGCTATAGTGTGGCCAGGGAGGTTGAAGTGTTCTCCTACAGGTTTTTGTATATTGCCATTCCTAATATCTGATTTGTGTCCGTTTATCCTTTTCCGTAGCGACTGTCCAGTTTGGCCGATGTACATAGCAGAGGGGCATTGCTGGCATATGATGGCATATATTACATTGGTGGATGTGCAGGTGAATGAACCGGTGATGGTGTGGCTGATCTGGTTAGGTCCTGTGATGGTGTCGCTGGTGTAGATATGTGGGAAGAGTTGGCATCGAGGTTTGTTGCATGGATGGATTCCTGAGCTAGAGTTACTATGGTGCGGTGTGCGGTTACTGGTGAGAATATGTTTCAGGTTGGCAGGTTGCCTGTGGACGAGGACTGGCCTGCCACCCAAGGCCTGTGAAAGTGTGGGACCATTGTCCAGGATGGGTTGTAGATCCCTGATGATGCACTGGAGAGGTTTTAGCTGGGGACTGTATGTGATGGCCAGTGGAGTCCTGTTGGTTTCTTTCTTGGGTTTGTCTTGCAGTAGGAGGCTTCTGGGTACACGTCTGGCTCTGTTGATCTGTCTCCTTATTTCCTCATGCGGGTATTGTAGTTTTAAGAAACTGCTGAGCTTCAGTTCATCTGCAAATTTGACACCATCAGCTCAGGATTAAACAAAGACTGTGAATGGCTTGCCAATTACAGAACCAGTTTCTCCTCCCTTGGTTTTCACACCTCAACTGCTAGATAAGGGCCTCATCCTCCCTGATTGAACTACCTCATTATCTCTAGCTTGCCTGCATATATATACCTGCCCCTGGAAATTTCCACTACATGCATCTGACAAAGTGGGTATTCACCCACGAAAGCTCATGCTCCCAAACGTCTATTAGTCTATAAGGTGCCACAGGACTCTTTGCTGCTTGCCTGGGAGATGATTCAAATGAAGCAGAACTTGTTGCACTGAATCTGGAGCTAGCAATGCAGACTAGGGCCTATGCCCATTGGGAAGTCATGAGAGAATCCTGTGTGAAAAATCACTTTATAAACAGTTTAACAGGGGAACTTCATAACCTGTTGGTGAAGGAAGATAACATGCTGGATAGACCTATGGACCGGCTTACACAGAGTTCAAGATATTGAAAAAAAATGCAGTTTCTTTAAAGGTATCAGCTGTTAATTCCCAGCCCCACAGTGACTCCTTTATACCAGATGCAGCTCTCTGAGGAAAGATTGCTAGAAAAGTGGCTAAAAAATTGGAGGATGCCCAGGTGTAAATATTCGTAGGCAGCCTGTGGGTCAGATGAGAGAGACTGTTTCCCAAGCAGATTCCAGGTGACATTTGCAGGTGATGAGGAGGCAAAGACCATTCAAGATGGAATGACCCAAGCAGAGGGAAGCCATATCAAGGGAAACTAGAAGTTGCTGAGCAATAGGGTGACTGTTAGCAACTACTAGAACTGCTCTTGTGAAGAGCTGCCCAGTACCTGTTACTATGTGTCTGGAGACATCAATGGCTGGAAAACCATAATGGTGTTGGACTCAGGATCTGAAACAAGTCTGATCAATGGAGAACACCCAGCGTGGAAGGGGAAGTAAATTGTACTGCAGGAGTTAAATTGGTGACTATTAATCATCAGCCACTGGAGATAACAGGAAAAATCCAGCTCTCCCTGAACTTGGAGTCTCTGCATACTAAATAGACTTCTGCTGTGCTGACCAATATTTCTAGTGCTGTTGTGTCGGAGTGGATTTCACCTGAGAGCATCACAAGAACTCCTAGAGTGTTAATAGAACACACCTGCCCCTGGACAATATTCACTTACCTTTGCTGTGTGCAGGCAGGAGGAAAGGTGGACCCTGGTCAGCAAGTTTTGGAGGCTTAGAAGTGCCTCTACAGGATGACGGAGAGGAATTGCCTCCTGAGGTGGCTCAGCATAAAGTTGTAGTTAAAGCAGGTCATCATGCAATAATACTCCTGAGGGTAAAGGACTGCCTCAGGGAACCTGGAAGACTGGTTCAAGCTACTAATATCCAGTCCAGATTGCTGTTTAGGAGAACTGTCTCAAGCTGGACCAAAGTATGAGTTCTGAGTAAGAGCAATTTATGTGACTGACCAGGAAGTGCAGTTAGTGAAAAATCAGCTCCCGCGGACAGTGTCCAGTGTAGCTGATGTCTCAAAGCCTCTTTTCCTGCTTTACCTGTAAAGAAAGGAAAGCACCAGCAAGGAGAGGCAGAACTCCTTTAGGAGAAATGCCCCAATTTAGTAAGCCCTGGGAGTTCATACAGATTGACCTGAGTTTATACAAAGTGGAATTCAGTATGTGCTGATAGTGTATGAGACCTTCTCAGAGAAGGTGGTGCAGCCACTGACGAATAAAAGGACTGAGACAGTTACAGATGCGTTGATGAAACACATAGGGTTGATTGGCCCATCAAGCTGCATCTGCAGTGATCAGAGGAAGGAATCTGAATGGTTCCAAATAACCAACATGAAGCCTAGTCTTACCCACCCTGCAAATAATGAGGGAGTGGAGCAAGCAAACTGCCCCACTTATTCTAGGCTTAGAGTCTTGGTCAGTGAAGGCCAACGAGACTGGGATATGAAAACACCTTTTGTCATCTTTGGATATAACACCAGCCAGCACTCAGCTATCCATACTCTCCTTATAAGATTATTTCTGGACTCTGCAAACTCATGCTTCCTTGAAACTTGATGTTTAGGCAGCAAGAACTGGTAAGGCATCCTGTATCTACACAGGTAAGAGACAGGGTTGAGTCTCATATTAGTGACCTCCAGACAGCATTCAAGAAGGTGAAGGAACAGATGAACCAGAAGCAGGTATGCCAGGCTCGAGAGGCCAGGAAAAAGAATTGCGTGTTCATCCAGGAAGAAGGGAAGATGTAGCTATGCAACTGGAAAAAGCAGCCTGTAAAAAATCCCAAATGCATTACTCTTTGGAGAGGACCTTACAAGGTAATTAAACTAAACAACTTAGCCTTGCTGATATAGAAAAGCAAGAGCTTACCCCTTTATAGTGCATCAAGAACTGGTGCACCTATTCAATGAGAGAATGTGAAGAACAAACACTGAGGATACCCAACCTCCATTCCAAAGAAGATGCAGAAGAAGATTTGGAGGTATCTCAGCAGGTTCCTGTGACTTTTGGTGGGAGACCAATCAGGGCCGTCCTTAGGCAGGACAGGTAGCCGCCTAGGGCACCACTTGGTCTGAGGGCACCACTCTGCTGGGAGCCTGGACCGATGGGAAGCAGTGAAGAATATAAGAGCAGGGCTGCTGAGTCCTAGAGAGAGCCGAATGCAGCACAGTCTGAGGGAGGGGATTCGCTGCTGGGTTCTCTGGGAAGGGGTGGGAAAAGGAACTCACTGTGAGTGTGACTCCCCCGGCCCAAGGTGAGGCAGGCTTGGTGGCTCTGGCAGTATCCTTTGTTGTCCCCCATAATGTCCATTCTTCTCCCCCCTGCCCCACGGAGCACCCCCCATTATCCCTTCCCCCCATGGAGCACCCCTTTCTCCCCCCCTCTGCTCTGTCAGAGCTGGGTTGGGTGAGGTGCTAGGGGAGGAGGGGAGGCTGGCTGCCTGCTGAGGAATGAAAGTGAAAGTAACTCACTTCCTCCATAGGCAACAGGGGCGGCTCTAGGGATTTTGCTGCCCCAAGCACGGCAGGAAGGTTGCCTTCGGCGGCGTGCCTGTGGAGGGTCCGCTGGTCCCGCGGCTTTGGCGGACCTCCCACGGGCATGCCTGCGGGAGGTCCGATGCCACAGGACCAGCGGGCTCTCCGCAGGCACGCCTGCGGGAGGTCCACCGAAGCTGTGGGGCCAGCGGACCCTCCACAGGCAAGCCGCCGAAGGCAACCTCCCTGCTTCCCTCGTGACGACTGGCAGAGTACCCCCTGCGGCTTGCCGCCCCAAGCACGCGCTTGGTGTGCTGGGGCCTGGAGCCACTCCTGATAGGCAACCAGGATTGGAATGGTCACACAAGTCTGGGCTGGGGATAACCAGATAGCATGTGCGAAAAATCAGGACAGGGGGTTGGGGTAGGGTGAGCAGATGTCCCACTTTTATAGGGCCAGTCCCAATTTTTGGGTCTGTTTCTTATATAGGCTCCTATTCCCCCCTCACTCCCAGTCCTGATTTTTCACACTTGCTGTCTGGTCACCTTAGGTGGGGGTAATTGGTGCCTATATAAGACAAAGTCCCAAATATCGGGACTGGCCCTATAAAATCAGGACATCTGGATCTGGTCACGCTAGCTGGGGAGTGCGTCTCTCTCCCGGAGGGAGCTGAACAGGGCAGGATGAGCTGCTGTGGCTCCATGGGTGCCCCGTTCCTGAGATCAGATGCTGTGCTAACTTCACCATGGTCCACTGGGCTGGCGGCAGTGCCCATTGGCGTGTGATTGGACCTGAGGTTTTGCTGCTGCTGTTGCCACTCTGCACCCCAAGAGGTGGATTTTGGGGTCCTGCAGCTTTCCACCTATCTCCTTCTCTACTGCAGCTGTTGGACCAACAGGCTGGGGGGTGAGCCAAGCATGAAAGCAGTACTGTGTTGCCATTTAGATTGTCATTTAACAAATTTGTTCGCCCAAAATGCTTGCTAACAATCCTGAATTCAATTTCAATATTTTTTTTTAAAAATCAATATCTTAGCCAAAAACAGAAAATTAAGTTGTTGACAATTATTTGTCACAAATTTGGTATGGGGAAGGGAGTTGGGCCAGTTTTCATCAGAGAAACAAAAAATGTTGATTGACTTTCCTATAGCCCTGTTACTGCTAAATAGAGCACTCCAACAACTGTAATATGCTCATCTTCTTACTAGTGTATAGAGCAGGGGTCGGCAACCTACGGCACACGTGCTGAGCGGCTCAGCTCGCCGCTGCTCTGGGGTTCCAGCTGCTGCCACATTGCCACCCGGGGTCCCGGCTGCCGGCCCCACTCAGCACCCACTGCTGGCCTGTGGACCCCCAAGGAACCCCAGGCTGGCAGTGGGCTGAGCAGGCCGGCAGCTGATACCCAGGCTGAGCCATTCAACTCGCTGTCAGCCTGGGGTTCCATTCACTCAGCTGATAGCGGGCTGAGCAGGACTAAATTCAACGAAATAGGAAAACAAGAGCAACTAATGACAAAGTGCAAGAACCTAGAGCAGTGATCTCTAAACTTTTTCGTCTGGTGAACCAGTATGCAGGTGAACTGAGAGGCCCCTGTGGGCGCCATGGCACCCACAGGCACTGCGTTGGGGACCCCTGACCTAGAGAGCCTCCTGAAGCACGGCGATCATTTTGATTTAAATGGACTTGAACTGTACGAAGAATTGAGTACACTGTCATCAATGTTGCCACATGCAAAATCGATGATGGACATTGTACAGTTTACTCATACCAGCAAACTTGTTGACATATATCCTAATGTGTATGTTACCACTTGTATTCTACTGACAATTCCTGTAACAGTAGCATCAGGAGAATGGAGTTTCTCAAAACTAAAGCTCATTAAAAACTATCTTCGCTCTACAAGGAGTCAGGAACACTTGACTGGTCTTGCTATTCTTGCAATCAAACAAGACATCACTTTGTCTTTGTCATACGATGACATTCTTACAGGCCAAAAAAGTCAGAAAGATTGCTTTTAATTAAAAACTAATCCTTGTTTCAATATCTCTTCATAGAAATTTCCAATACTATGTTGACAAATTAAAAAAATTATATTATTTGCATCATTCTGTCAAATCAGAATTTTTTCTGTAGTGCTACTTCTTTAGTGTTAGTCCATCAGCATTACAGTGTGCTTAACTACGTTAAACTGGTTTTAATAACATGCATGTGGCAAGTTTTCCAATAGTGTCAGCTTATGTTTGTGTTGCTAAGAGCAAGACAGGCACAGGGGCACCAGTTTAATAATCCTGCCTTGGGCACCATAAATCCTAAGGACGGCCCTGAGACCAATTGAGAAGGAGGAGGTGCCAGAGCGTCCTTGGAAACTCAACACACTGCAGTCTTCAACAGACAGTCTGTCCATAATGGATAAGCCTACCCTGGAGGACAAGAACTCTGTACTCAAGTCCAGCTGAGTGACGTCGCCATGATCAAATAAAGGACTTGAGCAGGCAGTTGAACGTGGAAACCTGTGTGAGTGGTAGACTATCTAGATTCTTAGGAGTTACTGTTTTAAAACTGTTATTCAACTAAAGGTGTGAGTGAGTGGTGGGAAGTTGTAATGATTAGTGCAGACAGCACCTCCAACAATAGATTGTGCTGTACCTTTATCTTAGTATTAAGTTGTTGTCTTGTATATTATTATGTTATTGTATCTGATCTGTGGAGTTTAGGGAGAAGATTAGTCCTGCCTGTGTGTGCTGTAGTTGGTACTTTGCAGTGTTCCAATGAATCCCTGTGGTTCTATAAGCAAGTATTACAGAAGCTATGAATTATAGGGCCTCTTGCTGAATTCACTTATACTTGTATAAATCAGGAATAAGACCACTGAAGTCAATAGGGTTTGCACTGTACAAGCAGCAGCATGAGATGAGAATCAGGTTCACAGAATAAAAACAAATTGTCTTCCCAGGTTCATATCAACAATTACACAAAATATCATGAGAGATCAGAGTTAATTTACTTTTTTTTTTTCAACATGAAGTGTAGAAGAAAAAGAAGACACTTCCTACTGTTTGGTTTTTTCTCTGTAGTCTGGACAGGTATTCAACTAATTTTTGTATGAATAATTAAGTCTAAATAAAAGCACTAAACTTAAAATGCTTGGTATTGTCAGTGCAGCCCAGATACCCCAATAAGGGGCATGCAGCCTTTACTTATGCAAGGATTCACTTCAGTGACACTTCAATAGGAAGTAAATAGTTCCATTAGTAAGGTGATTTGTCCTGAGCTTGGGTAAATGCTCATTTACACTGGCAGAGAATTTGGCCCATGCTTTCTTTCATACCTGTCTTCCAGTCACTACCATGACTCCAAGTTGGAGAAGCGAGATCATTTCTAGTTTTGCTTTGTAATTTATTCCATTTCTAATGTTAAGAAAAATAAGAAACTGTTTAGCAGTTCAATAGCAACACTTTCTTCAATCTCAGAAACTATTAGACTACTTTGTATTCTGTGCGACTCCAGCATTATGTCTTGAATTTTTTTTAGTTTTTCCCAGTCTGAACAGTCTCTGCTTAGAGATGATAATGCAGCAGTACTTCTAAAGAGAATTTTAAATTTTGATAAGAATATCCATTCGTTTTTAGTTAGCCTTAGTGGATGTGGGAAAACCGGTCTCTGACCTATAGCCTTTAATCGAGCTAAAGCTATGGATGCCATAAAAACTAGTTCCTTCCTAGCAAGCATGTAATTCATTAGAAGAGAAAACATTAGTGAGCAAGACAATCACAATGAAAGGAATGGTTACTCTTGCATCTTTCTGTGAATAAAATGGCTTGTTGGATTCCTGGTGCTGCCTATCCGGTTTGTAAGTAGGGTAATTAACAGTAAATTTCTAGACCTCAGTTTAACAACCAGAGAGAGTGGTGGTCTTTAGAACAGCAAATTGGTGAGAAGAATGAGGAAGGGTCAAGACTGGGTATACTGAATTTTCTTAAAGCAAAATCATGATTCTTTGGGGCAAATTGCCATTCCGGTTGTGATGATAGTTGTTATGCACTGGGTTGTGTGTATGCATACTGCTGCTCTCTACTGGATGGGATATGTCAGTCCCGCTCGTTTTTTTAATCATTTCTTTTTATTATCCAAATTAATTGATTTGTTCCCTAATCTATTATAATTTGTATTATGGTAATACATAGAGTCACAACCAAGACCTGGGCGCCAGTGTGCTAGGCACTGTACAAATACACAGTAAGACAGTCACTGTCTCAAAGGCTTTGTAGACAAGATAAAGGGTGGGAGGGGGACAGAGACTAAGTGACTAGGCCAGTGTATACAGCAGACATAGTATAGGCAGTAATGGAACCAAGATCTCTGACTCCCAGTCCAATGACATATCTACTGGACTTCAGAGCTATTCTAATCTAATTTATGCAACACATTTCTAGTGCACCTGTCACTGTAGCATTTGGACACCAACAGAATTATGTAGGGAATTTCTGTTCTAAGGACTGTACTCCAATCCTCTTTGGTTTACTTCTCCTGGTGTGGTTTCCGTTTGTTTCTGCTCATTGCCTTGGAACCTGGTTTTGCAAGCAGGATAACTAGGTAATCACAAAACTGCACGTATGAAGTTAGCTATTATCCACTGTGTTGTCTGCATCCATGTGCAGATACAATCTTCAGTGCAGTTGCATTTTGATCCTTATAAAATAAATATGTCCTTGACTCTTAATCTGATAAAGCAATTCAATGATTTGATGTTAATCAAAGATTCATAGAAATGTAGGGCTGGTAGGGACCTCAAGAAGTTACCCCTCCCAGCCCCCTGTACTGAGGCAGGACCAAGTAAACCTAGATCATCCCTGACAGGTGTTTGTCCAACCTATTCTTAAAAACCTGCAGTAATGGGAATTCCACAGCTTCCCTTAGAAGCCTATTCCAGAGCTTAAATACCCTGACAGTAACCAAGTTTTTCCTACTAGCTAACCTAAACCTCCATTGCTGCAGAATAACCCCATTACTTCTTGTCCTACCTTCAGCGGATGTGGAAAAAATTGATCACCATCTTCTTAACATATTCAAGACTGAGGACCCTGATAACGGTCTTCATTGTCTCAAGACTAAAGATGCCCAGTTTTTTAAACCTTTTTTCATAGGTCAGGGTTTCTAAACCTTTTTATCATTTTTGTTGCTCACTCTGGATACTAGCCAATTTGTTCACATCTTTCCTAAAGTGTGACACTCAGACCTGGACACAGTACTCCAGCTAAGACCTCACCAGCGCTGAGTAAACTGAGACAATTATCTCCTGTGTCTTACATATGACACTCCTGTTAATACACCCCAGAATATTAGCTTTTTTTGCAACTGCATCACACTGTTGACTCATATTCTACTTGTGACCCACTATAACCCCAACATCCTTTTCAGCAGTACTACCACTTAGCCAGTTATTCCTCTTTTGTAGCTGTGTACTTCATTTTTCCTTCCTAGGTGAAGTACTTTGCACTTGTCTGTATTGAATGTTGATTTCAGACCAATTCTCCAATTTGTCATGATCATTCTGAATTCTAACCCTGTCCTCCGAAGTGATTATAATCTCTCTGTTTGGTGTCATCTGCAAATTTTATAAGCGTACTCTCCACTCCATTATCTAAGTCATTAATGAAAATATGGAATGGTACTGGATGCAGAAATGACCCCTGTGCTACCCACTAAATATGTCCTCCCAGTTTGACAGCAAACCATTAATAACTACACTTTCAGTATGGCTTTTCAGCTAGTTGTAGTAATTTCTTCTAGGCCATATTTTCCTAGTTGGCTTATGAGACTGCCATCTGAGCCTGTGTTAAAAGCCTTAATAAAATCAAGATATATCATGTCTACTGCTTTGCTTCATCCACTAGGCCAGCAGCCATATCAGAGAAAGATATTAGAGAGGGAGGGGTGACTGACAACATGTACCTAAAACCACCCGCGACAATGTTTTTGCCCCATCAGACATTGGGAGCTTAACCCAGAATTCCAATGGGCAGCGGAGACTGCGGGAACTGTGGGATAGCTGCTCACAGTGCACCGCTCTATAAGTTGACGCTAGCCTCGGTACTGAGGATGCACTCCGCCGACTTAATGCACTTACTGGGGACATACACAATTGACTGTATAAAATGGATTCTAAAATTTTACTTCTATAAAATCACCCTAATTTTGTAGCGTAGATATACCCTTAGAACAGTGGTCCCCAACACAGTGGCCATGGGCACCATGGTGCCCGCCGGGGCATTAATGTGCACCCACCTAGTGCCCAGCAGGAGAGAGAAGCTGTGGCCCTGCGCCTGCCGGGGACAGAGAACTCAGGCCCGCAGGCTGTGGGCGCTGGTGTTCTCAGTCCCTGGCAGGCATGGGGCCACGGCTTCTCTCTGTCTTCGAAGCTGGAGAGAAGCCACGGCCCTGCCCCTGCCGGGCACTGAGAACTCTGGGGCTGCAGGGTGTGGGTGCCGGTGTTCTCGGTCCCCAGCAGGCGCAGGACCACGGCTTACGCCGGAGAGAAGCTGCGGCCCCGTGCCTGCCAGGGACAGAGAACTCCGGGGCTGGGGGCTGCAGGCGCCGATGGTCTCTGTCCCCAGCAGGCACAAGACCCGCCTAGTGCCCAGGAGGGGACAGAAGCCAGGGCCCCGCGCCTGCTGGGGACAGAGTACTCCGGGGCTGCAGGCTGCGGGCCCCGGCGTTCTCTGTCCCTGGCAGGCACAGGGCTACAGCTTCTCTCTGGCTTCTCCATGGCTGCAGGCTGCAGGCGCTGGTGTTCTCTGTCCCTAGCAGGCATCAGGCCACGGCTTCTCTCTGGCTTCAAAGCTGGAGAGAAGCCACGGCCTCGCCCCTGCTGGGGACAGAGAACACTGGGGCTGCAGCTGTGGGCACTGGTGTTCTCAGTCCCTGGTAGGTGCAGGGCCGCGGTCTAAGGTGGAGAGAAGCCGCAGCCCCGCGCTTGTCGGGGACAGAGAATTCCGGGGCTGCAGGCTTCATTTTATGTTAAAGTAAGAATAATAAATATATTTGGACCAGCAGTTCAACGTTTTACTTTTTTAAAATAAATAAGATGAAAACTGTTTGTGATATTCATTTTGTAAAAACTCCTTAATTTTTCTTACAGGTAGATAAAAAAGAGCAAATTCATATGGTAAGGTGAAAGGGTAATTGCCGAATAATTTAATTAATACTTTTTACATGTAAAATTATCCTTTTTATCTTATGGATTCGTATATTATGTAACATTAAATTGTTTTACGTATTATTTAATGTAGAAATACAAAATAAGCCTTGAAAAATTGTTGATGCCCACCACATTCTTCTGAAAACATGAATGTGCTACTGGCCACAAAAAGTTTGGGGATCACTGCCTTAGAAGAAATCATCAGGTCCTCCATTGTTGTGTTTCTTCCTGTCGCTCTGCAAATGCTGGAGGATAGTTCATCTTGTGTTTGCAATATTTATGACAATAGTGAGAGCTGTGCAGGCTCCATGCTTCTGTGGGAGATGGTGGGTAGCGACAAGTGCCATGTGGGTTTGTGTGATTTAAAAAAAACCATGAAAATTATAGCATATGGATGGCATTATGCAATGGAGAAAGGTGTATGATGGGCATGTGATCACTTGCTCCCAGTCACCCTTGCACAACTTGTTTCTAGCCCACAATGCACGCATTGTGAAAATTTGCCAAAAAGCAGTGTGCAGCACAGTGGCATGTGCAAGCTGCAAAGTATGCACGTGCACGAGCGATATACTAACTTTCGCAGCTTTATGCTGCCATAACCTGTGTGGACCAAAGTTTGTAGTGTAGACATGGCTTTTAAATGTTTTAGCTACATCAGTGGCTGGCCATTGATTACAGGAATAACAGCAAAATGCTAATGTGGCCAAGGCCTGTGTGTTTTAATCTGGTCCCTAGCACCAACATGGTAGGTGAGTGCCTCCCACCTATGCTTTAATAAAAAGAGAAATGACAATCTCTCTCTTTCTTCCTGCCTGTCCTAGAGGGGAAAGTTTGACTGGCTGATATGTAGCACTTACTGATGGAAAGTTATGCTGAAGAACAGAGCCACCCAGAGGATTCAGAGGGCCTAGGGTCTTCAGCAGCAGGGACCTGGCACTTCAGCAGCGGGTTCCAGGGCAGAAGGACCCCTCGCTGCCGAATTGCAGCCGAAGATCTGGAGCGGAAGAAGCTCCGGGGGCCCGGGCTCTGCGAGAGTTTTCCGGAGCCCCCAGAGCAAGTGAAGCTCCAGGGGCCCCCGAAAAACTCTCATGGGGGCCTGGAGCAAACTGTCCCAGCCGCCCCCCGCCCTCCCGGGGCCCTGCTGAAGAAGCAAGAGTCACATTCGTTGTGAAATAGGCCAGAGGGCTGTGATAATTATCTGCTGGGGCAGAGCGCCAGGCCTAGCAGCAGGTGTGTGTGTGTTCTCAACTTGATGTCAGGCACCTTTCCCTAGAGCCCCTTTTCCTCTGCGCTGGCCCCGCTCTCCAGGCCAGCAAGCCCTGCGCGCTTCTCCACCACCCAGAATAATCGCCCGCCCGGCGCAAGCCGGAACACAGCGCGTCCCACCCTGCCAGGCCACACCCCTTGCCCGCCAGCCCCGCCCTTCCACCCCGAGTCGAACCCCCACCAGCCAATAAGGCGGCGCGCCTGACCCAGCTCCGAACGCTGACATCTCGCCGGGCTCCACGTGACCCTGGTTCGCTTAATCGCTCCCAGGAGCCGCGGCTACTGGCTGCTATGGGCCTGGCCGCGCGCCTGGTGCTGCTGCCCGGCTTGCTGCTGGCCCTGAGCGCGGGGCAGGACCTAGGGTCCGGCCGCCGCCCCCCGCCGCAGAGCGGCCCGGAGGGGTGGGCGCTCGGGGGCGGGCGCCGGCTGCTGTCCCTGGAGCTGCTGGAGGAGGCCGAGGACCTGTCGCTGGCCCTGCTGGGGATGGGGCTCCCCGGGGAGCTGCAACCCGAGTGCCGGGAGCTCCTGGTGGGCTTCGCCAGCAGCAGCGTGAGGCTCACCGGCTGCCTGGTGCGGAGCGCCCGGCCCGTGCGCCTCTGCCAGAGCTGCTACCGCCACTTCCAGAGCGTCACGGAGCAGCTGAAGAACATCACCCGGGCCGTGGGGGTGCGTGCGGGGAAGGGATCTCCCAGGAGCGGCCTTCGTGTGTGTGTGTGTGTGGGGGGATCCTCTCACCCACAAGCTTCGCTGGGGTACGGCTTAGCCAAGCCCTAGCTGGAGGTGGTCTCCCCCAAGATGTTGGAGAGAGGCAGGGTGGGAGCAGTCCCTTGCCTTCTTCCTTAAGCCAGCTGGGAGAGTAGCTGGCTCCCTTGCCTTACCCCCAGAGATGCTGTTTGTGTCTGGCGCTGGCTAAGGACTGCACGTGGGGTGGGTGGATGGGGAAGCTGGGAAACATAACAGACTTACATGGAAAGCTAAGATCGTGGAAGTAATGGAGGGAGGGTAAAGGGTCCTCCTGGGTATCCCTTTGCAAATGATTCCCCAGCAGAAGAGGTGTCCAATGGATGCTCCCTCCCATTGGAGTGAGTGTTCCTGGCAGACTTATTAATGGAATCCTGTGTGGCTGAAAAGAGGAACTAGGGGTGTTGAGTAAAATGGAGGCACAGACCTTTTAGTGTTATCAGACTTGTATGCTATGCAGGGAAATAGCATTTGGAGCACTAACTTGTACTGTCTGATTACTCATTGATATAGACTGTTCTCTGGAAATGCCCAGTCTGCGGTATATGATTAATGACTTCAGGCCACATGCACACAATAAAATAGCAAAACAACATCCACTTCTTATTTGCCCTATCACATATTTAAAAAATATTTGATCCTTAAAAATCAGGGTGTTCTAGAATTTAGAGATTCGTAACTAGCTGGGCCATTGGCTTCTCACAAATGCCAAGAAGCTTTCTTAGAGATGAGTAATTGCTGCTTAAAGTGTTTTGCTCTTCTAAGCTTTTTGCCCATTGCTCTCCTCCTATGTTGGACTGAGTTCTTGTGCCTGAAGGGAGATGCCTGTTTCTTCTCTGTGCGCCATATTGTGGGGTTGGTATTGCTTGTTTGTGTCTTTCCTGACTGCAAATACTATTGCTTTCAGTATTAGGCTGTGTATTAAAGCTTCTCTTATTTTGATTTTGTACAAGAGATAGTATGTGCCCTTCCTTTCCCTTAGCATACTTAAAATTTACAATCTGATCTAGCTCCTAAACTCCATAATTCCACCAGACTCCGGTCTTCCCCTTACAAAAGGCCAAGGAAAAAGATGAGTGTTGCAGTATGTTTGGAAGGTAGTGGATCTGGGCTCTGAATGATGCTACTTGTGGCAGTATGGCATGAGCAAAGCAGTGTCTCTCAGGTACCCTGGACTCAAACCACTTTTTTGCTCTGAAAGTCATTACCTACGCCTAGAATTAATTCCACCTAGAAGTGCATATGCAACTGCAGCTTGGAGGAGCACTGTAAAGCCAATCCACAACATGGCAGCTTTAGCTTATCAAGTAGTCCTCTTGTGGTGTAGCCCAAGTAAAGTGCAGTAGTGTTATCTCAGGGTGCAAAGGCATGTAGCATGGTCTGCATCTGAAGCAAAAGGTCTTGCTTGCCAATGGAAAAATATCCAGTAGCAAACCTGACTTGTCAATAATGGCTGCACACCATCCATGGTGTTGATGTAATTTAGGCCAGTTCTTCCAGTTGCATTCCACATCTTACTAATGTTTGTCTTGTTTCTTAAAGCTGGAAATTGTTCATAACCAAAGGATGTTAATAGTCCTGCATCTTGCAAAGCATTCTTTAACTCCTATAGTGTATCAGCTTATACACATTTTACTCCCATCTCTGTAAATGCAGAGCTTAAAGGTGGGAAATCTAGTGACCAATACTGTCACTTTTATATGGGAATGCTCATTGTGGAGGGCCTCAAATGCCTTACAGATTATATACATACAACTCCACTAGGTTACTGTTCCCTAGCCATTAGTCAGTCAACCAGCTGCACAACTCTTCTGGGTAAAGGTGGGGTGCCAGCCGGATAAGCCCTAACTTTGACAGTACAGGTATACCAGCTAGGACCATGTTTTTATGTATCTGCAGATTATTTGAGGCTAATTGAATGTCATCTGAAAGATCTAAATGTAACAAACTGCATGGTACTCAGTTTCTCTCTTTAAGAAGGATTAAAGGAGTGAGGTGGCCCTGCTGAGATTTGAACCAGTGGCTGCAGTGAGTCAAAATATTTTAAACTTGATGTTTAGAACTTTAAGTCATCCCTTCCACCAGTTGTCATCAACTGATGTGGGAAGTCAGGGGAAAAAGCAGCCCAGTTTCATTCTGTGAATCTAGGTAACTTAGTTTTTGTTAGTATCAGTGATTTAAACCTTTTCCCCAAAGTTAAGTCTCCCATGGATTTGGAAGTTACTTTTAAGGAGCCCTCCTGGAAGGTGATAGGCCCCTGCTGTGTTTGTTTTTTCAGCATTTGCTAGGTCTTTTCTGCTTTTGTCCATAACCTAGAACGGTAGTTCTCAACCAGGGGCGTACACATCTCTGAGAATACATGGAGTTCTGCTGGGGTACATGAACTCATCTAGATATTTGCCTAGTTTTACAACAAGCTACATAAGAAGCGCCAGCGAAGTCAGTACAAACTAAAATTTCATAGAGACAATGACTTGTTTATACTGCTCTATATACTATACACTGACATGTCAGTACAATATTTATATTCCAATTTGTTTTATTTTTAATTATATGGCAAAAATGAGAAAGTAAGCAATTTTTCAGTACTAGTATGCTGACACACTTGTATTTTTATATGTCGGATTTTGTAAGCAAGTAGCTTTTAAGGGAGGTGAAACTTGAGGTACGCAAGACAAATCAGGCTCCTGAAAGGGGTACAGTAGTCTAGAAAAGTTGAGTCATTGGCCTAGTAGATGTGAGTGTGTCCATATGACATTTTCCTGTAGAAATTACCAGAAGTAGCAGTAATGGAAATTCCTGTGGTGTGAGTCCTAACGTGGAAGATTTGATGATCCTTAATCTTTTAACAAATCTTCCATTTTAACAGGGAAAAAATAGAATAAATAGGGAAATGGATCTCTCCGAAACTTTTTGTAGGGAACACCACATTTTAATAGAGACTCTTGTGTTTCATATCCCATGCCATTCATGGCCACTTAACATGTCTGTCAACTGCAACAATTGCTTCTCATAAACAACAACTTTATGACAGTATCTAAATCAACTTAGCAGCTGGGAAGCAGGAGCCAGAGTCTTATGTCCAGTTAGCTCTCCAGAGACCAAAGCTTGGGAGCCATGTTGGACTAGTTCTCGGCCTTTCTAGTCTCTGAAATTCTCACAATTCTGACAAGGGATGTAAAACTGGCTACACTACTCCCGATGGGTGAAACTGACATGCTTAAAATGGCAGACTTGAACTCTGTCACCAGTTATCTGAAATAGTTTCAGAGTTGTTTCCATATGAATTTATAATGCTGTGGGGTTTTTTCTTCCAGAATTCTTCTGAGAGCAACTGTGCAAAAAGCCTCTTGATGTCCGATAGGGTACAGCTAGTTGTGATCCTTTCACAGTTCTTTAACAGTACTTGGGAGAAGGCCAACTGTGCAAGTATGTGATTTGTTCTGTCCTTTTCATGCTACCGTTATGATTCAGATGACAGATTTAGCCTTGCCTTTAAAATTTCTCAATTGATCAGAACTGAACAGCATTGATAAGATTAAGTTATTTAAACTGACAGAAACAAAGAGCTCTTTATTGATACATCCTGGATAATTTATTGTACAGGGGACACTGTTCAAAGCTGACAGGTTAAAAAAATCAGTGTCGTTTTTTCCCCTTGCTTTTCTAAACACACTAGAATCACCATACAAATATTCACCTTGTGCTAAAAACATTTACCCCTCCAAAATCAGAGCTTCTTTACTTACCACCCGTTTTACTTTGTCTGAACAAACCATGCTGGAGATCTGCTACAGCTCTGCTGTATTTGTAGATCTCTTATTTTTCCCATGCCCTCGTTTTCCTACTTAAGTAGAAAATATAACTTGAACTGTTTATTAAAAAGCGAGATTCAGATTCTGATACCCTTACTCATGTTAAATAGCATTGTACTCACCCCACATCACACTGAGTGGCTACTAGTGATCAGACTCTGGCTCTGAAATTCTGTGGGCTGGTTCTGCCTCTTATTCTGGCTCTAACATATTGCATGTGGCTCCTTTATGGCCCTTAAATGCCACCACAGGAAACAGGAAAAATTCCCCTGGCAAAGGAGCTGTACCCCTACCAGGGGAGCATAGTTGCTGGAACTATGGGTGTGGGGGGTGCTGGACCCTGGCCTGAAATGGTTTCCATCATATACAGGGTTTACAGTTTGGTTCAGTGACTCTGAGCACCCCCACTATACAAATTGTTCCAGTACCCCTGCATGGGAGTGTGCCAGGGGTTGGAGGGGTGGCAATGTAGAGCTGAGTGCTGCAAAGGATTTTAGGCTGCTACAGAGTCCATAAATAGTTCCAGGGAGATTGGTGGCAACCAGTAACTTATGTTGGGAACTACTAGCCTCTGGAGCTAGCCAGAACCCAAAGTGTGTGAAGAAGAGGTAAACAACCTCCAACTGTCCTCTCATTCTCAGGCTCTGCCTTCTGTGCTGCATCTTTCAGGAGGGGAGCGCAGACTCTATCCCCTAATGCTTAAGATGTTCCCTCACTTCCATCCTTTAGGGAAGGTCACGTTTGGAGTCTGCCAACTTTCATAGTGCCCCTTTTAATGGAATTCTACGTAAAACTAGCAGTCCCCGTTTCCAACGGTCTAATGGGTCAGTAGAAAAAGTGGAGTAGATGGAAGGAAAGAAATACCTCCAGGGACTGGAGCAGTATCTGACAAGGAATGTTTTAGGAGCGCTCTGCAAGGCCGGTAAAATTGGCTTCCACTTCCTGAAAAAATTGGTGTATGTTTTGTGACTGCTTAGTGCATTTTTCAAAAGTATTTCCATTTTTTCATAAGCATAAAGATTCCTTCTATTTCCTAGCTGAAACAGCGGACAGCTACATATCTTACACTTATATTTTCAAACAGTGCACACTAAAAGCAGCATCTTGTGTTATCTGAAAGGATTTGAGCTCTCTCTGGGCTTTCTTCAAAATGGTCTTGATAACGGTCTTCATCTTTCAGTTAATTATGGCCAATTAATACTGAAATATATCCTAAATGAAGAGAGAAGCATGAGTGAGTTAGGACAGCAAATCTGAGACATCTGCATAACAACAACCAAATAGGAAAGGCAAATCTGACTGGATTGTTTTTATAATTGAGAGCTCTTGCTGTAAAACTTTAGGGCCACCAAGGGACTTGTTGGCTCTAGACATAGGTTAGAAATCAGGATATCTTGATTCATGTTTTGTTTTTTTTCTTTTTGACAGATTGTTTGAAGAACAACAGTGAAGGGCTATCAAATAGTACAATAGAGTTCCTGAACTTATTCAATACAACACTGACGTGCTTCGAACATAACTTCCAGGTATTTTTGCTGTGTATCTGAGGGTGGCACTGAGCTGCCTTCTTGTATAGTAAAATCTCTTATTTTCACAGAACAAACTGCCATGGATACATATTGAGCAACTGCAATTGGCAAATTCTTAAGCAGTTTAGGCAGTTAGAACAATTATCTATAAAATGCAGATGTTCACAATTGAGAGCACAAAATGCATTTTAATTGATGCTCACCTTGACTTTGTCTTATATGCAATTACAGTGCCATTTCATATTGGGATTTCTGGATTCACAATAGCTGATGATTATAAAGTAAGAGTCACGTAGTCTCTGGATACAGTAAGTCACTTTTCCTAGTTCCTTCTGGAGTTGTCACTACGTGACTTAGCCATGTGGCTCCTTGAATCATTATTTGGTTCTATTGTAGATTAGTCCAAAAGGGCCAGCTACCTGAAAATGCTTGTTAAGACTCATATCCATTACAATTAAACAATTAAAACTTTTGCAATTAAATACTCCTCTTTGTAAAATAAATGTGGCAGTTATCTCCCAAGAAAAAGTGCATCCAAAGAATTATGCATCAAAGTTTTGTAAATTATGCTAATTTAATCCTAAAACTAAATCAGATTATGCAAAAATATTAGTTGTTTCATTAAGCAGCTAATCAATAAAAACTGTCAAACGATAACATGCAAATTAAAGTTCTTGGTGCAGAATAAACATATGGATCTAGAAGAGGATCTGTGGTTACAATATGCTTTGCAGACCCCCTTTCTGGTGAGCTAGCTTTCCCTGCTTTTATGCTTACCAGGCAGCTTTTGCCCCCCACTGTGGTGGTTTCTGTGGCATTTTTTAACCTATGTATTGCCATGATCATATCCACAGAGTTCTGGAAATAAGACTTGTGCTTCTTTAGTTGGCTAGTTGGTTGTACGTGAGCATAACCATTGCCTGTGTTATTTCTGAGTGTCTTAGAATTTTGTATAAATCCAAGCAGGTTGTAAAGATTCACTTTGGCTCTGTCCTCGCCCCTCTTCAGACAGGTGGAGGTATGTGCTGTTTTTGTGGGGAAGCTGTGCCAAAGATGTATTTCGCATTTTCAGTCTGGAGGAGGTGTAGTCTGTGCTCATGCTTAACTGTTGTGGAAGGAACAGCTGCTGAGAAAGACCTGTCTCCCATTATTCTCACTGTTGATGGTTCCTGAGATTTGCAGCCTTTATAGTAGGTTTTGGCCAGGGGAAAGAGCTTGGGCCTGGTCAACGGAGCACTTTAAAGGCAAGACCTGGACCACAGACCCAATCTAGTAATTATTAGGTAGCCAGTGGGGTGTTTGCAGCATTGATGTGCTCTCATTGACCTGTGCTGGTCAGCAGATAACCTAGGAATGAAACTCCAGGCTATGGAGATCATCATTTCAAGGATTACTGTGGTCAAGTCTGTATCTGTTAGGATGGAGCATCATCTCCTGGCTAGCTGACAGTTTTCCTAAGAACTGTTGCTGTTTGAGTATTGAATATTGCTGAGACATTGAGGAGGACCATAACTAGAAGGCTCCTGTACAATCTTCACCATGGAGTCATCTTAGGGAGTTGGCTAAATCATGGAAATGTTGCCTTATTCCCTCCAACCTCACCATTATCTTGCCTGGGTTTAGCTTCGGAGAGTTGCCTTTCATCCAGGTGTTGATGACCTGATTTGCCAATAGTACAGCTACAGAAAGGGGCTTTCATGGTAGATGAAAAGGAGACTAACAGCTGGGTGTAATTTGCATTCTGCTGATATTTAAGGTGAAGGTGTCTTATAGTCTCTCCCAGAAGCTTCTTGTAAATAATTGAATAGGATGTGGGAGAAAGTGAAGCTGTGTGGAATTGGTCCCAGTGCTTCCTCACAGCCATCTCTGCACATCTCTAGGTCTCTGTGGTGAGCCCTCCACACGGTCAAGGGCTGAAGTGATCTAGAAAAATGTGTGGAGGTTGCCCATTTTCTGTGGCTAAGAGGAGATAATCTACTATTGTGACCATGACCATTGCTGAGCCATAGGTGTAAAACCCAACTGGGAAGGCTCTATGATGCTGACAAAGGTTGAGTGTAGTTGGTGATGATCCTTCACTAGCTTCCCAACTGCCTCATTCAGAAATGGGAAATTGGAGGTAGCCTGTGAAGTTGATCTTACAAGAGTTTGCTTTTTGAGTGCTGGATGAAATGTGGTGTTTTTAAAGTGGATAGTATCCAGGTCACTTCTGTAAACTCTGGCTATTGTGGGTTCTGTCATTGTGTCTCAGTGACTCGGCTTAAAAAATACAGAAGAATCTGGAGATCTTATAATTATCTTCCCCCACAACCCACTCACGTCATCAGAACTTTCAGGGAGGTGAAACTTACTACAGTAAAACTACGTGACTTTCCTGTGTTTTTCATCTGAAATCCACAAAGAATGAAATTCACAGTTAAGCAAACTTCCAGTGCATCTTCTAGTAGGAGGAGAGATGATCTTGTATTCTGTCAGCATAAGCTGAGATCTACAGTTACGTTGTATTTGGGTGCCCAAGTCCCTTAGCCTCTTTTGAAAATCCCACCAATGTTTTTAAGGGACTGTGTGTTAAAATATGATCTGGATTCTTGCTATTATTTACAATCTATGTAGTAAATGGGGGACAGGAACAGTAGCTATTGAAGCTCAAAATAATTAGGCCAAATTAAAATACTTATTCACTCCTCCTTCCTACCTGTGGCATATTTTTATAGACCAATGAAAAATAGCCAGTTGTGGGGGAGAAGCACCCCTGTGTTTCCAAGGCAAACTCGGTATTAACAATCTTTGTTTTGTTTTTATTCTAGACAGTCAGTTTAACAATGCATCTTTTTTGGGAAAAATAAGGTCAACTTTCAATTCACTGAGAGCTTTTTTTATTTCTATAAAGTGGGCCTAAATCCCAAAATTTCAGTCTAACATTTTAGGATGTTAATCTTGTAGATTTTGGTTCAAGTTCAGCTCTAGGTTTTTAAAGTTAATTTTGTATTGTTTAAAAATCTAAGTACGTGCTTATTTTAGGGGCAAGCAATCAATCTTGGACCAAGCAACCACACAGAAGTATGCAGAAACTGCAGTCGAACTTACAGCAATCTGAATGCCTTGTATAACAAAATGCAAAAAATGACTGGACAGGGATCAGAACACAGAACACACTTGTGTATTGATGTGGAAGATGCAGTAAGTGTACATATTTGCTTCTGGATCTAATTGCCGAGCTAACACCCAATGGGTAGATGGATATGAAGAGCAATCTTCAGTGGTCCCTTAGCAGTTTTCTCTTGGCAACGCCCTTGTCCTTTCAGCGGTGGAAGCTGCTTTCATGAGCAGTTTCTTTGGTGTCTTAGTGTCACACTGCACCCACTGCTTTGTGCTGTGACTTCTCACATTTCTCAAGTTAAGGAGGGTCAGGCTGGGTTCCAGTCAGTATGTGGAGATAAAACAGTTAAGGAACATTTAAATGTTTCAGGAAACAGTGTTGGTGACCCAGTAGGTTGCACTCTTCTCTCTGAGTTGGTACTGAACCAGGACCCCTGGGGTACTCCATGATGCTGCTGTTCATTTGGATGAGATGTAAAATAGAGTTCCTGACCACTGGGGATCATTAAAGACCTTGTGCCACTCCTGAAGAGGAAGGGGGCTAACCTTGATATCCTGACATATTTCAGCTTGGGCAGTTGGGACTTTATTCTTGTTTAGAGATTTTCATGAAGGGACGATACCACTCCCTATCTCAAACTGGGGTTTGGGAGCTGGGAATTCCCTTTAATTTTTGGCTTCTATCTAACACTCCTCAGCTAAGGTCTAGTTAATGCTTCCAGTTAGTTGCTTCCGAACTACAGCAGTTGCTTATTGGGCCAGTGAATATTAGGAAAGTTTTTAATGTATTTAGCTGTCTCTTAATGGGATTTTTAGCAACTGGAAAGAAAGAAAGTTTGTAGCATGTGATCGGCCAGCTTTCTATGAACCACCAGTGAGTGCTGTAAGAATCACAGTGTGGGAATCACTGCTCTAATAAATATATTGGGTGGAATCCTGTCTCCTTGGAAGTCAATGGGAGGTTTGCCATTGATTTCAGTAGGGCTAGGATTTTACCTGTGGTGTCTGGTTTTTTTGTTTTTTTTTTGTTTTGTTTTGTTTTTTTGAGGGGAGATATTTTAAATGGCTCTTATTCAAGTAGATATGGTTTAAAGGTAATTAGGGGGTTTTGCAATACTGAACTTTGCAATGTTCAGTAAAAGAGTAATACAAGCCAAGGAATGTGTTGCTCACCATGGTCTTTTTCCTTTTAGATGAACATTACACGAAGGCTTTGGAGTAGAACTTTCAACTGTTCCGTCCCGTGCAGTGATACGGTCCCAGTGATTGCAGTTTCTTCATTCATTCTCTTTTTACCAGTCATTTTTTACCTTAGTAGCTTCCTTCACTCAAAGCAGAAGAAACGTATACTTATTCTGCGTAAGTAATTTGTCAGAACTTTACTTACAGAATGGGGGAGCACAAGGAATCATCTTGGTCACTCTACTTGATCAACATACTTGGTATGGGATCAGGCAATTCTGCCACTGTGCCTGCAACAGTGAGTGGGAGCTGGCATTGGCTACTTGTCCTCTTGGGGTCTGCTTTTATCACTTCAAGAGCTGTAGGGGGTGGGGAAAGTAGGTCCTTAGTCATGTGTTTCTGTTGAAAAGGAAAACTGTGATGTTAACGGAACACTGTTCAATAGTACGTGCTCAGTTAAACTGAGCGAGTGGGAAACTGATGTTGGGAGTCTTTATTTTGATTTTTCTTTTCCTTCTAGCCAAGCGTATCCAATCAAATGCCAGTCTTGTGAACATCCAAGAAAAATACAGCTGAGCTGCAAAACAAAACCAGAAAACTGCAACTGGGTATATATTGGGTACAATTGTGGTGGAAGGGGACAGCACAAAAGGGGAGTTAATTATGGTTTAGTGTTGCTCTGTATCATTATACAAGTTAAAAAAAAATGCTGTCTGACTCCTAAACGGGTATATTAACAAACATGATAAGGCAGGGCTATGAGACACAGTGAGGGTTTATTAGAAAAATTTAGTTCTTTCCAGACTAGTGCTGAAGCTGGTTATTTTCTGATTCTTTTACTGCAGGTTTTTGTACCTTTCATCAACAGAGTATGAACTTTCCTGTATGTTTTTTCCTTTATTTAGTTTTCTATATTGACTCCATAAAAATCTAGTATGACAGTTGTGTTCATTTTCAGGCATATTAGTACAGTCTGAGACCTGATAACCTTTCTGATGTGGTTCTTATGAACTAGCAAAACTTAATATAATTTGTTTTGGTTTAATTCAGTAACAGAATTAGAACATTTCAAAGTAAAAATGCCATCTTACCACATTTGGGTAGACTTGTACTACAGATTAAAAAAATTAGCCTCCTTATGTAGCATCTCTTGATAGACACAGTCATGCTGCTTAGTTCATTTTAGTGGTCTTTATTAAAAAAAAAAGTGAGATGCAAGGAAAGTGGTAGATTTCTGGCAACAAATACAGCAGGTCTGCCAGTGCTAGACATTAATAGTAGCCAAATACTGTAGTTTTCAATGATTATTTCAGAAAATGTTCCATATTAGCACGTATTTGGGCACTTGCACACTTTGCTTTTCAAATGGTTAGAGGCTTATTTTTAGGTATGATGCATAGCTGTATGTATAGTCAGATGTGTCTTTGTGTTTGTCCCTTATTTCACTCGTTTAATCTCCTTTTTATTTATATATATAGAGAGAGACAGAGAGAGAGAGAATATTTTAAAATGGTAACCTGAGGTAAAAGTCACTGGAGATGCTGAATTGTGCTTGGTGTAGAACTTCCTCTGGTTTAAGATATAAATGGGTTTATGTGAAAAAGATATTTTAGTAGTGAGTAGGGCACTGATGTTCTATAACTCTAGAACTGGCATAAAGTGAATATGCTATGCCCGGATCTCTGACTTTCTGTATCCAAATTTGCAATCAATACTTTCTAGAAATTTTACTGAGAATGAGGTCCATTTTTAGTAGATTAAAATAAACTCAAACTCTGTAGGAAGTTGTAGAGCTGAAGCAAAAGGTCACATCATTGTTACTAAAGTTAATGGGACTGTAGAAAGGACACCATTCTAAAGATGTGTTAATACAGGATATCCAGGCTGGTAAATCCTAGGCCTACATTTTTCTGAATTTTTTATTATAGTAAAATGAAGAAAATTCGGTGTGGTTGTAATGAGGTTTGGAGGCTTCACTCTGATATTCAGTCCATCTCATTTTACAACTTTAAGACTAAAGGGACACATCAACTGGGAAATCACTTTTTTTGAAAATGTTATGCCTATGATTATTATACAACTGAAAAGGTAGCCGTTTGTTTCTTTCTTTTACCTTGTCTTTTGACAGCACTTTTGTGTTTAGTTAGTTTCACTGTTTTGTCTCCACAGCCAATTAGTCACTTTTTTCCCTTGCCCAAACAAACATCAGCAGGGGAGCAAAATAATCTTAAAGCACTTTAAAACAACAATAATTTATTATTTAAAGAATTAAGGCATACTGTCATTTAAAAAGAAAACCAAGTTAATAGTGTCTCAGTATTAAGTAACATGATGTGTTAGCATTTGGCTGATATCCATACAACTGCTTCCTGGTATTTTGTGAGTAGGAAGTATTATCTCCCTCTGTTAATCACATGAATCGCCTTGAATGGTTGATTTTGTGTTGAAAGCCTAAATAAGGTTGGATTTCTTGTCTGAGGAAATATATTTTTGACACTTTGGTCTGCTATAGATAAGGTGTCAATATTAGAAGAATATATTTATGTTGCTTATCACATGGTTATCTTAGGACAGAGGGGAAGATTGACGTTGTTTTAAATGACTCTATCTATTGTGCTCAAATTTCAGCTTACTGGGCCTTATTCAACTGCTGTCCTAATAGCATTCCTTTGATTAGAGGCATCATATGATTGAGGGCTGTTCAAAGCAATCTTTCATTCATGCTGATAAAACCAGTTTGTATGTGCAGAGTTACAGAATAGCTTTCATACCGTAAGCAGTGGCTTTTTGAGCACAATTCATATTAAGTAGGTCTGAAAGTCATTACTCTTGGATATGGTGGTTAAGCACTTTATTTAAAAAAAAAAAAAAAGCAGCTTTTGTTTTATTTTTTTCCTGGCTGCTAAGCCAAATGAAAGTACTCGTGATTGTTTTTAAAGAAGCCGCAAAGTTTACGCTCTAGAAATAATTTATATCCTACATCTTCTCAAATGTCACTTTTTTTCCTTTTTGTTTCCTTGTAATGCTAGTTTTCTTTACATATTTTTAAGTGTACAGTATCTTTCATATAAAATGCATTGGGTCTTGTTAATATTCTGATGTTTCTATAAATGCTTACAGCCTCCTGTCCCTAAAGGAAGTGTGGTGGTGCATAAAACATGCAGGGGGAAAAAAGCTAACTTTATTTGGCTGGTAACTTTTAACCGTTTTTTGCCACTTTTATGACTGTATATAAGATACAATTAAAAAAATCTTTCTTTGAAGTACCAGTTGTTTGTAGTTTTGGTGCAAACAAATGTTTTTATCCTTGGGTAGCATTATCTATGATTGGATTAGAAAACCTGTATACAGTGAAAATGAACAAATATTGTATTGAATAAACCTGTTGTGTATAGAATTGACTGCGCTTGATTGTCCCATTTTCAGTGCTGAGATGCTTCGCCAGTGCTGTTTTTAATGAGTGGCGGGGAAAGGATGGGGCAGGACAGCCCAAGAAATAAAATTTATCAGTTTACTACACTTACCTATTATGGACTTGTGTTTGAAGCACATGGTTACTATAGAAACCTAATGCAGGTAAATAGATAATAAATGCAACTTCACAGTGTCGACATTCATTGTTAGTGCTTTGTTCTAGACCTGCAGCCAGTTATTCTACTTTGTTATATAACTTATGACTGTGGTTAGCTCTACTCTGACCAAGAGGGTGGGCTTCCTTAGAGTCTGGGTGAAGTCTGTAGAATGACTCTGTTGGCTGCAAAGGGCTTTGAGTCAGGCCCTTGTTTCATGAGGAAAAAGGGGATACTGGGAAAAGTTGATCTATTTGCTATTGGAGGGCTTCTGGGATGACTGATATACATGTGGAAACTTCTTAGTTTTTAAGCTTTAATTGAAGGGGCAGGGTGTGGAAACCTTACCAGTCATGTCCCTTCCCCTCTTTGCCCTTTGTGCCCTCTCTTCTCCCCCCACCTCAGTATTCTAGTGAAATGCAAACACAAATAGTCCTCTTCCCGCACCCCCTTCTCCTTTTTATATTATAAAGTGTTTTGTTTTATTTATTTATTTATTTATTTTTACATCTTCCTTTGTGGGTCCTCTCAAGTTAATTACTACAGGTTTACAAATATAGGGTCTTGCTGCTGGTGGAGACAAGGAGTGGGAGTGAACATGAACAGTGATTTGTTTTATTTTGTCAGGATTTCTTTTGGCACGATAGGCCCGTAATGCAGCAGTTAAGCTACTCCTGTTTAACAAGGTTTATAATTGGCATTTCTATTTCAGATCAAGAGCCCTGAAACCTCCAGCACAACAGGGATTTCAAAGCAACCATTTCATGTTGAGGCTCTGAGTTTTTTTTAAAAAACAAACAAAATATATACAGCAACTCCTCATTTAACGTCCTCCTACTTAACGTTTCGAAATTACGTCGCTGCCCTGTTAGGGAACATACTCGTTTAAAGTTGTGCAATGCTCCATTGTAAAGTCACTCAAAACAACACTACAAGGGAGCATTGCACAAGTTCCTCTTTGCTGCCACTGCCTCCTCCCTCCCAGCGCTTCCCCTGCTGCCAAACAGCTGTTTGGCAGTGCTTAGGACTTTCTGGGAGGGAGGGAGGGAGCGGGGAAGCTGCTGTCCTCCTCCCCTCCCCTGGCAGGCAGGGCTACCTGGAATGCAGGGGCTGCAAGGCCCTGGCCTGCAGCTCTAAAGCCCCTTTCAGACTGCGGCCCTGCAAGCATGGGCCAGAGGACTCAGGAGGAGCAGGGGCAGCTGTGCAGCCAGCAGCTAGAGAGAAGTGGCGCTTTCCCTTTCAAAGCATCGCTTTGCTCCGACTGGCTTTGAAGGGGGAAGCGCCACTGGCTACGCAGCTGCCCCTGCTTCTCCATGGGCCGGAGGACTCAGGAGGAGCAAGGGCAGTCGCACAGCCAGCGGCTGGAGAGAAGCGGCACTTTCCCCAATAATATACTTGAACTGGAGCATACTTTCAAGGGGACTGTTGTACCTCTGTGTGGTTTCAGAAGCAATTTGAAGTCATTTGCCCATAATCTTATAATCATGTTACAGGTGTGTGTATATAAATGGGAGTTTATAATCTTAGATTTTTTGATCCTGCCACTTTTAAATCACTGTGTTCCCCTTGCCCCCAAGTGATCTCAACCACCTGGTAATGGGCACCTGACTGCCCATGTATCTTGGCCTGGGGTACTCTGTCAAAGGATCATCTTAATCTGCTTCTGCCTTTTGCCACCAATCAGTTTTGGTTTGTGTGTTTGTTTTTTTTTTTTGCACTGAGCACTGATCTCTCTGGCTGTCCCAGTAAGGTCTCAAATTCCAAAATCTTTAAACTTTGTTTAGGAAACTGAGTACATCTAAAGTAAATGGCATACAATCATACCGTGTCTATACTAAGGTCTGGATAACTATTGCTAGATAGGGTAAAATCTTGCTGTTACTATGAATTTAACCAGGAGTAAAATGTGTATATTCTCAGAGCTCGTGTTTTTTGTTTGTTTGTTTTCCCCCTTCTACCCTCATTATTTATATTGGGCTAAAAGAGGCCTTGGCTAAGTCAGGGCCCTGTTGTGCTAGAGCACATTTATAATGGATAGTCCCTACCCAAAGAGCTTAACAGTCAATGCCTGATTCTGCGAAAGCTTAAGCACCTGCTAACTTGACTCATGTGAGTAGTCCCATTAAGGATGAGCTGCAGCAGGTGTGTGAAAACAAATAGGGGTAAGGTTAACACTCATAAGCAGGTGTGGTGCATACAGTTGTGCAGAACTTGTATATACAGCAAGTGAAGTTTTCAACTTCAGTATTTTATGTATTTAGAGGGGGAACAGAAATGGTCTATGAACTGTTTAAGGTCTCAAATCCTTAACAGAATATATACTTAAAAATGACCAGGGAAAACAGTTTCTTCCCAGCTATCTACCAGGGTCTAAATTCAGAATTCTGCCTTGCTGCTTAGACTTTGTGGTAGTGTTGGCACCAATGACAGTGTAAGGGATTCAGGTTGTGGAGGCATCGGTGATAGCCTGAGACATGCACAAGTCTGGGTGCCCGAATTCTGGTCCTAACAAGTTACAAGCTTTACATTTAACTTTTCAATATAATTGCTTCCAATGTTCAGTCTAGACATATATTCTGTTATTGGTTAGGGATTTGTTAGCTTAAGTTACTTGACAGACAGTATTCTCAATATCTTGACCGATATTCCTCATAGTTCGTGTTGCGCAAGTACAGAGTCAACCAATTTGTGATGACTGAGTCTTTTTCCGCTTTTGAACTGGCATTTTCTTAGGCAGTGTCAAACCTGTTTGTGCTTTTACTAATCTGTATATTAGGCTTCATGCCCAGAATACAAAATTCCTTGGGAAAGGGGATCTGTATGATCAGCAAAGTCATACTTCTAATTGGAATCTGTGGATAACTTCCTTCCCATCTTTTTATGGTGAATTTCCCTTGGTCATTTTGAATATTTCCAGCAACTGTAACCAGGTAGCTCAAAGTATAAAACAATTTTGTGTAATATATTTTACAGTGCATCATATCTTCTCACGCTGCCCTGTGCAAATGTTCAAATATTATGTGAGTTGCACCATTGAATTTTCCCAGCATTCTGTAGTGAAGCCTGTAACTACTTTCTTTGGCATCACCAGCCAAAATAACATATTACGGCAGCACCCAATCAGGATAGGGATTCAGACTAAACTCTCAGGCTATAGACTAATATAAGGCAAGGTGCTACAAGAGGATGAAACAGACAGGAGGGCATGATAGCGGTATGAAGAGGAGAATGGTGACAAGAGTATGTCGATATAGACTGCATAAAGGCATAACTTGATGATCAGAATCAAATATCTTTACTAATAACCTGTGCTCTGAAAAAGTAAACTAAAGTAGACATCAGCAGTCTTTATAGGCCATCTGACCAACAGATAGCTTCAGTATAGTTTCTGGTGTGATCTCTGCACAGGCCTCAGTGCCAGCTCCTTCTGTGATCTAATCCTAGCTGACTTCCTTTGTGGGGGGCTTGGAGAGTCACTTACCTATCACCTGAGTAATGAGATGCATGTGAGTTACAAACATCTCATGAATTGAATTGTATGCTTATATGTAAATCTTTTGCTTGCATACATTTTTTGTTACTAGTGCAAAATATGCCAAGGCTTTTCCCTATTACTGCCATGCTTCACCTTACAAAGCCTATTAATTACACATCTCGCCTCCCCTCACCCATGTAGTGCTGTAGAAAGAGGAGGGGGAAAACATGGTGAACATCACTTACTAGATCCAAGTCCTCCATGTCCTGTCTGTTTTGTCTCTTTAGTCCCAAAGATCATGGGGATGAGGTCCCTGTTTCTGTATTTGTAAAGTACACAGCACACTTCAGATGCTGTATACTTTCCTGGCGAGGAAGTTAAGACAGAATTGTGGTATTTCTAGTATGTGTGATGGGTTTCCCCCGGGGTGCCACTTGAAACTAGGGTACCACTGAGTCTGCCTGACTCACTAGCCTAGGCTCCCTTTAATTGTTCTGCTGTGACAAGCTGTAGACCTGCTCCTGGTCTCACGCTTCCACCAGCATACATACAGGTATGGACACTCCCAGCTGTTGTAACATGCAAACAGGCTTTCTCACTAGCCCCTACATGGGAAGGCTTCACTTGAGTATTTGTGCAGTTCCTTAACTGCACACCCCCCTCTAGAGTGCAAACCCAAAATTACACCATCTTGCGCTGCACAGCTTTTTGCCCCCCAGTTAATTCCACACCCTGGGTTAAGACCAAACAAAACAAATTTATTAACTACAAAAGGTAGATTTTAAGTGATTTGTAAGGGATAGCAAACAGATCAAAGCAGATTGCCTAGCAAATGAAACACAGAGGCAAGCTAAGCTTAATTTACTAAAGAAACTGGTTATAACTAGCAAAATCTCACCCTACATGTTGTTTTTAGGCAGATTGCAGAGGTTCTCAAAGGCAAGCTGCTCTGGCTTGTAGCTTAAAACTCCAGGTATTTCTTTCAGAGGTCAGATACCCTCTCGCATGGGTTCAGTCAGTTCTTCCCCAGTTCAGTCTTAGGTGTTTACAGCAGTCATCTTGGGTGGAGAGACAGTGGAGAACGAACCACAATTAAATAGGTTTTACGCATGGCAGGAATCCTTTGCTTTCCAGTGTGATTCCCACCCCCGGATCAGTGGAAAAGTACTAATTTTATCATGGAGTCCAGTATCAGGTGACATGATCACATGACCCTGCAGCCATAACTCAAAGTCTGTTTGCAGGGCCCACAGGAAGGTGGGAGATTAGCATCTTCAAAGACCTATTGTTCTTCCTAAAGGCCCTTTCTGGCCAGCAATCTAGACTGATTGCATTCTGTCTAGTAGGTATTCCCCCGCTGTAAACACATTTGTAATAGCTGCACAGACAACATTCCTAACTTCAGATACAAAAATGATACATGAATACAAACAGGATAATTGTATTCAGTAAATCATAACCTTTCCAATGATATCTCTCATGACCCATCTTGCATAAAATACATCTGAGATATCACATAATATCTTAAGGAAGAATATGGGGGTGTAGTGTCACAATATGAGCCAGCAATTATGTAACTCCACTCTAGAAATGGTCTTAAGTGGAGGCTGCTCTTAGTTTCTTAACTGTATCTAACGATATACTGGAGTGACAAGGGTATGATCTATATAGCTGTAACTATAGGCAGAAGATGTGAGCTAAGTAGGGTCAGAGTTAAGGTGGCTTTGTGGAAGCTTAAGTCTGAATTTCCTAATTTTCTAATACTGGTGTGCAGGGTGAGAGGAGTTGGCCTATAACAACAAATGGTAACTTTTTAGTCCTTTTATTTTAATTGGCAAATGGTCTTTTAGAAAGTAACCTTTTGAGGTTGGCTTGCTGTGTTCTAAACAATATGCAATGGGGATTAACCCTAGGAATTTAAGAATACAACTCAGTGGAAATGGCCTGCCATTAGTTGGGTTTGGGTCTTTTCCTAATATGCAGCTTCATAGAAAATGTGCATGAACAAAATCTGAATCATAAATTGGAGAAAACATGTTTTCAGAGTAAACTCTGTTGATTCAGACTGTGACACAAATTTGCATCAAGTGAGTGTTCTGAAATCTTTCACCTACCCTTGTGTGTAGTGCAAATATTGGAAAGTTATTTCAATTATTTAAGAAAAGACCACACTTGCTAATAACTCAATAAAGTTTTAACTGAAATAGTGAAAATTCCACTCTGGTGCCAGCACAGTAAGTATCATGGATTGCTGCAATTAAAACCAGTGCCTTAAGTTATTCATAATACTCTGTCTGGGCAGCATTCCCACCTTCTTAATCTTAACTATACAAGCGTTTATTAGAACTGACTGTTGAAAAACGCCAAGCTAAATCGGACATGAGAAAAATCAATATGATGCCCTAAACTGCTTTAATATGTCTTTCCTCTTCTGTAATCCCACACATTACTGATTTATTTGCCATAATGAACATGCCATTCAACTGAAACAAGATTAGCTTCTTAAACCACAGCATTAAGCACAGAGCAACTTTAATGCTGCTTTATATTTCATTGTAATGCTCAGCAGTTAAACTGTATGGGTGTTGTCTCTTTCCTTCCTCTGTAATAAAAAGAGTTTGTTTGAGGATTACAAATTGCTCCAGGGTGTTGTTTGTTTTTTTTAAAGATCATATGAAGCAGTAAATTTGCATCTACATTCAAATGAGGCAACCCCTCCATCAAACCTAGTGCAATTGAATTGCTGAGCGGGATTGGTACACAGTTTATTATGTTCTCTGCAGAATTTTCAAGAGGTAACGGTGATGTAAATGGCTTACATCAAACTGATCTCTGGTAACACTAAGGGGCAGCTAATGGTGCAGAGAATATTATCCTGGATTGTATACAATCTTTTGTTTAGAAATTGAGAAACTGTCATTTAAAAAGTCAGCAATTTATTGTGCTTCAGGAAGTGTGTGTTATAATCAGAGCAGATAATCTATTCAGAGAGTGGTACAATGATCATTTCAGATACGAGAGCTTTCAAGCTGTAATACTGCTGTGCATGCGTCTGATGAAGTGGGTATTCACCCACGAAAGCTTATGCTCCAATACATCTGTTAGTCTTTAAGGTGCCTCAGGACTCATGTTGCTTTTTACAGATCCAGACTAACAGGGCTGCCCCTCTGATGCTGTGCATTGTACTTGCAGTGAAGTTATGACATGTTTTGCAGTACCACGATGCCAACAACTGAAGAATGACTTCATTTCACAAAACACAGGAGTGTGGCCCAAATCCACAGAAGTCAGTGTGCTATTTTTGAGCAAGTAACGCCAGCAGAACTTGACCTAATATCAAAAAGTCTACTAGATATGAGAAACAGAAGCATTGTCAAGCAACTTTAGCTGCTACCACCTAATCCAGTTTTAATTGTTTTTAAAGTTGCCTTTTACTTAAGTTTATTTCTAGGAGGCTCATTTTAAAAAAAGGATCATTAAATGTATGGAGCACCTATGAGGGTGTTCAATTTATCTTAAATCTTAATATATAGCTGTTTCTTTTAATCTGAAGGCTCTCAAACTATTTTACTGAGACACCCCTGTGCTACACCTACCTCTAGAGTGGTGGAGAGCAGCTGCTGCCATGTACACAGTAAAACTACACAACGGTTTATGCGGGGAACGATTTAGGACAGTAAAATTAATGTAACTTTTCAAACTGGAATTTGTCCAGAATGGTGGAGCTAATATCTAGTATCTGGCAAAAAGTGCTTTAAAACAAAACCACCACCACCAAACATGGCCATGTCAGTGGCTTGGATCTCATCTGACATATGGACCTTTATCAGTACAGTTTCTCCTGCATCACTGGAGCTTTAGTTCAGTAGTGAGCTTGGAGGACAGAACTCCACTCACTGAACCATCTCTACAATTTCCTGCAGCGCATGAATTTTCCTTGATATTCTATGCATGTACAGAGTATACCTGACACTGCTTAATTTGCATCAAAGCCTGAGGTCATAAGGTTGTGGGCAGGCTAATGAATGTGTAAAACTGCACTTTGCTGAACAGAAAGCTGACAAATTCCACAGGACCCTCCAAATTTAATAGCTGTAAATTAGGATATTTTAATATTTCCCTCATCAGTCACAGAATTACTGTTTTACAAGACTGCATTCCCTACTTGCAGATTAAAAAGCCAAGTTGCATTTGGTTAAAACACCAGTATGTTCTTCATAATTCTAAAAATTGCAGTGAATTTTCCAGAAAAACTGCAGTACAATTTATATTTCTGTTGTGGAAAAGACCACCACCTATTTGATTTTGGTCAGACAGGCCGAGGCACCTTTATTGATAAAACAAGAGTACAAGTATGCATACAGGGAGAGACAGAAATTCCATGCAAGGAAAAACTGCTCTGCCCCTTACAATATTCACCAAGCTTATAAAGGCTAAAACCGCAAAACGTCATATTGATTACACAAGTTATTTGCTTATTTTTGGTGGTTAATATTGCAGATCAGCAGGTTATTTACTGTAAATTCAGCTTGGGGTATTTCCAGTTAGGGGCTTTTGCAATTACATTGTTTTATGACTTTAGCTTGTGCAATACGTATTTGCAATCAATTTGCATATTGCATAGGTCACACATTTTGGCAGTAATTTAAGCTGGTCACTTGACAATGCCACCTGGCAATTTTCTATAAGCAAGCAGTTTTATTATGCTATATTTTGCTTAAAGCCAGACTGGCAGGAAAAGACCCCTGGTCCCTCCCTGCTTAGTTCCTCTTTTGTCAGTGTTTCATACCCATATTTCTTAATACTTGGTTTCCTCTCCACCCAGTGGGCTAGACATTACTGATAAACAAGTTAGGCCTGGATATATGGGCCTATAAAGCTAAAAGTATTTATAATTATTACAATATTGTATATTAAAATCACAGAAGCTTATATCAATGTCAGGGATCTGCAGCCAGGACTGATTTGCCTTATTATTTCAACCAGGGTCCCGCTGCAGTATCCATGGCAGTGACAGCCATTCTTAGGCACTGGTTAAACAAGATTTTATGAAGACAAAAGTTTACAAGTATTATATTTGAACCGTAGATGCTCATATTACTGTTGGGGAACCTACCACTAGGGTACTTGATCATACATGGTCTTCAATCAGAACCCTAGGGCAGGAGCCACACCAGTGACAGCAAGATTCTAAAGGCAGTGGCTTAAACAAGGGCAGAAAGCTACAAATATTCAATTATATATCAGGACCACAGATGTCTGTATTACTGTTGGTGACCCGCCGCAAGAGTACTGTTCGTGCATTATTCGACCAGAACCCTAGGGCGGGGTCCCCACCAGCAACAGTAAACTTTTAGAGGCAGTGGCTGAAGATGGCCTGAGTTGGCCGGCACTAAAGCTACATATAAAAGGATGGGGAGTTATGATTCCTTTCATTTCCCTTGCTTCAAAAGACCATAATTAGCTCCATATGTTATTTCAGTAGCATTTACAGATGCTGGAGTCAAACGTAGCATATTAAAAACACTTAAATGAGCTCTAAATTATCCTGTTGAGCAGAGGGCCATCTCCTAAACATGGAGAACTGAGTGATACTGACATTTTGATCTGCTCTGAGTGTCATTTCAGATTGAGATGTGTAGCCTAAATGGAATTTTGGGAATTATCAATTGGTTGACTGTTTAGATAGTCTCAGAGGGTTTGGCCCTCTGAGACTATCTAAACCTAAGCTAGACCATCCTGATTATTATTAGAGTGAAAGATCTGATGAGCACCTGAGTATGGGCTTAGAAACTTGCATTATGCCTTCTAGCAACTTCTTTTTTTTTCCCTTCTCTTTCTCCCCCCACCGTACCCAATTTATCAAAAACTGTAAGTAGGAATATTCCTAGCAAAAGGAAGTATAGAGGGATTCAAATCAGCCATTGCTGAAGGGTAAAGGAAAAGATCCACTTTAAGGAGTCACAGGAAGGAACACTGCTTATTTTTAAATGGAACAGTCTAGATCAGGGCTCGGCAGCCTTTCAGAAGTGGTGTGCCAAGTCTTCATTTATTCACTCTAATTTAAGGTTTTATGTGCCAGTAATATATTTTAATGTTTTCAGAAGGTCTCTTTCTGTAAGTCTATAATATATAACTCAACTATTGTATGTAAAGTAAATAAGGTTTTTAAAATGTTTAAGAAGCTTCATTTAAAATTAAATTAAAATGCAGAGCCCCCCAGCTTGGGGGTCGGGACCCAGGCAGTGTGAGTGCCACTGAAAATCAGGCCATGTGCCGCCTTCGGCACATGTGCCATAGGTTGCCTATCCCTGGTCTAGAGCAAGATGTCTGAAGTGAGAGATGAGCATTCCAGTGGTAGAAGGGGATAGGACATGGTGTTGGGTTTCACATGTTATCAAGAAAGTGATGTGATATGGCACTTGCTCAATATAAAAAAATAATTGAATGTGTTTTTATGCAATTTCTTTGCTATAAAGAGAAAATAGATTCCTCAGCAAGTAGTCTAAAGTTGTATCCAGTTGTAATGAGGCGCCCTGGCTCCCCGCCGCGCCTGAGAGGGACAAGCCAGAGCAGGTGCCTCAGTGGGCGGAGTCAGCACTGCCTGTCCCCGCCCCCCGGAAGTCAAGGGGCGGGACAGGAAGTATAAAAGCCCGGCCCCAGCGCTCAGTTGGGAGCAGTGTGCTGGAGAGGACAGACGCTGGTGCCTGGGCTCCCACCGGGCCCAGCCTGTCCCGCGCCCACTATCCAGAGGAGCGCTGGCCGGACCTGTCCCGCGCCCACTATCCAGAGGAGCGCTGGCCGGACTTGCCTCAGACCCGGTACCTGGAGGAACGTCGGCCTGACCTGCCGTGTGCCCGATACCCCGAGGAGTGGCCTGAGCTTCCCCACGACCGGTACCCAGAGGAGCCCATGGTCTGGGACCCCCCAGACGACGCCGGCAAGGACCAGGTACCCAGAGAGGGGGAGGTTGGAAGTGGCCCGGGGGTAGCCGACCCTGGTTTGGCTCCTGAAGAGCCCGAACCCATGTCAGTGTGTTGCGGCCAGGATCCCCACTGACCGCAGCGGGTCTTGACCGCTGCTAGGGCCCCGGGCTGGAACGCAGTGGAGTGGGAGGGCCTGCGTTCCCCCTGCCACCCGTAACTGGGTGGCAGACTCCCCCTCTTCCCGCCTATTGCCACTGCTCTGCCCTGATCCAGAGGGCCAGAGCTAACTAGACTTGTGTTTGGTGCCCTGCCCGAACCAAGGGCTGGGCCCCTTTGGCTTTGCCACTGCTCTGCCCTGATCCAAAGGGCCAGGGCTAACTAGAACTTTTACTGCCCCGCCCTGCCAAGGGTCTGGGCTGATACTGTGTTTGCTCAGCCCCTGCTAGAGGCCTAAGCTTGAACTGCTACTGCCCCGCCCTGCCCAAGGGCTGGGGCTTATTTACTGTGAGAGCCCCGACCCCGGCTAGAGGGCCAGGGCTCTACTTTGTTTGCAGACCCTGTACCCCCTTCAACACCTGCGGAGGGGCTAAGCCTACCTGGACTGCGGCGTGCTAGGAGGCTCCTTGGCTCCCCGCCGCGCCTGAGAGGGACGAGCCCCGACACGACCGGCTTACACCAGTGTATGAATAACTTCTATGAAATAATAACATTAAATTGTTAATATGAACAAAGGAATCTTTTTCTCTGTTACAGTACATTCCATTGATTTTACATGGGGTTGCGTAGGTGTATCTGACAACAGATTATGACCCAGATATCTGCTTTAACTACTTCTCACTGCAAAAGAATTGCCTGTTAATTACCACACAGTTTATAGAATGTTGGATATTCAAAATCAGAAAAGGCAATATTACTAGCCATTCAGTTGAATTACTGTACCCCTGTTTGTGAATGCTGGAGTTCACATTTTGGGTAAAGATCAGGAACTGTGTTTACTTTCTCTTAAATGAAGCTAGAGAGCCCAGGTTTATTGGTGAGCAGTGAGCATAGAGTGTGGATACAAATGGATGTGGATAAAGGAGCAACAGCAGTACCAAAACTGAGCAAGGGCAATGCTGCTGCAGGACCAAGAAGTGCCCCAAACATTTGGCTGTGAAAGTTAGAAATGCCTTTGGTCCACTTTAGCTTGTGCAACTGGCTCTTACGCAACACATAACCCCATCTGACCCTGACCCTGCCAGTGTTTGTGGAGCTATATTTTTACTAAGATTAACTTTTTTTTTTTCTTGAACAGTTTCTCCAAACTACTTAGTACAATCTAGCTTTCAGCATGTGTTCCCTTCAGTCTATTGTGACCTGTTCAGCTACAGTTGTCCCCGGCTGTTGGATACCTTGCTGTGGTGCTTGTTGACCTGAAGAATTAGCAGTCCCTACATGTCTTATTTAAGTGTTTGTGCAGCTTTGAGTGCAAGGGGCCCCTCATCCCTGAATTAACACAGGAGTAGCTGGGTGCTTCAGTACTTAGAAAGATCACCTCCCTTGGTGCTGAAACACCGTCCTCTCTAGGCCACAGCCGTTCTCTGTTTACAGCTGTACTAGTCAAGAGAGGAAGCAAAAATATCCTTCACTTCAGTGGGAATTTAGGGAGGCAACTGTAATCTACCCAAGGAAAATCTGACCAGACTGCTGGGATAAATTCATAAGCCTAATAGCCACCAGTACTCTGGGATGTCACCTCCTACTGGACTGTACCCCTCTAGCACGGACATGGGACACTGGTTCAGTGCTAATCGTGCCACCTACTTCTGTCTGAGTTCCCTAGTTTGACAGAATCCAAGAGCAGTAGTAGAGGGAGAGGGCTCAAGTACGTGTGCCTAATGCCAAAGGAGTAACTGATAATGTTAATGATTCACTATCATTTTTCAGTCACAGAGATTAAGGCCAGAGGGGATCACCTGATCGCAGTCTGCTCTCCTATACATGCCAGGCTGCCGCCACCACCACCCACCCACTAAACTCAACAACCACAGTTAGACCTAAGTATTACAGCTCCCAGGCACCTAGACTTGTCTGCCACAGGCACAGAAAAGAAACGACCAAATGCACCAATGCTTGGGGCCCCAATGGCAGGGGATTGATTTGAGCTATACCCAGATAATCCTGGCAAATGACCTGTGCCTCATGCTGCAGAGGAAGGTGAACTTCCCCAGCCCCACCCCACAAGGTCACTGCCACTCTGTCCTGGGGGAAAATTCCTTCTCAACTTCCCATGTGGCAGTCAGTCAGACCCTGAGCATGTGAGCAAGAACCAGCCAGCCAAGCACCCCAGGGAGAATGCTCAGAGCTTTGGCCCACTCCATCTAGTGTCCCATCTCCAGCTGTGGCCATTCCTGATGCTTCAGAGGAAAGAAGGGGAAAATGGCCAGAGGGGACTAGACATATCCACAGTCTGACTCTCTTTAGGAACGCTGCAACATCCTCATCTTCCAAAAACATTTCATCGTAGCATGAAGGATGTACACAACACTGCTTTCTATGCATCCCGCCCGTATAAAATTAAACCTGAACCAAATCAATCAAAACAAAAATACCCCAAGTGGAGTTTTTACCCTAAAAAGGGAGAAGTGCCAGAAAGCCCACAGAGTCCACTGGGGCCTTCACTAGTACTATTGATTTTACATGATTTTCAGAAACTCTACTGATTGGAAGTGATATAAAACTTAAGCTAGATAAACCTTATGACAGGGACACCATTCCCCCACCCCCTTAGCATATGAAAAACTAGCTCACACTCTTTGTTCTACTGCTATAGGCCTTACAGCATCAAATGTCAAGGGAACAATTTTTACAGCACCACAGGAATTAGCATTGGCACAAGTACTACGATAAGATGATGCTCCCGTCACACAGCTGATCCGTGTCACTGTACAGTCAATAGCAAAACTTCCATTTACCTCAGTGGGAACACGCTGAGGCCCCATATGCAATGAAACCAATCTATTCTTGTTCACTCTTTAATAAAAAGAATCCAGCGTCCTCGGCCTAACCTGCAGCTGCTCCAAGGATGTTAAAATGCACTGCCAATGAAACGAAAACTGTAGTCCTCCTAGGCACTCCCACAATATAAATAAAATAATAATAATAATAATAGTTGAGCAAGTAGAGCTGACATTATCTGTCACATTGGTATTAGTCAGCACAAGCTTTTTGGGCATCAGGGGGAAGGGCACAAGTTGAAAAGAAACCAACTGGAGGAGCAGCATCAACCAAAGCAAACTCAGCCCCCAATGATTTAAATTCATTCTAAAATTAGGCCGAGACCAGTTGGGATCTAGCAGAGGTATGAGGTTCAATAATGATATGACATTAGTTTATGTACAGAAATACCCACTTCTGCTTGTGAATATCGCTGGTTCAATGATGCAGTGCTGTTCACAAGCTGATAAGGAAACCAGAACTTTAAATCTGTTCCTAAAGTTAAATTGAGGGAAAAAATCAACTGCTTTTCAACCACAGCTTTAAAGTGGCAATATTTTAGCTTGTCCCCCATGTCAGACATTTTCCTTCTGGCTAAGAATCTCTTTGGTGGTCGTGCAGCTTTTAAATGGCTTATTTGTTGCTGGAGAGTGACTCAAAGTGCCAGGCAAATGCCAGCAGCTGGGCTTAAACCTACAAGCTGGTGGTGAAGACTTTTCTAATTGTTTGGAGAAAATTGTCTTCAGAGGAGGATCTTTCTCTGTGTCTTCTGCACCCACAGGAGAATTTCTGGGAGGTCTGAGGTTAGAGTGCCCTGCTGAGAGGTGGGTGAGCCCCTATTCAAATCCTTTGTACCCCTCAAGTGGAGGGGGAAATTGAGTCTTGGTCTCACACATCCCTTGTAAATGCTCTAACCACTGGACTAAACGTTGTAAGAGGTGGCCTCTGGAATAGGCCCTGAAGGTAAATGCCTATCTTCCCTGAGTTCGTGGATTGTTCTGGGGCTGAGGCAGGAGATAGTCATCCAGATGCCTAGAGGGAGGCAGCAGTTTGCATGGCCAGAGGCAGAAACTTAGGCATTGAGGGAACTTTTACAGTGAAAATGTAGGGACCAAGTGAGTGTAGACACCTAGAATGTTCAGTGGGAGTTGTGTGGATCACACTGGAGCATAAAACTGGGCCTTAGGCTCCTAAACTACAGGCTTAGATACTGAAGTCTTGGGTGTAGGTGTCTAAATACCTTTGTGAATTTGGATCTAAGTATCTTATGAACCCAAGTACCATTTTCAAAAGTGGCTTAGGCACTTGGGAGCCTAAATCCCACTGACTTTCATTGAGACTTCAGTGCCTAAGGCCCATATCTTCAAAGGTATTTATGTGCCTAAATTTATTTCAGTGGGAGTTAGGCACCTATATAGCTTTGAGGATCTGGCCCTACATCACTTTTGAAGTGCAAGTTAGTTGCCAAAATCACTTAGGTGTGTTTGACAATGTTATCCAAGAGATGCTCTAGCTCAACCACAAGCTATGTGGCTTGGTGCAGGAATCAGGGGTGAAATTCTATGACCTGTGTTATGAAGGAGGTCAGACTGGATGATCCTAATGATTTCTTCTGGCCTTAAAATCTATGAAAGACATTTATCAGTTCCACTGTGCTCTTACCTCTTGGCTTCAGGTGTCTCATATGGCAGTGCTAGCCTGTCTTGCCTCATCTATCTTCTTGTTAGGTCTGTCATTGGAGGAAACAGCTTTATACTGTTTCATCAGTGGAAGAAGAGTTTCTATAGTATTGCACTAACTTTCTGAGAGTTTAAGTTCAGCTGCCCTGAACAAGATAAGAGAGGTTCAAAGTAGTTTGGGATAGAAAGCACCTAGGTGATCAGGAAGTCTATCCCCCTGCAAGGGCAGGAGGGATTCACCTGAAAGAGAGGATATTGGAAATTAAATTGATACTATGCAACATCTTAGCCAATAGGTCAAGCAATAATGATATTACAGCTGAATCATTTCACAACCCATCGACATTTTATAGCACAAAGTTATAGTAACTGTAATATTAAATGCCATTTTCCCCACTCTGCTTTCCAAAGCCTCAAATGGAGCAAAAAATCTGAACATGTTTTTTTCTTTCCCCTAATAAAATATGCCACATGTTGAATGTCACTAATTCAGCAAAGCCTATCAACAAGAAATAGACATTGTAAGGTTAATTGGGAAAATATTAAAGATGGCCAGTGTAGTTCCTTTGGGCTGTTTTGATATAACAAGGTAAGGAGACAGATTGCAGAGCTTAGTACAAAGTTTTTTGAAGGGAGGGCTAGGAAGGGGTTCACTGATTTTTGCCCTACACCAGTGAAGACCATGGCGCAGGGCTGATAATTTAATTTTTCTCTCTTTGGAAGCATCTGGCCTAACTGTGTAATTTGGATGCTGCATAGCACAATGAAATTCAATCACGCAACACTTTCTTTTTTTGGCATGGTTGCTCTCATGGGGGTTGATCCTGCTCCCACTGAAGTCAATGGCAAAACTCCAATCACACTTCTGTGTAGCAGTATCATGGCCAGATTGTAAGTGGTATGAGGCTGAGACTGTCTTTTTGTTCTTTCTTCGTACAGCACCTAGTACAATGGGGACCTGGTCTCTGACTAAGGCTCCTAGGCACTACCATAATATAAATAAGAATAATAGTCATACTTCCTTGGGCAAAGACTGAAATAATGTTGTGTGAATAGTGATATTATTTAGCACATAGAGCATTTCACATCTTCAAAACAGTCTGTAACCAGAGGTTGTATTTAGTAACCGATGCTCCATATAAACCTGACTTGTTAGGGAGTGTGATTGTTCTGCAATGATATGGTAGACAGTGGTGAAGGTGGGCCTGGAGAATGGTTTCTTGTGTCCATTTTCTTCATTATACCTCATCATTTTTCCTGGCATATTTTAAAAAATCGACTGTGTAACACCTGCTGACTTTGAAGGTGTGCTTGCTCAGCATATTCCAAGTGAGATCTGCTCACTTTAATTACAAATAAGTAAGATTTTAACCTTTTACTCCTGGTCAACTGCAGAACTAACGCACCTGCAACAAAGTGAACTGAACTCCCTTCTGGTTTGTGCATTCTCAACAGAATTGTTAACCAAGTTGCTATAGTTCAGGGCTACGTGCACAACGTACCAGTGACGCCCACTCGTTGATACACATGCAGTCCAAATGAAGGCAACAGGATTGCACAGATGTAACGAAGGTGATAATTTGTGGACAATCGGGTTGCACAATATGACTCAGAGCAGCATTTGGTGCTGGAATTATAGCTGTTAATGTTAGATTTACTAACACCCCTCTACCCCCGAGATTTATGATCTTCAGCTGCAGCTATGTCTAAAAATGTGTATGCAAAATTCTCAGGTAATCAATCATTTGGAAAAATCTGTTATGAAACTGTCTCTGTCTTATTTCTTTAGTGCCTGAACTGACTATCCTGTACATGTATAGACAAAGGTATTTAAGTCCAGCAAAGCAATCTTGTGCCTTGTTCTCTTTTTTTTATTAAAAATTAATTCAGTGTTTGAACTTTAAAAAAGAGAGTGACTTTAAACAGATCAGACTGTTGCATGAATGAACTGTAGAATCATGTACATAATCAAAGTGGAGATTAATCTGTATTCTTTTAGCATTAGGACTTTGTATGAAATCATAAAACGTGTTCTTCACCGTGGACATTTTAGAATTGATTTTAAATGTGACATTCGCTGCAGATTAATACAAATAGGGTTATAGCAAAGGCTATACGGAGTACAGGTTTTGTGACGATTGTCTACAATCCTAACACTTTTTTCCCCAAGTAAATTTTTTTTTTAAAATGTCAAAGCATATTACTTTTCAGTTGTTGTAGTGAAGAGCAATAGTGGGCAGCAGTAAGGTGACAAATGAGAGAACTCTGTGTGCAAAAATAATATAATTTACTGGCTTTCCGGATCTGGAAAAAATGGGGAAAATTCCAAACGTTATTAGACAAAAAGCTAAGAGAGCCCTTGTTACTCACCAATGGAAAAAAGATAGATGCTGCATGAAAGGAGGAACAAAAGAGGGGGAATTCCAAGCACATGAGCCTCTTGTGAAAAATGACTAATGAAAGGACATGGGTAGCTCAACAATCGATCTTGTTTTAATGAGAAAATATTTTAGAAGCCCTTTGGCTTGCCACATTTAAAACCCAGGAAGGATCAGAGCATACGAATGGACACTGGGACCTATATTTTGTTATTTCTTAGATGTAAAGCTAATTTCAGGGGCAAATTTCTTAAACAGTGCCTGCAGTGAGTGCCTAGCACTCACAGTCCTTCTGTGTGTTCAACGCACTGTACAAACACTAACCAGGTCTGAAAAAAGCCCACTGAGGTAGGAAAGGAAGTATTGTCTTGGGACAAACTAATCAAAGCTGCTGCAGGGGGAGGTGTAAATCTTGCCCTCCTGAACCAGCAAAGCCCATAGAACCCTATGAAAGTAGAAGCGGTTTCTGACTCTGCCTTTTGGCAGGAGGTTGAATTCTACCCAGAGTACTTCTCCCAGTATAGAGCAGTATAACAGGAAGGTGGTGGTTGCCTGAAACTTCCCATCGTTTTAGCAGGTGTTGATTCAGCTGGCAAATGTTAAGTGAGTTCTACTGACTCACTCATGTAGGTGGGTTGTTATTCCACTTGGATAGAAGGGAGGTGGAGGTAGTTATCCTGAGGAGCTAGGATTTGGGTTGAGCTACCCAGTGGAAGTAAACCTACAAGCAGCCAAGCCTGGGGAGACTGTTTAAGCTGAACTTCACCTTATTGTTAATTGCTGTGTTGATAAAACCAAATCCTAGGAAGGGGGTGAGTTTGGACTCCACATAAGGTCTGAACTATCTGAGAGTAAAGTAGTAAAGGTTCATGTCCTCAGAGAGCCATGGCATCAATAGACTTTCTGGCTACCCTACCTACACCCTCCTTGGTCTACTTTTAGAGCCGTGTTGGCCCCTCCTGGCTCCTCCCCGAGTATGAGGGACATTATGAAAGCTTTGTGCCAATACAACCTTCCTCCCTTCTTCCCCACCAGCTGCAGTTTACACCAGCAAGATCCTCTCAAACCATTAATAGTGGCATATGATAGCGTTGGCACATAACCTCCATTTTATAGAGAGGAAATCTAAGGCAGAGATGTGCACAGACTTGCCTCAGCCCCCTAGTAAGTCAATGGCAGAATCAAGATAGAAATTCGTGAGTTGTCTACTCCCAATGTGGTTCATTCCTTCTGATGAGGCTGCCTCTAGCTTAGGGCATCATCAGAGGGCATGATCCTGTAACAGGAACTGCTAGGTTGGATCCTATGGAATTATATTGAAGTAAATGCAGGATTGGGCCGTAAGCCACGTCTTGCTCTGTCTTTTTAGCAATTTTAGCACAATTTTAAGATTGCTCAGCCTGTATCAAGTGCAGTATGACTCCCTAAAGGTTTGGAGTATTCTGCCTCCGTATGGTACAAAATAGCCTGAATTTGCGGACTTTCTGGGCATGCTGCAAAGCCCATCTCTTTGTGTGGGCCTTGGTGGAGGGCTGAGGCCACTTAGAGTGGGATTTCTATTTAGCAGGAAAATGCAATGGAGGATTTAAGTGGTGTTGGTCATATGACTGGGGATCCAGATTTATGTGGTATAAAGAAGCGGTTCTGCTTTGGTTAATCTTTGCTTTGTATTTCCTGGTTGTGTTTTAAAATGTCTGTCGAGCACTCAGAACTCTGGATGGATAACCTTTGATGTGCAGTGTGTATAAGACCAAAATCTAGATAGCTAGATAAAGGGGTAACACTTGTATATTTTGAGAAGAACCAGCTCTATCTTGGGTGGGTGTGGGGTTCGGGGACAAGTGCATACACAACATAAATAGACATTTCTCAAACTGAGGTGCCTGAACAGCTGCAGGGTAATATATTTTTAATATTTATACAGTGAAAACATGAAAAGGATTAACTAAAAGAAGAAACTTTTGATCTTGTCCACTAATAACCATATCAAAAGCTCTTTTCAATGCCTTTTGTTGAAACATATAAAAGTCATGAACTCCCAGGCTCCTAGTTAAATGCATCACAGTTTATGGGCCAAATTATTGCCCATTGTAAGTAACACCAAGTCTGAATTTGATCTATATGTTTAAAGAGATGCTCGTATCATCATAGCTGCTATAGGTTCCAAGAAGAAATTGGATGAACATGTTTAAAAAACTGTGAACACCTTTGAACAAAGAGGCTAGTCCCCAACTAAGGTAAACATTACCATGCTAATTACCCAGGGAAGCAGAGGAGTGAGACACCCTGGATAATACCTTAGATGGAGATGTAATAAAAAAGTCTTAATCGGAAAAAAGATATAGATGAACCCTTTCTAAATACTTAAAATTATCTTTTGGGATGTGAAATTTCAGTTTGCTATAAACATTCAGCCTTTGGTTTTAGTGTTTATTCAGCCCAAGATGTGGTCCTTTCCTTATACATGGAAAACACCCTCCAGTTATTATTATAATGGTAAAACTTCAGTGTCTACTGAAAACAAAATGACGCACACAAAAAAATAAAAATAAAAAACCACTTAATTCTCTCCTCTTGACCTGAACCAAGGGATTCAGATCTGGAAAGAAAAAGAATTTTCCTACCTTGATGGTTATTTTTTATTGTAGTTGAGTGACTCTGAGAAAGGCAGGACTAATGTTATTATTGTTCCTTGTATTTGTATTATGGTATTAGCTAGAGGCTTCAGCTGAGGTCAGAGTCCCATTGTGCTCCATGCTGTACAAGCACACAGTAAGAGACAGTTCCTGCCCCATAGAGCTTACTGTCTAAATAAACAAGACGGGCAAGTGGTGGGAGGGGACACCAAAACACAGAGAGATGAAGTGACATATTCAAAGTCATGTTACAGGCGTGTATACAGGAGTCTGCATACATGTCAGGTGCCAGTAGATGTTTCTCAGGAATCTGTAGCCTATTGCTAGGTTTTGTAGGACCAACACAATTTTCGTTATGTACTGCAAATGGCTTCTTCTGGCTGCTCTTTACATTAACAGGATGGCAGAAGTAAAACAGCTTTGATTACTTTAATTTTTATTGTAGCGGATCAGAGGAATTTCAGCAATGCCTGAGGGCAAGACTCCACTCCTTGCTGCAGGACAAATGCATGGGAATAGCTGTGAAAACTTGCACAAGACCACGTAGCAGGCGAGAACTAGGAATGGAACCGAGATCTGAGTTCCGGAGTAGCATTCCAGCTGCTGCACTGCAGTACCTCTCAGCATGGTCTTCTAGCTTGTTCTCTCCTCCCACGTGATGCTTTGGATCATCCTTAACCTCTCAGGTCAGTAAAAGTATCACTGAACCTTTCATTAGAGACTAGCTCCAGTATCTCCTTACTCGCAGGTGATCCAGATACTAAACCTAAAAAGGTGTGCAATCTCCTGCATTTTCTCAGTCCTTTGGATGCACCTACCTAAACAATCAGCCCTTGCTGACTTTTGTTAATTTCAAACCTCTCTGAGGGAGTCATAGGAGCTTGAGATCAGCACTTCCTTTACAAGATCTCTGACCGAGCTGTCTTTCTCCAAAGCAGAGAGGCTTTGCCCAAAACAAGTGTTACAACAGGAATCGGCAACCTTTGGCATGTGGCCCGCAGGGGTAAACACTCTGGCAGGCCGGGCCAGTTTGTTTACCTGCCGCATCCGCCGGTTCAGCTGATTGCAGCTCCCACTGGCACCAGCACATCCCTTGGCCCATGCCGCTTCCCACCGCCCCCATTGGCGGGTCGCATGCCAAAGGTTGCTGATCCCTGCGTTACAACCTAGCCCAGTACCACTCTGTACAGTGACTAGTCTGTTGGCAGGAATGGAAGAAGAGGTGGGTCAGCAAGGAAAGGTACCTCATGGAGCATAGGTGCTGGAACCAGCAGTGCAGGGGGTGCTACAGCACCGTCTGACTTGAAGTGGTTTCCATCATCTACAGGGTTAATAGTTTGGTTCAATGGCTCTCAGCGCCCCCACTATAAAAATTGTTCCAGTGCCTCTGTCCTGGATGTCAGAAAGCATAGAGGATAATGTGAGAACTGCCAAAGGACAAGCAGAGCTGGACCTTGCAAAGGAAATTAAAACCAACAGAAAAAGATTCTTTAGCCCTATAAATAAAAAGAAAACAAGGAAAGAAGAAGTGGGACTGCTAAGCACTGAGGATGGGTTGGACATTAAAGATAACCTAGAGATGGCCCAACACCTAAACAAATACTTTGCCTCAGTTATTAATCAGAGTAATGAGGAGCTTGGGGACAGTGGCAGCGTGGATGATGGAAACAAGGATATGGAAATTACTATATCTGAGGTGGAAGCCAAACTCAAACAGCTTAATGGAACCAGATACTCTCCATCCAAGAATATTAAAGGAACTAGCACATGACATCGCAAGCCCAATAGCAAGGATTTTTAATGAATACGTGAACTCAGGGATTATACCCTATGACTGGAGAGTTGCAAATATAATACTCATATTTAAGAAATGGAGAAAAAAGTGATTTGGGAAATTACAAGCCTGTTAATTTGACCTCAGTTGTATGCAAGGTCTTAGAACAAATTTTGAAAGATAGAGTAGTTAAGGACATAGAGGTCAATGGTAATAAAATACAATATGGTTTTACAAAACAACTCATATCAGACGAACATGATCTCTTTATTTGAGATAACTGATTTACTAGACAAAGAAAATGCAATAGACTAATCTACCTGGGTTTCAGTAAAGCATTGGATACAGCTGAACATGGGAAATTATAAATTAAATTGGAGAAGATGGAGATTAATACTAGAATTAATATGTGGGTAAAGAACTGGTTAAAGGGGAGACCAACATGAGTTATGCTGAAAGGTGAACTGTCAGGCTGGAGGCAGGTTACTAGTGAAGTTCCTCAGGGATTGGTTTTAGGACCAATCTGATTTAAACATTTTCATTAATGATCTTGGCATAAAAAGTGTGTGTGCGCTAATAAAATTTGCAAATGAGATGCAGTTGAGAAGTATTGCTACTAGGATGATCAGAGAAATGGAGAACCTACCTTATGAGAGAAGACTCAGGAGATTGGCTTGTTTAACTTAATGAAACAAAGGCTGAGGGAAATATGATTGCTCTCTATAAATACAGTAGAGGTACAAACACCGAGGAAGGAGAGGAGTTATTTAAGTTAAGGACCAATGTTGGCCCAAGAACAAATGGTTGTGAACTGATCGTCAACAGGTTTAGGCTTGAAATTAGATGAAAATTTCTAACCATCACAGGAATGAAGTTCTGGAACAGCCTTCCAGTGGGATTACTGGGGGCAAAAACTTAACTTATTTCAAGACTGTGCTTGCTATGTTTATGGAGGGGATGGTGCAGTGGAGTAGCCTATAATGGCATATGGCCCCTCCACAACTGCTATTAGGGAACATCTCCAGCAACTGGAGATGGGACATTAGGTGGGAACAGATATTACAAAGAATTCTTTCCTGGGTCTCTGGCTGGTGGGTCTTGCCCACTTGCTCAGGGTCAAACTGATCACCATATTTGGAGTTGGCAAGGAATTTTCCTCCTTGTCAGATTGGTAGAGACCCTGGAGTGGTTGCGGGGGTCTTCCTCTGCAGTGTGGCGCCACTTGCAGGTTTGAACTAGAGTAAATGGTGGAGTCTCTTTAATTTGATATCTTTAAATCAAGATTTGTGGACTTCAGTAACTCAGCCAGAACTAGCTATGGGTCTACTGCAGCAATGGGTGGGTGAGGTTCTGTGGCCTGCAGCTTGCAGGAGATCAGACTTGATCATGATAGGCTTGTCTAGGTTTAAAGTCTATGAGAATTCTTACAGAATTTAAAAGAAAAGAGCTTTTCTTTAGGTATTATGGACCAGACTATAGATATGTAAAAGAGAATTATATTCTTATTCTACAATTCTATGGGATGGTTATAAAAACCAATTGATCTCTGTGCAACTCGCTAGGGTCAGAGAGCAGTTTCTGTAGAACTCTATTGGCTTGATCCCTATTAAATTCCAGAGGTGACACGAAACTGGATGATGGGGGAGCACAATTAAAAGGGTGGGGGGTACATGTGACCATCCCACATGTTGCCTCTGCCTTCACCCCCTGACTCACCTCAGCAGGCGGTCTGCAAAACAGGCACTGGGAAGCTCTGGACTCCAGCGGCAGGGAAGGAGAAGGAGCCCCATGAAGCGAGGGAAGACGGGGGCTTGGTGTACACATGGTGAGTGCCGCCACCAGGGGGAAATGCTGCCTCCTCATTGTTAGGCATCCCCGCGAGAGGCATTCAGAAATTTGGTAGGGGGCACGTGTCCCCATGCTTCCCCCCCCCCCCCCCAACATGTTGCCTCTGTTCAATTCTATAGGTTGGAGTGCACCTGTGCTTGGCCTTGGCCCCTGTACTGGAGGGGAAGGCAGGTCTACCCGTCCCAGCATCTGCCCATCCAGGCCTGAGCTTGCCCTCTACTTCTCCAGGGAATGCACACCTCCCAGGTTTCAACCAACATTCACCCTCTCAAAGTCTGGTTTACTACAATGTGGTAAAAGATGAACATACGCATTTTTTCCTGGTTTCACAAGTAACCCATTCCTTGTAGTCCTCTATGACTTTCGACTGCAGATCTCTCCAAATGTAAGAAAAGCAGCACCTCTAACAGTAAGCACTGCTGCTGGGCTGCTGTCACATGACCCCTCCTGGCTGTCTTTTGTAATGGTTACAAACAGCTGCTGCCACTCCTGGGACAGAAGGGTTGGCTTTTCCTCAGCTAGTTTAGGGATAGGGTCTGTGCACTTTGTTGCATGCCCCCCACTAGGAGTGTGGATATCAGCAGTGGATGTCATGGAGAGAAGCCTGGCTCCTTGCCAAATAAGAGGTGGGGTCTTCGCAGCCATCACACTACCTAATAGGGGCCAGCCAGAATCTTGCCTTAAATATGTAAATATCAGAGCTGGTTGAAAATGGTTTTAAATATCTGATATTTCAACAAAAAATGGCAAAAATACAGAACATTTGTTCTTCAGGTTTTTTCCCCATCTCTAATAAATGTAATGACTGGGATGTCAGGTCGCCATCCAAACCCTCATTGCAGCAGGGGCAATGTTCTCATTTTTGCAAGACAGTGTGCCCAGTTCTTATTTAGACAAAGACCCTTTTACACCACTCTGATAAAGGAGACTTTATAGGCACTTGAGGCCCCTCTGTGCTGTCAGAGTGGTGGAAAAGGGCCTTATTGTATATGAGTATCAGTCCCAATGGAAGTTGGATTAAGTCAGTGGTAAAACTCATTTATTTCAATAGAATCAGGATTTGGATCTCAGAAATTTGCAGATCATAAGAAGAAACTTGAGCCCATAGTGAAGGTAATTGCCATAGAACTCAAGTACAAGAGGACTTCTCTCTTGTTACTATGGTGTTCTATGCTGTAGTGACTGAACAATACTTTTCAGTACAATCATTTTCCACAGAGATTAGGTAAAGTCAAATATTTTTGAGGCTGTTTATCATGTGTGAAATCTCTTTATCCATAGTATGCATTAGTATTTCTCTCTAAACCAACGAATACACTAAAGCTGAACTCAAAACTTTACCTTCCAGCTGTAGCTGCTTAGCTGCTCCCCTCCTTTCTACTTAAAAACTCTTTTTTAAGGCAAGAGCCTGAGAGAGGTCAGATGGAGCATAAGTGCCCTGCTTTTTTCTTTCATTAGCACAAGTGATGGCTACCCACGGATTCAAATTTGTTTCAGCTCTTACTAGAAGCTCTTTGGAACATGAAGCACGGATTGATTGTCAGTGAAGAGGTTCTGGAATAATAAACACAGAAGTCACACACTAAAGGTTCTGACATGTGATCTGACAGAGGTGATGTCACTAACAGCTGACCTATCATAAGACCTTAGGAAAAAAGCCAATGGGAGTCTTATTTTTGAGTTTCTAGTGCACAGCTCCCTGCTAGTTTGTGCTTGGAAACAGATTGACTAACATAATAGAGTGATTTTGTAATCTGTCATAATACCATAAGCTACAGATCCACAGACTTTGACCCCTCACAGGTATAATAAGTCCTTTTATTCAGTGGCACATGCTCTCTTGATGAGGGACAGAGGGTGGGCTTTTTCTAATTATATATCCAAAGCATATGTTTTGCCCAGAAACAAAGCATTATATTCATTAGTAAAATCCTATAAGCTAGATTCTTTTTATTAGCCAGTTAACTAATTGACAGTTAAGAACTTGTATTAATATCATGCTGCAAAACCATGCAGTCACTTAATCTGATAGCTTTCTTAAAATTATAGTAGTGCCCCCCAATGCCACTATGGTTAAGGGTCTGTCAGCATTTCCATTATAAACTGTATTTAGGAGTTTCTAGCTCAATGGTAAAAATTCATGGTCATGCCAACTGTCATACAAGATCTCAGCCTAGCAATAATTTATTTATCTTTTAAGGCTGGGGCAGGGAGAGAATGTTAGGTTGTGGTTTTTTTAAAATCTGTTTAATCTATTTTAAGTGCAAAATATTTTGGAAATTGACTTTTTTTCACTCAGTGTTGTCACATGCACATCATTACACAGTTGAAGGAGTAATTTCAACTACTCAGAGTAACTGTAGCCACTCGGGAGAAAGACCTGAACATCATTGTTGAGATCTCTATGCATAGGGTTACCAGAGAGCAACTGTGAAAAAACGGGAACAGGGGGTTGGGGGGTAATAGGTGCCTATATAAGAAAAAGTCCCCAAAAAATGGGACTGTCCCTTTAAAAGCAGGACATCTGGTCACCCTATCAATGCAGGTCTCTGCTCACTATGCAGTGATGGTTAAAAAAGGCAAACCAATGCCAGGCTGCATAAGGAATGGCTTAAAGAATAATACTGAAAGTACTATAATGCTATTGTATAAATGTTTGCATCAGATGGTCTCACCTCTTCTGACTAGTGATTCTCTGTGATGGCCCATGTTTTAAAAGGCTGTGGTTGCAGAAATATGTTACAAAGTGTAATGTGTGAGTCTGTGATGAGTAATCATAAAGATTCTATAGGATCAAACTGTGCCCTCAGCTACCTATAAAGTCTTAGAATTTGGCCTACAGAATAAACTGGTGCTGATTCATGAATCAAGGAGAACACAGCTTGACTTTCAGAACGCCAGGAGGAGTTTGCAGGACTGGCAGTTAGGAAAAAAAACATCTGCTTACTCGTAAACTGAGCATATCCGATCTGGAAATCAAACAAAAATACATATAGAACCTCACAATTATAGATCTGAGTCATTCTGGGATTTAAAAAAGAAAGCACTTTCAAATTGAGTGAAAGGGAGGGGAATAGCTTTAAAATACTGTCCCACAGAATGTAGAAATGGTTCAGCCTAACTCCCACTAAATTCAATGAAAGTTTTGCATGCAGCAGGACTGCAGGATTGGGCCAAAGCTGTATTTTGTTAACTGAAGTGGCTTGAATCAAAATATGGCCACTGCACAAAGGCAGAGAGTATAGTAATAATTATTGTCTGGAGCTGTCAGCCGGCTTGTAATGAACTACCTGGGTTTGTGTACCACTCCCCCCTGCTGGATGGAAGATATACAATTTGCTCAAGTTTTTTATATCTACGGGCTGAACTAGAGCAGCTGCTCCATTAGTTCACTGAACAGAATATTATGTTCTGGCACTAAAGGTCATCAGCCCTATTCCGGATACCCTGTGTATGTATTTCACTGCTGATCCTGGTGTCTCTACATGTAGGTAGCTATAAACCATGCTGCTTTGTTTTTTGTAGTCTGTCTCTAACTCTGTAAAGATCTTGACTCCTCACTAATAAATTCTGTTGCTACTGCTCTGGTCCTACACTGGGAATGTGATAGTCTGAACTGCTGCCATGGTAAATCAACTCGGTTTCAGAGCTCTTGTTGTCTCTACAGCGGAGTGTCTTACAAAAGAGAGTTTCATATTGTCTAAATTGTGAATGCAGATTTGCTAAAGCTTTAGGGGATCCAAAGGTCTGGTGAAGCAACATGTGAAGGTGAAATGGAATTGCAGGCACAGTATATGTCAGATGTTGGGGGAGGAGTGGTGCCATTTCCTCACCAGCTTCAACAAAAATTAGCGCAGGAGGAAAGGGGGAGAACAGTGTGGGCAGAGAGAAGTACAGAAGACCTCTCTACAAGGACATAAAAAGAGGAACGTTTGTATTGTGGAATGGGACAAAGAGTCAGGAGATCTGTTAAAAGGTCTGGAATAGTTTTCCTGCTTATTTCTCTCTTGATGTCTGAATTTAAAACGTGGCTCTCCTCTGAAAAGTCATTCTGTTAAAAAAAAAAATCCAACCCACTTTCTCATAACTTTGCTGCTTGGGAGTAAATACTTATTTTTGTCACAGAAATGACTGACTACATGCAGGGAGCAGATCTGCTGAGCAAGAAGATGCCATTTTTACAGTCACTTTTTTGGCTGCAAGTCCACTTTAATATTTGTTTAATTTAGTTTTTTAAATAAATATTTTCCCTCAATTCCTCTTCAGACTCTGCAATAACTTTAAATCCAGGCACAAAGTCTTTACCCCTTGTGTATAAAGCAGATTAAGTGCTGTTAGTAAAAATAGAGAGGATAGATAAGTAAGAGAATTTTAATATAACTAAGTCATTAACAAAACCTGTTAAAATCCTTCTGACAACCACATCCATAATGCAAGCTCTTATGAATGACATGTTTCCAGTCCTACAGTCTTTTCTCAGGCAAAACTCCCACTGATATCAGACATTGAAGTCAGACAGTTTTGCCTGATTAAAGGACTATAGAACTGGGCCCACTAAGAAGTAAATAAAATGCATGAGAGAACACTTAGTTAAAAAACAACAACCAGAGGAATGCCTGTAAACCCTGTAGCGTTACTTTATTCTAAGCTGTGGTGTTTTGGATCAATACTGTGGAGTGGACCATAACATCATGATTCCTGAGCACTTTTGGTGTAGCAGTGGAGTGAACAATACCTCTAATACTGAATTGGAGGTAAAAGGAATTGGGTGATAACCTTTTTTAAAAAAAAAAGTTATTTTGTGAGTCTCCGTGCAAAGACCATTTGAGTTCTAAACCTTATAATCTGCTTGGAAAATATTTTAACCAAGAGAGATCTTAGTGCCTGATTCAGTTATGTCTTCCCCAATTCATAGGGTCAATCATCAAAACAGATATTGGTAGAAGGACTTTGAATCCCCAGTATTTATCAGCAATGTAAAATTTAATGCCCACTTTTAAAGATTATACTATTTAATAATTTTATATCAGATTAAAAACGATGGCTTAAAATTGTTAAATTAAAGAAATAAGAGAAACCGAGAAAAAAGGCTTTTCAAATAATCCACTTACTGCATCTTTGTTGTGCCTATCCTCATAATATGCTTGAGTCTCAGTTGCTGGATTTAACCACAACGCTTGTTAATTTCCAGAGAAGCTGCAGTCACCTCTCCAGCTTCTACTATTGTTGTTTACAATGTTACTTTTCTGTTCCAACTCTCTTTAAACACTTCAGCAAATCCATCTCTTCAAGTGCACAACCCTTACTGGGGTATTAAACTCATTCTCTGGGGAAGCTGCTCTCTTTGTGGGTGAGAAGGAAAGGGAAGAGGGGGAGTTAGTTCCCCCCACCAATGTCTGATGAAGCTGGAGAAATACCTCACTTGGTTGACCAAAAAAAAAGGCAAAGAGAGAAACATCATTCTAAACTCCCAGGGGAATGTGATACTACCAGCACTTTGGGCTGAGGCCAATGAAAAAAATATCAATTAAAGGAACACTGGATTAAATTCTCCCATCCCATAGAAAAAAAAAACACTGGAAGGGGAAAAGTACTCAAATTCAGACCAGATTCATTCTTGATGTAACTCAGAGGACTTTGCTGGAGTTACACCTGAGATGAATTTGCCCCTTGAGTTTCAGTTTGGAGATTTAGAGGGATTCTCTCCGTCAGGAAGAGTGGTTCATGGCAGTGCTGAGGTAAGGATAGGAGTTACCTTGCAAATTGAAAAGTATATAGAGCATCCTGCCCTAAACGCTGCAGATTGTAGAACAATCGTTAAGTGTGTTGGCCCTAGGGTGACCAGACGTCCCGATAAAATCAGGACTGTCCCGATATTTAGGTCTTTGTCCTGTGTCCCAACTGATCTTTGGTTCAGATGCAATTTGTCCCAATATTTCGTTCCGCCAGCAGCATTTGCCTTTTTAATTAATTAATTAATTAATTGCTGCTCCGCTGGCAGCACTCGGCTTCCCCCCTCCCCCCGGTCACTGCTCCACAGGCAGCACTCTTTTTTTTTTTTGCTTCGCTGGTGCCCCCCCCCCCAGTGTCCCGATATTTTCTCCCTCTCATCTGGTCACCTTAGTTGGCCCCTCCCAGGTCTCTCCCTTCCTCCTGGCAGCATAGTTCACCCAAGACCAGAAGTGTTATTGTCATTGGATCCCATACTGTGGGTGCCCCACTGTCCCCCTCTGCAGGTGCAACATTAGTTGCTAGCAGGTTAGTAAAGGAGCATGCTGCATAGAGCAGCTGTTTTCTTGACTTTGCCAATCTCTCTACCTAGGAACACCCCAAATTTCCTGTTGTATGTAACCACACATTTGAATTGAGGAGTTTCTACAGGCTATGGGGACTATGTCATGGAATTTCTGTTTCCCCACTTCCATTGTGCTGTTTTGCTACCCTCTCTCCCACTGGCAGCAAGACTGGCTGAATCACCCTGCCAACCCATGGAAATTTCACCAGCCTGCAGGAAACTGTGCCAAGGAGAGCTCCAGTCCCTTTTCCTTCCCACATTGGCTTCACCTCTAGGTGTAGCCAAAGCACAGGGGTATCTGCAGAGTACTGGTGGAGGCGGGAGTGATGCTATGAATGTGGTACTCCTGTGCAAACTCTAGAGAGACAGGCCAATGAGGGCACAACTCTAGTTCAGTCTTGATCACCATTTAATCCATGGCTTCTTTGCTAAGAATGCCAGCAATGGTGTCAATATGGTGATGTTCTTAGTGATGTAAACACCTGTCCAACCGGAACTGGTCTGAGACACATTCCTCCTATGGGACAGTACATTTCCCTTCATAAACGTGTTTTTCTTCCAAAATATTGAGTTAATCCCATGGAATGCTTGATGACCAAGACTTTTTTTTATTGATCATCCCATGTCACTAGACACTCAGAGGCATTTCTAAAATAAACCAAATACAAAGGCTCTTATGTACTGCTGTTTGCACAATACAGATGCCACTGAGTCCTGATGAAGGTGCAGAACAAAGACCATATTTTGCATTGCCACTGAAAATCACTGATTGCCTGAGGCAGATCCCTGCATATATATTCTGTGTTGTCTCTACAGTCTTTCTACTAGCTGTAGTGTATCACTGGTTACAGGTGCTCCTGAAGCTCCTACAAAGAACTATTCTATCAGTAATTTCCATTTCAATAATAAACATGTCACACAAATCTGTTGGAGTTTCTTCTTTTCTCCTCACCTAAATATAAAATGAATGTTAAAGTTTTTCCTTTTTATACAGTGCACTTGCACTAACCCAGGTATAGTAGGTACATTAATCCAGATTCAATAGGTTTATATGTCGTATTACTAGGTTTTTGAAACTAGAATCATTGTAGAGCTGGCCAATTGTTTGAAATCCATCATCTTCCTATCATTTATTTAGCAGTGGCACGAGATTGAAAGCTTTAAAAATTTTATATTGTTTTATTGCCATCTGCTGGTCATTTACAACCCTTGAATACTCCGGCTGTTGCAGGATTCTGTAGCACTTTCTTGTAGTTATTTTTGAAGGTGGTCATTAGCTCACAGAAGTTAAACGTAGTGGCATAAAAGCTGAGTGTGTGTGACTGAAAAGGCCCATTGGTGCCAACTGGCAAAGGGCTGTTACTGTTCTTTACAAACAATTCCTGTCACAGACCTGGCAAACTCACTACACATAATACATCACTCAGGGCCGGTGCAACCATTTAGGTGACCTAGGCGGTCGCCTAGGGCGCTAAGATTTGGGTGGCGCCATTTTCTTCAGCAGCAACCACGGTGGCTGGATCTTCGGCCACCACGGTCGCTGCCGGCATTTAGGCGGAGGGAGCTGGGGCAGAGGAGTGTGGGGAGGGCCGCCTGCAGCAAGTGGGGGGGGGGTGGCGGCACGCAGGGGTACTCGCAGTCCCAGCTCACCCCTGCCCCACCTCCTCCCCGAGCACGTCGTGGCTGCTTCACTTCTCCCACCTCCCAGGCTTGCGGCATCTAAGTTGATTGGCTCCACAAGCCTGGGAGGCGGGAGAAGTGAAGCAGCGACGGCGTGCTCGGGGTGCTCATGCTCGTGCGCGGAGCAGGGGTGAGCTGGGGCGGGGGGGTGCCTCAGGGCAGAGTGTAGGGGATGGGGAGCTGCCGCAAAGGGGGCAGCTCAGGGCTGGAGTGTGGTGGGGGGGAGGGCGCAAGGTGGAAGTTTTGCCTAGGGCGCAAAACATCTTTGCACTGGCCCTGACATCACTTTATGGTATTTATCCATAAAGGGTAGCATGTGAGACCCCTACTGAAAGCTTGTAACTTATGGATAATCATAATCATTTTGAGATGTGTGTACAGGTAATATTTATGGAATAATGCAACTATATGGAAAATTATGCCCCTATGGTCTTAGAGTGAAAGTGGGTCACCAAGGAATCATACGTTTTGATGATGGCTCATTCAAGATGGAGGGAGCAGTCATCCCTCTCTGGCTAGTGGATTATGTAATGTATTGCTCAATTGCCTACCTTTGCACCAACCCAGAAAAGTCAATGGAAAACCATCAAAGACAAACTATAAACATCAAAACCACTTGGCAGCAAAAAGGAACGATGGGTGAGGGGATCGTCCTGCCTGTGAATACAGACAAAAGACTGATTCAGTATATCGCAGGCTGGAGAAAGACCCCTTGGGGCTAGCAAACTGCAGAAGACTTAACTTTGGGGTGATGATCTACTTTATTAGATAGGAAAGGTAACTATTAATAACTGTAGGCTCTAGTTTTCATTTTATGATTTTGTTTTGTATAACTGATTGCTTCTAACACTCACGCTTGTGTCTATTTGAATGTCTATTCTTTCTTAAAATAAATATCCTTTTGTTTAACTATAATCAACCTCAAATGTTATATGTGAGAAAGGAGTCACGGGCTAAAGGAAAACGGGTAAATTGCAGTACGGTATTCCTTTGGGAATGGAGTATCTGGGATTTCTGTGGGTATCCAGGAATCAGGGGCTAGATACCACAGGGGGACACTTTGAAGGGACTTGGGGATGGGGGTGCATGTATTATCAATTGGCAGGTCTGATTAGTCCAGAAGAGAGTGCTTGAGTGGCTGACAGGGTGGTTGCGTTAGGAAGCTAACACCCAGCTGGCACAGGCAAGACTCCCTCATGCTGGAAGAAGGTGGTAACAGGGTGTCTCACAGCCCTGGGTGCCTCAAGAAGCGACACAGTGTATCCTCTCAATAATAGGGGTACCTGTTAGACTGTCATTTCCATCCCACTATTTGTAACCTCTTCCCGCAACTCCTGAGCCAGCAAAACCCACTCACGCTCGTCATTTTACATACACCTTGTATTTATGTACCCACTTTGTGTCACTGTAGAGGTCCTTCTCTCATGATTTAGTACCCTGTGCAGTTGCACAGGTGTAATTTGAAAGGTCATGTGCAAAAAAGCTGAAAATGGCTGGGAACTTAAAATTGGACAGTAACAGACCATGAGTCCTAATGATGACTGAACCTGGTGATACAGTATTGTAAATAAAAAGAACCCGCAACCGTGCTTGTAGCTATTTCCATCACTTCACACTGGCTCAACAGACATTCTAGGCTTTAGAGTGATGTTTGGGGTTATTGTATGTACTAGCTGTATTGATTTGTGTGTGGGTTGTGTTGGGAAAATTATATTGATTTGCGAAGGTGGCAAATGAGGGGTATGTGCTGTGGTGAGCAGCTGTGTGACGTTGTGACTATTATGTATGCTGGTTTTGTTTTTGTTTGGGTGATTGTGTTGTCTGTGCCTAGGGAGGATTGTGCTGGGAGATCTGAGTGTTTGACAATTGGGCCAAGTTATTCAGCATCTGTGCTGTTTCCCTCATACAACCAATGAAACTGGTGCATGAAAATTAGCTGTAAAGACAGTGTTTCATTACCTCTTATTACAATGGTCTAAGACAGTGGTTCTCAACCAGGGGTATGTGTCCCCTGGGGATATGCAGAGGTCTTCCAGGGGTACATCAACTCTTCTAGATATTTGCCTAGTTTTACAACAGGCTACGTAAAAGATACTAGCAAAGTCAATACAAACTAAAATGTCATTCAACTTGTTTATACTGCTCTATATCCAGAAATGTAAGTACATTTATATTCCAATTGATTTATTTTATAATTATACGGTAAAAATGAGAAAGTAAGCAATTTTTCAGTACTAGTGTGCTGTGACACTTTTGTATTTTTGTCTGATTTTGTAAGCAAGTTGTTTTTAAGTGAGGTGAAATTTGGAGGTATGCAAGACACATCAGACCCCTACAAGTACAGTAGTCTGGAAAAGTTGAGAACCACTGGGCTAGGACTCTTGACATGACATAGATACATGCCTTACATCACACAGGTGTAATTTGCAAAGTCAAAATGGTTAAGAAATTGGATGGTAACAGGCCACAAAACCCAATGATGATTCAACCTGGTGATATTCTGAACAAAAAGAGCTCTCAACTATGCTCGTAGCTGCTTCCATTGCTTCACGGTGACTCAACGGACAGTTTAGGCTTGAGTGACACCCAGAGTGACATTCTTGGAGTTGTCTTATATAGATGACTCCTCCTGTTGAACAAGTTCAGCTACCATCTCTGTTGCCATGGTAAGATTTTGGGTACTCCCCAAAGAGATCCTGAGATCTTGTCACTCGGTTGGGCGTCTCCAGGTCTGGTTCCTCATCCCTCTGGCCAGTGAACTATTATTTTTCTCCTACTCCACACCCATCATAATTAAACTACTAGGTGTTCCCATACTATTTAGTAACACAGCAGGCTGGGTGGAAGGGCAAGTCCTGAGAATCTGATCCAGCTGTTCATAAAATGGGCACATTTTGATCTCAGAGCTTGACCAATAGTCCAATGGCTTAATATACTGGACCTTAATATACAGTTCCTTTATCTTTCCGTGACACTGCTTACCACTTCTGCTGACACCCATCTCCGCCACACAGTCACCTGGTCATGCACCAAGGTACTGCATATGACTGAGCTCAGCAGGCCCTGCTGCTTCTCCTTTTCCAAGATAAATACCAGGGCCCACATATTGGCCTCGAGCCTGCTAGCAGGCAGTTTCTAGGACAGTGTCTTCTGAGACAACCTGGTGAAGCAACTGGATTGCAGTAGACATTGATCCATGTGAAAACAGTGTTCAAATGAGTGTGTGTGTGCGTGCACCACTATTTGTGTAGGTAAATGGCTTTTGGCCAACGTGATCCTTGTGCAGTGGAGTGCAAAAAGGAAACCAGACTGGCCACTTGATAAGTGACCAGTTCACCATGGAATTGTAGTGGGAGGACTATTTGCACCATTAGAACACTTACAACAGCAATCCACACTCTCAAATGCACTGCTCTGGTGGAGGACCACATAGTTATTACTGGTGGTGTGACTGCCTGTATGTCATGGCATTCTGTGTGTTGGTGAAAAGGGTGTTGAAGGCATGCTGAGACCAAAGAGTGGTAAGCACACCAAACGTCTCTAGTATAGACATGGCTATCCAGTGGGGGATTCCTTTGTTCTCCTGTAACATCTCCTCTTCCCTCCTAGGGACCAAGATGGTGCCTTTTCTGCAGGCAGCTAGGCTGTTTTCTCCTTCACTCTAACTCAGGGGTGGGCAGACTATCCGGCACATCAGAGCCCTTTTAATCCAGCTCTCGAGCTCTCACTGGGGAGGGGGAGGGGGCCTTGCTCCACATATGCTTTGACTCCTGGAAGCAGCGGCATGTCTTCCCTCCGGCTGCTACACATAGGGGCAGCCAGGGGGCTCCACATGCTGCCCCCACTGCAAGTGCTGGCTGCAGCTCCCATTGGCCGGGAACTATGGCCAATTGGAGCTGCAGGAGTGGCAGCTGTGGATGGGGCAGCACACAGAGCCACCTGGCTAGCTCCGTGCCTTCACGTGGGAGCTGGAGGCTGGACATGCTACTGCTTCCGGGAGCTGCTTGAGATAAGCGCTGCCCAGAGCCTATACCCCTGACCTCCTCCCATGCCCCATCCCCCTGCTCCAGCCCTGATCCCTGTCCTGCCCTCTGAACCCCTCAGTCCCAGCCTGGAGCACCCTCCTGCACCCCAAACCCCTCATCCCTAGTCCCACCCCAGAGCCTGCACCCCCAACCAGAGCCCTCACACCCCCCCACCCCCACTTTCATGAGCATTCACGGCCCACCATACAATTTCCATACCCAGATGTGGCCCTCAGGCCAAAAAGTTTGCCCACTCTGCTCTAACTGGTCTTCAGGCAGGAAGCATCTGGGAGAAGAGGCTCTTTTGCTTTCCCACTACCAGTCCTCAGCAAAGGGTAAGCAGGAGTTCTACTGCTGGTTATGAATGCATACAGCCACACAGGTGGACTATGGTAGCAATATCAAGACTCTTTATTAATGTATGAGGAAGAGCTTGGATACTGGTCAAAACCCTAATGTATTTAAGGGGGTGGAGAGTCCAACTAAAAGTAACAGTATGCAAGTGCTAGGCATCTCACTGGACACATCTCACAGCCCTGTGACATGCATCCCTGTGATGTCATGTGTCCAGCAGAGCTGCACATGGACAGCAGGAATTCCTCTTCCCTGCTGCCAAAGATGGTACCTGTTGCTCTCCTGCTTCACAATCAGAATAAACTGGCAGGAAGAATGGAGGTAGCAACAAAGTAAGAACATAATGCCAGCTGCAGCTGCCCTAGAAACTTCCCTGACTGCCAACTCATTCAATTGCCCCCCCCCACGCACTACCATGACCACCAATGTTCTCATACACTGCTTTTCATCAGTAGATCTCAAAGCACTTTACAAAGGTGATTAGTATCATTATCCCTATTTTACAGATGGGGAAACTGAGCACAGAGCAGGCAACTGACTTGCCCATGGTCACCAAGGAGGCCAAGATGGGACTAGAACTCAAGTTGCCAGAGTCCTAAGCTTTATCCACTAGCCCACAATGCTGCTCCTATATAACACAAGCAGTACTGAATCCCGTGGCACCTTATAGACTAATAGACGTATTGGAGCATGAGCTTTTGTGGGTGAATACCCACTTCGCCAGATGCATTCTCCCATGAAAGCTCATGCTCCAATACGTCTGTTTGTCTATAAGGTGCCACAGGACTCTTTGCTGCTTTTACAGATCCAGACTAACACAGATACCCCTCTGATACTTGACAAGCAGTATTGTCAACAACCAATGTTCAAAAATCACAAGTTGGGCTTAAAAATCATGAGACTGGCTTAAAAATAATGAGTTTAAAAATTATCTGGAGTTCTTTCCCCCCCCCCTCCCTTCTGATTTCTGAGCCTTTTCCATTAGGGTAACATTGTCAGCCTTTTCTCCACAACTGTGAGGGCTACAAAGGTATTTTTTCCCCTTCAAATGAAAGCTGAGCTTCTCATGTATTCATTCAACGCTAATTATTGCGAGAATTGTCAACATTGGATAGGGTTTGGGAGAGAGGAAAACCAGTCACAAAAGCCTGGCGTACCAGTAGCTTGGGAAGAAGGCCAGGAAAGAGAAGGGATGGAAAGGAATGTTTCAAAGGTTTACAAAAACTAAATGCAAAATTTTGCAGAATAGGTGGGGATGATTACAAAGAATCACAGGAAAAATAAAAACCATCATTGTTAAGCTGCAGTGTGAGAACCCAGCCCTGGAGCAACTGAGCTGAGACTTTCTTCCTTCTCTGAACTGCCTCTCACTGCTGCTGTGACGTTCCACAACACCTTCCAACCCTTTGTTTCTGGGATATCATGCCATATCAAGATTCTCCCTCATGCTGTGATCTCAGTAGCTTCTATTGTGATGTCACTCCTTTCCTGCTGCTAAAATGAAATGATAAATCCCTCCCCTTATGACATTACGCCTCCTGTCATCCCTAATTTGTGATGTCATCACTGCTCCTGTGTAAATGGGACACAGGCCAATCCTGGGAGATATCACAATGGCTGCTTTTTATGGCACTTCAGCAGCAGTGCAGTGACACATGTCCTTACTAGTGGAGCTGGGTGGAGTAGTTTGTTCTTGAGGTATCTTCTATGTTAGTCTATGTTAGTCATGTGTGAATGAGCAGTGTCATCAATTCTAAACACCTAAAAATGAGTCAAACTGCATATAATCATAAGATTGGCTTAAATAGTATGACAGCACCAACCCCTTTTATATTATGTCCAACTTCAACCCTTTAGGAGAAGCCTCCCAGCCTCAATTTGAGCATGATCATTTAACATTGAATTTTTAACCTGAAAATACACACACAAACATGGGCCTTTACCAACAGCTCAGAGAACTATTTACCTCTCCCCATCTCTTTCTTGTTTCATTCAATCTCCTGTCCTTCTTACATTTACTCTCTGTGCCCTTCTGGTCTCCCATTCCTCACCTGTCTCTGTATTTCCCATCCCGTCTCCCTTTGCCTTTCCATATACTTCCTTACATTCAGTCTTCCTCCTGCTTCCCACATCCCTCCTGCATCCCACACAGTGTACCTACACTGCATAGTTCTTACAGTGGTGTGTAGAGTATAGACACTGCATGTCCCCCTAGCAGAGGTATAAATAGCAGTGTAGATGGTGAGGCACTGTTCAGGCAAGTAAAGACATGCAGAACCTTAGGGTATGTACCTTCCATGGCTCTCTACACACTCAAGTAGCATCTCCCGCCTACACTGCCATTTTAATAGTAGTATAGTGTTGCGCTGTTGGAGCCCTTCCCCACTGCTTTCCCCAACAGAGCCTTTCGCTCTGGTGTGTATCTACATGTACCCTACACGCCACCACCAATGAGCGTACAGCATGGATGCAGCCATAGTCTCCAATTTCCGAGGCAGAGAGTTGCCATCTTCTCTGGGAGTGATCTAGTCTCAATCCCTATGGAAATATTCAAACACTATTCTGGCAAATGGAAACTAGGGACATAAGGATGGGGGCACTCCAGTCACAAATTGCTACCATTGTGAAATCTCTATTTTAAATTTAGACACAAATAAAGAGAGGTATTTTTGCAGTTTGGAAAAGCATTCTCCAGAGTTAAACCTCAGGCCTATTATAAAATTCTGAATGAAAATATGATTTAAAGATATAATTATTATTATTTATTAAAAAAAAAACCTCACTACTTTCTGCAAAGGGCATAGGTAGGGCCCTACCAAATTCAGGTCCATTTTGGTTAATTTCAGTCATAGGATTTTAAAAATCATATTTTCAGCTATTTAAAACTGAAATTTCATGATGTTGTAATGATAAGGGTCATGACCCAAAAAGGTGTTGTTGGGGCTGTGTGTCACAAGGTTATTGTAGCAGGGGTTGAGATGCTACCCTTACTTCTGTGCTGCTGCTGGCAGCAGCACTGCTTTCAGAGCTGGGCAGCTGGAAAGCAGCGGCTGCTTACTGGGAGCCTAGCTCTGAAGGCAGAGCCACCACCACCAGCAGCAGCAGCAGCGCAGAAGTAAGGATGGCATGATATGGTAGTGCCACCCTTATTTCTGCGCTGCTGCTGGTAGGGTGCTGCCTTCAGTACTGGGCGCCTTGCCAACAGCAGCTGCTTTCTGGCCACCCAGCTCTGAAGGCAGCACAGACGTGAGGGTGGCAATACCTCAACATCCCTTTTGGGTCAGGTCCCCCAATTGTAGTGAAACCTGTATAGTGTAGGGTAAAAGCACACAAAAGACCACATTTCATGGGGGGAAACCAGATTTCACAGTCCCTGATGTGTTTTGCATGGCCAGAGACAGCCCCTCCCCCACACCTGGCCTCAGCCAAACAACAACGCACCCTTCGGGTCCCAGCCACAGACACACGCCTCCTGCCTCCCGCGCACGCGCACGCTTCCCTCGCTCCCTGCGGGCTCAGGGTTCCAGTCCCAGACTCGTCCCCTCCCCCAACCCGCCCTCTGTCAGCGGGCGGGGGAAATGGATGAGCCAATCCAGGCGCAGCGTGCGACGTCACAACGGCTATGGTGGCTGCATAGTGACACGTCTTGCTGTGTGTGGCTCGCGGGGCGGCCTTCGTTCTCGCCAGATCCCGGATGCTGGCTCGGCCCGCGTGAGCCCGGCGGCGTGAATGAGCGGCCATGGCGGGGCAGCAGTTCCAGTACGATGACAGCGGCAACACCTTCTTCTACTTCCTCACCAGCTTCGTGGGGCTCATCGTCATCCCCGCCACCTACTACCTGTGGCCCCGGGACCAGCACGCCGGTGAGCCGTCCGCCGCCGGGCCTGGCCGTGGGCCTCTGCCTGCCGGGGCTGGGGGAGGATCCCACGCGCCTTCCGCCTCCGCTGCCTGGGGAGGAATCGGGGGTGGGGGGGCTTGAGTGGACCCTTCCCGGCGCGCGGTGGTGAGCGCATCTGGGCGAGCGTGAAACCCCTTCCCCACTGGGTGCTCTGCAGCTGGGCAGACCCCTGCCCGTGGCCCCGTCCCTGCCTTGCCGTGCTGGAGGGAGGCTCGGGGTGGCCTGGTGCCCCGGGGGCTGCTGAACTTTCCCTGAAAACCGTTAGTGGCCGGAGTCGGTTGGGTGTCATGTAAAGAAACAAACTCCAGCGCTTCAGATCGTCTGCCCGAGAACTCCGGCTCTGCGCTGCTCAGCTACCGCGCGCGGTTGCGGAATCAATCCTTCTTTCGCGGCTTTCCCGGAGCCTTTCCGGGCTGCTGACCTGACTTCGTAACGCAAAATACTCGTGGGGAATGGGGGGCGAGGACACAGCTCTCTCCTGCTGCTCTTACACCGCATGGAGCAAAAAGGGCACACGCACAGGTTGTGTTGTTTCCCCTCTTTGCAGGTGACCTTTAAATGTCCCAGGTGGATAGGGTTTCTCTGCATCCTGTGGGAGTTTGCTCTTCCACAGCTTGATAGATGTGTGTGTTTCTCTTGAATCCGTTAGTTTCATTTTGTTTTTATACATCTATTCCCCTGATATTGTTCTCCATCCTTAGCAGGAGAGAGCTGTTCAGGATTTTGCATTCTGACAGTATGAATTGCACAAAAATAGGGTGATTTTGACTGTGAGATGAGGATATTAGAATGAGAGAAACAGTATTGAATTTTTCTAGTCCTTTGTACAGTTACTGTTTATAAGATGAGATGTAATGGGTAATATTCACATAATACAAATAGGTGACATTACTAGTCTTTTTTATAATGAGTGTCTTGTAACAGGAAAATTGGGGATTTACTGTATCTGTTTAGTGTTTGAAATAAATTAAAGCCATATTTTTTAACAGTATGTTTTAAATTATTTATTTTGTTCTTTGTTTCCAATTAAAGGGAAGCCTCACTGATGAAAGGAATGCTGAACAAATAAGCCTCTGCTCCTAAGAGTATACCTGTGCTGCAAAGTAAAGGCATGATTGTAGCACTGGTAACAATAGCAGTGTAGTTGAAGTGGCACAGGCTTCAGCATGGAGTAGCAACCAGAGTGCAAGTCCCCTAGGGAGCCTCGGTACATACTCTGGTTGCTAGCCTGTGCTGAAGCCCACCATGTCTACATTGCCATTGTTACCCATGCTAGCTAGATTAAAGTTAATACGCGTATGCTACCTGTACTATAGTCACACCTTCATTTGCATTGTAGACATACCCTAACTCTGCTAGGCAGAGGTAAACAAGAAAAATAAAGGTGGAAGGATTTGCAAGCTTGGCTTTATGAGCTAAGATGTGAAAAAATTATCTAAGTTATATCTGTCTTGGTGACAAGCCTAGGCCTTTACCAGCCTCAGTTGTTAAGGAGCATGCTGTCTGTAGTTTTGTCTTTGGCTAGTAAGTGTTGTACAGTTTAGATATTCTGTTTATCTCTATCTTCTATTCATCCCCAAGCCTCAACTGTGGGATTTATTTTGAGTCCTTCTCAAGTTTGCTTAGATCCAGTACCTGGGTCTCTTACTTTTTTTTCCAAACAGCAGTTGCATGAAACTGACATGGTTGTTCATAGGTTTCACAGTTATTCTTCAGAACATTGTGAGCAGCTGCCATACTGTCACTATTATTAATGTTACTCAGCTGCAGCTTGGCAAAGCTATATAAGCATCAGCAGAAGCACTGGAAATGTCTGCTGACTCAGAAAGACAACATTGCACAGCCATCATGGCTAGGAACTGACTCTTTCTCACAATGAGAGCTTCAGTTCTTCAGAAATCAATACCTTAAGTTTTTCACTGGTGAGTGAATTTCTCAGGCCCTGGTCAGTTGGACTGTAGGCTGGATCTACACAATAATTGGCAGACATGGTTGAGTGTCAAGCACTGCTTCTCACTGACTTCCCCTGATCTGGCATTGTGGGGAGAGCCTGCTGCTTTCAAGATTTATTTTTTTGACAAAACAATATTGGGAGTAATTGATTGCATGTTGTTAAGACAGATGGTAAACTCAGTTGACTGTTCTCCACACTAACAGGGCAACAGCACTCCACAGTGGTTATTTGGAGGAGGGGGGGAAATGGAGGAGTGGTGTTTGGTATTGTCCAAGTGCAGTTAAAAATTCTTGTGTGTGGATATGCTCCCAGTCTGTGTAAGGGACTTGGTAGTGATTAAGTAATGGACTCCAGATCACATGATAGTTTGTGTTCTACATAACCAAAAAGTTGTTGTGGCTATAGAAAAAGCCAATTGTATACTGTACAAATAGCAGTCCACCAATTTTTCAATGCATTTTTTTTTTGCTTGGTTTTATACTTTCAGTTGTTAAGAGTATTGTGCTTGTTTAAACTTAGTGCAGGAGTGGCAGAAATTACTGGAGTGCACTAATTCTGCAGTGTTTCTAGTGCACTCATCCGAACGTCAGAAAAACTAGTGTTCCTCAGATAGCTTTGTGTGTCTGAATGTTTTGCATGTGACAATTTGAATATGGTGTCCACTACATGTAATCTGTAGACTATAATAATGGTAGGCTTTAAGAATAAATTATCATGTAGACTTCATTTTAAAACCACAAGAAGTAAATGCTGATTGCTTAATCTTGGCTTTTCACTCTTAAAACCAGAGTGACAATCATTTTAGTTTTCAGTAAAATATGTAGAAGGCTGAGCTAAGGAGTATGCTTTAAGAAGATAAAGTAAAAACTGATTTTCACTGTAGGCTGTCACAGAGTCTCTTATGAGCACCTAGACTTTAACATCTGTATTAACATCTATGTCCTCTCTATAGAGGAATATTTTCCATAAACCTAGGGTCTTTTAATAAATGTTTGTAGAATGAGATGAAAATACATATTCCTTTTTGTTACAATGTGAATACGAGCGAGGAATGACATTGGGCCCAAACCGTTGTTGTTCTGCCCAACCATTTAGAAAAACATTTAAAACAATGTGAATAGAGTTCAAGTGGTTAAAATTGCTATGAAATAGTGTTTCTGCAGTTTTTAATGAGAACAGTGTAAAACTATTTGAAAGGCCACTCAGTATTATTGGCATGAAAGTGACTTGTCCCTCTCTTAAACATGGGATAAGTGATCATTTTGAGATGCTTTTATGAGGAGGATGCATCCTGACCCCAGCATCAAATGTTTACTACTTGTACGCCTTGAGGTGTACACAGGAACCTGTAGATCTACAAGAACAGAATTAATACGGTATCTCATCAACTTCCTGTTTGTTAAATCTTGCTTTAATTAAAGATTTTACTGCTTATGGCTTTATAGATTACCTGTGATGGTTAGACTATTCCAGTCTCTGACCTCACAAAGAGCAAGTGTGGGTTTCCAAGACATTTTGGAAAAAGCCTTATGAAGTACAATTATAACCAACACCGGGGAAGGCAGTTATTTCTGTTTCATTGCTCTGGTAGTCTCAGCTAAAATGATAGGACAGTGTATCAGAAAACATAACTAAACATGCAGGTAACTGGTTTGAAGGAATGATACTATAAAAGAGGAACTCTTCTTGCTTCCCCACATCTCTCTCAATGCTTATTATGATGTTTCCAATGCTGTTTTAAAGAGTAAACTACTTAGTTATAAAATGCAAGTTGAAGGCATCGAATTACAATACAAAACCAACAAAAAAGATGCATTTGCCTAACATACTGGGTTATCTATTCTTGGGCATCCAGCAAGAATACTGTGGCAGAAATTACTTTTAAGATTGTTGTGAACAAAGGTCAACAAGAAAATAAATTACTCCAAGTAGTGTTAATGGTTTAAAAAATGATCTGTAAAATAAGGAGGTAATTACAATTAGAGTGTGGTGCAACTCCAGAAGACTTTGAAAGCCAATTTTCATCTACTTTTCCATCTATCTTTTTAAAGGCAAGAATAAAGATACAAACAAAGAGCTTGAAGGGATAGATAAATACCCCTCAGAGTCCATTGATATTGGATTTGTTCTCAAAGAGTTTGGTTGCAGGGTTAGATAGGAGTTAAGTCTCAAAATCCAGGAAGGAGATGAAAAGCAAGAGGTGAATAAGCCTAGTTGTTGGCTAGTATACTGGCTGGCCCGTTAATGCTGACGTGTCTCTTACTGAAGTGATGTAAGATTGACAGTGCTCACCTAGTTATCAAAGTGAAACACAACATGATTACATAGACTGCCTACCTGTTCTCTAACAGATGTTAGTATGCTCTTGTTTGTGATGTTGCAGCCTGCTATCAAAGCAATTTTAAACTTGGTTAGAGTGCTGTAAGCACACATACCTAAGGTTGCGAGTCTGTCACGGAGGTCACAAAAGTCAAGATTCTGTGATTTTTCTGAGACCTCTGTGACTTTGCAGTGGCTGGTGTGGCTGATCCCGAGACTGCCCGATCAGTTGGCCCCGGGGGCTTCCAGAGCAGCAGGGGTCCCATGGGCAGCCCCAGAGCAGTGGTCCCAAGGACCGCCTTGGAGGTCTTTGGCGCATGGTCTTGGGGGGCCTTGGAGCAGCAGGTGGCTGGGGGGCAGTCAGCTCCTGCTGTTGGAGCAGGGGCCAGCCATCCACCCCTGCTCCCTCTCCCCCAACAGTGGGGCCCCAGGAACAGCTAAGATTTAGTCAGGGGTATAGTAAAAGTCATGGACAGGTCACAAGCCGTGAATTTTTGTTTATTGCCTGTGACCTGTCCGTGACATACTAAAAATACCCATGACTAAATCTTAGCCTTATACATTTTTGTGATGTGCTATGTGGAAAGAATAAGGTCTTTGTTCTGAAGGTTATAGGCTAACTTGGACAAAACAATACATGGGACAACAGTTCAAGCGCCTGGAAACATTATACCCCCTCCAGTGGGGAGATGAATGTAAGCAGAAGAGAGATTTGAAGGAGGAGAAACATAGTACAGGAGAGAAGGGAGTCTGTTAATCATAGGGGATGTCTGTTGCTGATCACAGTGGAAGAACTGAAGTTGATCTGTAATGACTGAAGAGGGATAATTGCTTATTTCTTTTCCAGTTAAAAATCAATATAAATGTACTTGCATAAAATGGATAATGAATGTACAGCTGGACAGCTTTGTCATAGAATTCCTTTGCAATGTATTTTAGATGCATCCACATGCGAACAGTTTATAGATGTATGTGCACTCACTTATTTTTTTATGAATTTGTTCCTCAGTCAAATGTAGTTACAAAGTTTTTTCCTCAATCTCCACTGTGAATTGACAGGTTTCAGAGTAGCAGCCGTGTAGTAGTAGAGTAGTAGTCTGTATCTGCAAAAAGAATAGGAGTACTTGTGGCACCTTAGAGACTAACAAATTTATTTCAGCATAAGTTTTCTTGGGCTACAGCTCAATTCTTCGGATGCATCTGAAGAAGTGAGCTGTAGCCCACGAAAACTTATGCTGAAATAAATTTAGTCTCTAAGGTGCCACAAGTACTCCTGTTCTTTTTACTGTGAATTGAATCACTAGTGAAACCAATATTTATAGATATTTTTAGGGTATGAAATATTTATTAAACCTTTCATAATGCCGTTACATGCATAGAAAAAAAAATAAACCCAGCCACCTCTTTTGTGATCCAGCTCTGCGTTTGAACTGGGACATAATAGTCTATTTCTTGTGGTTGTGATACTGCAGAATGGTGGATTTTAGGGCATTTCAGTGTAGCTAGGGGAGCATAAAAAGACAATAGATTCTTCACAGGGTGGCCTCTAAATATTCCTAGTTGTTTGTTGCACCACCTTGTGTTGCTGAGGTTCCCAACCTAGTGGAAAGCAGCACCCTCCTTTGACAATGTCTCCATAAGTGCTGTCTCTTGACACCAGACATTAGGAGCTGAGGTTATAAAAGTGCACAGAAAGCCCCACTCCTTCGGCTTCTTTCATTGGTCCCAGCCCAAAAATTGAAAAATGTAGAAGTTCTTTGAGTGTTGTTAGGCTACTTACCAGTAACTTTCTTTATATAGCACTTTCTTCTGTAGGTCTCAAAGCTCTAGTGAAGTAAATGAGTATTATCTCCTCCTCAATGACGTGGAACTGAGGCACAAAGGTCAAAACCTAGTTCAGTGCCATAGTGTAAATCAGTGGTGAATAAAACTTGGATCTGATTCCTCAGTCTGTGCCTTATCCACTAGACCATGTTGCTTCCAAATAAACAGATGAATTCCATTCTTATTTTACCACCCTCATTTATGTGTGTCTGTGCATAAGTGTTCGATGAGGGCAAACAGAAGCAGAAAATGGGGACACCTGATATCAGGAATTCAGGAAACTTAGATTTTACAAGTTTTACATATTTGTTCTTAATCCACTGGTGAAAAATGGCTCATAGCACTGATAGTTCAGGGGCTACCAATATCAAAAAATTTAAATAAAACGGACAGGTTTCAGAGTGGTAGCCATGTTAGTCTGTATTAACAAAAAGAACAAGTTGTGCTTGTGGCACCTTACAACTTCAATACCCACCTGCTGAAGTGAAGAAACAGATTGACAGAGCCAGAAGAGTACCCAGAAGTCACCTATTACAGGACAGGCCCAACACGTTCAGCCTCCAACTAAAACTTCTCCAGTGCATCATCAATGATCTGCAACCTATCCTGAAGGATGATCCCTCACTCTCAGAGATTTTGGGAGACAGGCCACTCCTCTCTACAGACAACCCCCCAACCTGAATCAAATACTCACCAGCAACTACACACCACACAACAAAAACACTAACCCAGGAACTTATCCTTGCAACAAAGCCAGTTGCAACTCTGTCCACATATTTATTCAGGGGACACCATCATAGGACCTAATCACATCAGCCACACTATCAGAGGCTTGTTCACCTGCACATCTATGAATATGATATATGCCATCGTGTGCCAGCAATGACCCTCTGCCATGTACATTGGCCAAACTGGACAGTCTCTACAGAAGAGAATAAATGGACACAAATCAGACGTCAAGAATTATAACATTCAAAAACCAGTCAGAGAACACTTCAACTCCCTGGTCACTCAGTTACAGATGTCAAAGTCGCAATATTACAACAAAAAAGCGTAAACAGACTTCAGTGAGAAAATGCAGAATTGGAATTAATTTGCAAACTGGACACAATTAAATTAGGCATGAATAAAGACTGGGAGTGGATGGGGCATGAATAAAGACTGGGAGTGGATGGGTCATTACACAAAGTAAGACTATTTCCCCATGCTAATTCTCCCCCCTCCGTAACTGTTACTCACACCTTCTTGTCAGCTGTTGGAAATGGGCCATCCTGATTATCACTAAAATTTTCTTTTCCCTCCTGCTGATAAAGCCCACCTTAATTGATTACTCTCATTATAGTTAGTATGACAACACTTCATTTTTTCATGTTCTCTGTGTATATATGTCTTCCTATTGTATTTTCCACTGCATGCATCCGCTGAAGTGGTTTTAGCCCACATAAGCCTATGCTCAAATTTTAGTCTCAAAGGTGCCACTAGTACTCCTGTTCTTTTTAAATAAAACTGTTAGTTCTCATTAGAAAAGGTGTATACATTGCTCTGTGTTCATGTGGAAAACCTGCATTAAATTCCTTGATCTGATCTTGTGCTCCCATTGGAGAAGAGCTGCAGAGAAAACATACTCTGTGTTCAGGGGTTCTCACAATAAAAGCTTTGGTGGCCTCAGAGTGTGACCATCAACTCTTGCTGGTGGCTTCTCTGACACTTTTTCCTAAAATACTTAATTAACTTTAGGAAAAACAAATAAATATGCACATACACATGTCCAAATCAGTGTAATTTATTTATGTAGGGCTCTTTGCAGACTCAATAATAAAAATAATGTACAGTTGTCTGTGTTCTTTACTGGGTCCAAACAGAATAGAAACACAAGGTGCTTGCATGTTCTTGTCTTTTTTTTTTTGGTTGATTTTTTTGGGGGGGGGGGTGTTTGCTTTTTAGAAATGGCTTACTAGCTAATAACTCTGTTTCTGTGAAAAGTGATATTTGTGTTTGTTAATATCACTTTTCACAGCAGCAGACTTGCTAGGAAGGAGGCAGTGAAAAGTGATACTTGTAACAGACTTACTCAGCCCTGATAAACCAGAGGACAGATTAAGCCCTGGATGGGGAGGTGGGTAGGGAGGCAGCAGCGGCCAGAGGCGATGTGGTGGTGAACCTGGGGCCAGAGCCCAAAGCCTCACAGCCTTAGGATGGAAACTGTTGCTGTGTGGCTCAAGGACAGAGCCCACACCCCAGAGCTGAAGCCAGAAGCCTGAACCCCACCACCCCTGGGTAGGGGGGAACTCTCACTGGCTGCCTGCTCCTCTGGTGTTCATGGATCCATTGCTCCCCACCACCTCCCTGTCCTCATTCGCCACTGAGAAGGCTGTGGCCACAAGAAAAGCCCATGGTGGCTGCATTTGAAAATGCTGGTTTAGGAAGTGCTTTATGTTGCTCAGTACTGAGCAGGTGAGCCAGTCTGATGTACATAACATTTCTGTGGTTATGTTTGCACTACCGCCTCTGGTTTTAAAATCCTGGGCATGATGCTTACACAAAAAGTGGAGCATGCATGAGCACTGCGTCAGGAAAGCACGAATGGGAGCACTGGCCGCTTCTGTGTACGTGCATTAGAATCTTTGTGCAGACAAATCCTGACCCTGGTGCAGTCCAGTGACACTCCTAGCAACCTGATAACTTGGAGGGGCTCTGGGGCATAGGACGGGGAGAAGGATAGGGCTGCTTTCTGCTGCAGCTGTACTTCATCTTTCTGGTTCCACTCCCTTTCAAGGAGGTTGGCCTATCCTACTGCTATTTCCTTACAAAGGAGTGTGGGGTGGAGAGGTCACTTACGTTTACTTTCCTGACACATAGCCTCTTCTGCTTTTCCCGTGTCCTGCAAAAGAGCTTAAAGCAGCCAGGTTCTATCTGAGCCCGTAGTAGGTTCTGGATGGTGAAAACGAAGGGGACCCATTCACTGCCTCATGAATTACTTCCAGGCACCCTTGAAGTGTGCAGTGTTGAAAGGGGACTGTGCCAGTCGTCCTCCCCAAGTTGTGTAAGAGTCTGGGGAAAGAGACGCTTACCTGTCCCCATACTCAGACTCGGTTTGCTGCTCTTCCTGTTAACCACCTTTTTTTCGAGGCCTAGAGAAAAATGTGTTGCTATGCTTCCTTGGGGCATTGCGCAAGCAGTAAGATTCTAGTGTGCCAGACAGCAAAATGGACTAGATGTGACATGCTATCAAAGGCAGAAAGCAAACAAATGAAAAACTAGAGATTTTTTTTCTTTATTTCAGCTGTTGTAATTTTTTTTGCTATGACTTTTTTTTTTTTAGAACACGTTTTAAGTTTCTGTAGAAGAAATGTACGTTCAAGAGTAGGGTTAAAATTCTTTTCTCGGTGTGGGTTGGCAGAGGCTAACGTCAAATGAAAGAGATGCACAGCGTGTAGAGGAGCAAGATGGCATATTGCATTATGATGGCCACCCCACTGGCCTATATTAGAAGCTGTTACAATATCAGCCACTTTCCACTATCTCTTGATGGAAGGTGGAAACTTCTGAGCACAATACAGAGATCAGATCCTCAGAAAGGGGGTCTGCAGGCATGACTTCCATTGTAAATTTCAAGAAATCTGTGCTTCATGAATCTCATTGAAGCAACTTAAAATGGTATTTTAAGATAAAGAATAACTCATGCAGCTGTCACAAATAAGTATTCAGTGAGGGTCAGTGCTAATAAAGTTAAAACTGAGGCTTATGGTGGAATTTTGGTGGAATTTTAAAAATGAATGACTTGGAGGGATAAAGGGAGAGTTCTAGACAGGTGGGGGGTGTCACAAGCTGAAAATTACCATTCTTCCAGAAACTGACTCCTCATGCTAAGAGTTGCAGAAAATTAGCACTTTGAGTGTCTACAAATTTTCCTTCCTTCAGAGGCTTTAAAGCATAACTTTTTAAAATTTGCTTGCTCAAAAGGGTTTCTCTTTATCCTTACATGTATATTAGGAGTAGTTTTTGAAGATAAGGTGATACTTGCATTCCTGCTAAAACATAAAAGGATTTGTGTGCCTGCGCCACCAGAGTGCTGTAATGAAATTATCTCCTTTATTTAAAACTTCCTTTGCACAGAAAATTCTTATCACAGCGGTTTAAAATCTAATAAACAAATATCTGATGGGAGTGAGAATTCAATCTTAAAATAAAAAAAATACTGAGTCTGGTTGGTTCAAGTATTCAAAACTAGATCAAGTAATTAGTAGGGTGGAAGAAGAGAGATTTAAACTTAAGTATATGATGTGACATTTTGACATGATCATGACCAATAAGAACTCCTCTTACATATAATGAAGAATTTGAAGGAGGCATAAATGTGCTGTCCAGAGAGGCAGGATAGTCTAGTGGATTAAACTAGGAGTCAGGAACTGATGCATTCAGACTTCTGGTGTGGACTTGTGCAATCTCAGGCTGAGTCCACATGGGGGGACTCAATCACTTGTATTGTATTGGACCCAATCTTTGAATCCCATATACTTCCAAGCCAACAAGGTTTGAGCAGCATTCAGACATTCTCTAGTCCTGGCCACCCAGGCACGCTGTCAGGATGCAGACTCTGTCTGGCATCCCTCATTTGGCTGTGGAACCCATCATTAACACAAGGCCATGAGATCAGTGTTGATACTCCTAAGCCTCCCCATGCATGCTCTCCCAGAGTCCACCCCTGCAGGCATTCTAGGTTATAGTGCAGTCCTTTGGGGACTGTGAGACCATTTTAAAGCAAGGAACAGTTTTAAAGGAAGGAACCTGTGGTTTTCTTGGCATAGAGGATTAACAACAGTTAATGGTTCTATCAGAAGCCGAGGCTGTTTGTTTGCATTTAGGAATTACTGTAGTGCCTAGGGGCCCTAGACAGGGACCAGGACCCTGTTGTGCTGGGCACTTTTTCAAACGCGGAACACCAATGGAGTAGAACTATTCAATGTTGATTCAATGTTCCTTGGGGCCTTGTAATGTCTTTCCATCATAGTACCTTGCTACATGTCCGTTTACTACTACCAGATTATGATTTAATTCACTATCAGTGTTACAAGTAAAAATAGCATAAAACCAAATGGAATTTGTGACTGGAAACCATCTTCCCCAAACTGTCACACAAGTCACTTACTTTGTTTCCCTATAAGAAAATTGGGGAGAATACCTACGTCACAGGTGCATTGTGAGAATTAGTACTAAGTATTACTAAAAAAAAAAAAAAATGAGATAAAGGATTAAATTAGGTACTTCAGAGTAATGAAGCAGATCCTCCACTGTTTGCAGGGTGGGAATCCTGATTGAATCTTTAATATTAACTTTGTAGGAAAATGATATACTTAGGTCTGTCAGTTTGCTATTGTGAGAGATCTGACTTGTCAATATATACTGCTCTATTCAGTGGAAAAAACTGTTAATGCAGAATTAAAGTTGCTTGGTGGTATGTTGTCCCCTTGCAGAACATTGAAATGAACAAAACTCAAACTTCTGAAAACCAGGAAATGCATGGTTAAGATTGCCCAGGCAACCTTAACTCTGTCATATTTCAGTAATGCCTCAGTACAGTACAGTACAGTGAGCTGTGCTCCCAGTGCTCAGAGCTAATCCCCTCGTGGAGGTGGATTACCAGGAGCGCAGGGATAGCTCTCTTCCAGCACTCTCACACGACCACACTTGCACTTCAAAAGCGCTGCCGTCGGAGCGTTCCTGCAGCAGCACTTTGAAGTTTCTAGTGTAGACATACCTTAAATCGCTCAGGCATGTGAATTTTTCACACCCCTGAATGTAGTGAAGCTGATTTAATTTTTTAGTGCAGATCAGGCCTAAACACTTATTCATAAGGTGAAAACAACCTACACTTATGCTAATAAGCGTAGCAGAAATCACACCTTTCCTCTCCCCAGCTCCAGGAGGCTCTGGTAGGAGTCAGGTCTTCAAAACCCACACAGGTCTTTTTCTGTGGCTACAAGTTCATAACAGCTTTAGCTCAGAACAAGCACACTCATGCATAGTTTAGTTTTTCTTCTGTGCAGTTTGGGCCTTTGATCTTCAGGTTCTGGGAACAAGTAATCAATAAACAATGGTCCCTTTCTCAAAGTGTAGCTTCAAAAGGAGGAGTTTTGCACAACTGGAGGTGAGAATTGGCATTCAGCTCCCTCTAGAGATTCCCCAGGTAAATACTTGATACTGTTTGTCCCAGATATCTATTCTCTCCTGGCACGTTGTTCAATACAGTCCTTTGACCTTCATAATGCTTCCAGAGTTCACATCCCATCTCCCTCTTAGAGAAGTTACGTGCTGTCCTGGCCCACAATAATATGTAACCTTTTTAATTAATACAATAAACTCCAAAGATACTTAATTATGTTTAAGGTTTTGCAAGGATATTGTGGGAAAGTGCCATATCTGTCACTCCCTGCTAATTATATAATGTATACAATTCTTCACTGAAGTGATGCATTCTGCATCCTGAAGGTACACATGCAGCTCCTCCCTTTGTTCACGCGCATCGTGTGTGTGTGTGTGTGTGTGTGTGTGTGTGTGTGTGTGTGAAATTATAGATATCCTCAATCATAATCACAGCTCTGTCACATATCACAATAAAACCCACACATTGCCTCACATCACTAACACACCTTTACCAAGCAGGCCCAACTACTGCCTCCACCTATTAGTGTAGGTATACTTAACAGCCAATACACTGACTTGTGCCTGGAGTGTAGCCAAATAATTGCCATTGGCTACTGCCCGTTCAATGGAACAGAGGGAACATGGTGTGAGCAACTGTTTTTATTCCTTTTTGCTATTTAGTAGTGTTAAATGAAATCTTGTAGGGGTGAGTGAATGGGTTGTAAAACGAGGTGAAGAGCTTGCACATTTAAGCAACTGTGGAGTTGGCAAAATAAAGGTATGTGTGTTAATAGGGCATATGAAACATTGCTGTAAGACAATAGAGTTAAAGTTACATGGGCTACCTTAACTGTGCATTTCCTAGTTTTTAGAAGCTTAAGTTTTGCTCAGCTCGATGTTCTGCTAGGTGGCGACATACCACCAAGCAGCAACTCTGATAACCTTTTTGTCATTCAATTTACTAGGTTTTTTTTTTTGAACAGGAGAAAATACGTTGTTAGGAGTTAGTCATTTAGGCAATTATAAATACCATGTCCTGCAATTTGTGTACTGAGCTAGCCACTCCCATCAGCTGTGCCCCACTAGCCCTGCTCCAGCACATCAACCTATTCAGTGCATTCCCTCCTCCAAGCTGTAAGTGGGTCTTCCCACCACAAGCAGGGAATTCATCTCCCTGAAGTCTTCACTCCCTGGTGTGCACACACTTCTGTTGCTGTTACTTCCCCCTTTTACAGTCCGACGTGCGTCCAGCGGCTGGAGCAAAGGAAAACTGTGGTACAGTGGAATAGCTGTGTGCAAGAAGGTTGGCAGAGCTGGGAGTTTAGGGTAGTTGCAGTATGCTTACAGATCTTGCAGGTTGTGGTGCACTGGCAGAGCTGGAGGTTGCAGGGGGGTTGTGTGGGGTGCTGGCAGACCTGGGGCTGCAGGGCACCTGGGGGAAGTTGCAGAGCTGGGGAATGCCCTGGCTTTCTTATGAGTCCGCAACCTCTTTCATCTCCCCTGCTATCTATCCCTATTTATCATAGAATCCTGGACACGTAGGGCTGGAAAGGGACCTCAAGAAGTCATATAGTCTAGCCCTCCTATGCTGAGACAGGACCAAATACACCTACACCATCCTTAACTGGTGTTGTCCAACCTGTTCTTAAATCCTCCATTGCTGGGGATTACACAGACCTCCCTTTGAAGTATGTTCCAGGGCTTAACTATGCTTTTAGTTAGATATTTTTCCAAATATCTAATTTAAATCTCCCTTGCTAAAGATTAACCCCATTACTACTTGTCCTAATTCAGTGGACATGGAGAATAGTTGATCACCAGCTGCTTTATTACAGCCCTTAGCATACGTCCTTCCTTCGGTTGCATTTTCTCAAGACTAAACATGCTCTGTTTTTTTTAACCTTTCCTCACAGATCAGGTTTTCTAAACCTTTTCCCATTTTGGTCACGATTATAGAGATGCTCCCACAAGAACATAGGGAAGACCTTAAATCCATAGTGTCTGAAGGACAGTTAGTAGCCCAGATGTCACTACAGGCTGCATTAGATGCTTCTGATGCAGTAGTATGCTCAATGGCCACTTCCATAGCCATGCTGCTGCTCTGCTATAGTTTAAGCATTGCTTCCAGTTTTTAAAATATAGCTGTCCTAAGGGCTCTAAACTCCATGTACTTTTCTGAATAATCTTGAAATTTGCTGTGTCTCATGGGACTGTGGAGATCAGACTAGTGGTCAGAATTTGACATCCTTTGGATAAGGGTTTCCTGAGAGAGAGACCCCATTAAAATACCCAACCTCCTCTCACTGTCCCCCGAACCATAAAACCAAGTTGTCTACAAAATCACCTTGTTCTAAGACTTTTTTGTGTGTGCACACGCCATGGGCTCAAATTAATCCTCTAATGGTGCTCAAACTGACCTCAGCCATTCAGGATTTATCTCAGTCTATCCCTTTGGGAAATATTGGGATGGAAAGGAGTCTGTAGAAGCATATCTGACAAAGTCCCAGAGTAGCTGAAAGATACAGCATGAACCCCAGCCATACTCATTGACTGTGCTTTCAAGCCTGCAGTTTTGTTTTTTTTTAAAGTTGTGAAAAACTGATCTTTATTTTACAGAAATATACAAACCTTATTCTCTCATTTCTCCATCTTCTTCTACTCCTCTGAGGTACAGGACGTTGTTACATCTTATCAAAACTTCACCAAGGTGCCCTGACAATGCACCATCTATGTATTCTTCTGTGTTTGCAAGCTGCATGTTCATGTAGCCATCAACAGACACCAGGTAGCTCTTGTACTCCATCCCCAACTTCAGCTTCACCATCACCGGCTTCCCTCTCAGCCCATTCAGGAAGGGCTTGGGGTTCGGGGGGAAACTCATGGTAATGCAGCCTGGCACAAGGCAGCTGTTTAAAAAAAAAAAAAAATTACTCTCAGGGCCGCACGTGCATCCTGTTCCTATTGGGAACTACAACTAAAGGACCCTCCCTCAAGCCTAAGGGGGGGATCCACAGGACCTGGAAACCACACATGCGCCCTGTTGGTAGGCATGCATGTGTGACTGCTGGGCATAAATATAAAGTAAACAATGAAATAAGGTTTTTGGTTTTTTTTGGTTTGGCATGAGTGGCACAGCTTTGCCAGATGTTATAACTATTTCATAACTAGTAAATCCTTGTGTGTATTGTTAGCTTCCCATATGCTGCAGGGTACCGTATTGTTCCTGAAAAGTTTACTTCAGAAAGTGAGAGTCCATTAGTCAAGGGGTTCCTCAGAAGGTGAAGAGATGAAGGACTTGGTATACCATGATAGGGAACAGCTCCTGATGCCAGTGAAGGGTCACCTCACCATTGACTTTCTCCTCTCTTGACTATACCCCCCAGACACCACAAAAATGAGGGAGGGGGATGCCCTGAGCCGTTCGGGACAGTGTCAGGCCCTTATCTAGGGTTGTCCTTTAGCTGTGTTACCATGTCACAAAGGCTTTGTTTGCCTTACTTTCCCAACCCTTTTGAAGTCTACTTTTGATACAGCAGGTTGTAGTGAGGTGTTCTATAGAGACAGCTCCTTTGTGGGAATGTGCTGGCTCTTAAGGGCCTTTGTGTCTGTTCACACAGGGAGGGTGTGAGGTTTCCTTCAAGGGGGTTAAGGAGTGGGTCTACTGTACTGCGCTGCTAGTCAAGGATGTGACTAGCATAATTGATTAGGTCTGTTGGTTGCTGTAGTAGATTTTACCAGCTACTTCCATTAGGTAGACTTAGGCATCCACATAGCCTTCTGTACCTAGAGAAATATTTTGAAATCTGGCAATGGGAGCCAACTTCCTTGATGTTAGGGATTTCATCCTTAACATCATAGTATGTGTCCTGGAGGAGTCTCATGTCAGGCTGTCAGTGTCTAAGATCTCTGCCTCTACCTGTGTTTTCTCCCTTGTGGAATCTGTATGGGGGTTGTGGCAGCCAGATCCTTCTCATGGACTTTGGGATATATCTACAAAGTAAAGGTGGACTGTGAAAACTGGTGACAAGGTGAGTCTTGGGGATCTGATGGCAGCAGTATGAGGAGTGTAGTATGTTGCCTGCTTTTATAGCTGCCAAGCATGGAGACTGGGTGTGTCATGGATTGAATATTCATTCTAGTTAACTATCTGCAACCAGGTCCTCTGGGATAGTGGAAAGGGGATGGGAGAGAGGAGGAAAGGGAAGAACAATGGCTCTTTTCTGGAAACATGAAAATGGTGTCGACATTTCAGCAGAGGAAAGCAAATGCAGAATTACTGCTTGTGGCCAAGAGGGTACATGAGTCTGTCCCAGTATGTGAATGGGGTAGAGATAGTCTTACAATTCTTAAAGAAGCTCTGTTACCTGTAACTGATTTCTCTGCAGTAGAACTGTGTGGATGTAGACTGCAAAGATTAATATCTCACTCAATATTGCTTACCTAGGCTTTCTGTAAAGCCACATGGTACTGTTCTGATGCCTTTCTGTGTTACAGTTCCTGAAGTATGTGTGTCATCTCTCTAATATCCTGGGACCAACATGGCTACAACTACCTCTTTACACTCTCATGCGTTTCTGCATTGCTTCCTTGGGATGTGAGAACATGAGTGGAAGAGTGGGCTTGGGCTTGTATTGGGATCAAAATAGCATTTCATGGGGAAGTGGGTGAAACCTTATATCATGGCAGTGATGTATGAGGTAGAAAGTATGGTGCATACATGTTGGGTAATGCCGGATTCAGGTGAGGATTGTTTCCTGAGGTTACTTTAAGTCAGTGGTTCTCAAACTTTTGTAGTGGTGACCCCTTTCACATAGCTAGCCTCTGAGTGCAACCCCACCTTATACATTAAGAGCACTTCTTTATATATTTAACACCACTATAAATGCTGGATGCAAAGCAGGGTTTGAGCTGGAGGCTGACAGCTTGTGACCCCCCATGTAATAACCTGTGACCCTCTAAGGGGTCCCAACCCCCAGTTTGAGAACCCCGGCTTTAAGTGGTCTGTCGGAAGGGGGAGAGTATTTGAGAAGTAGCTCCTTGCAAGAGAAATGTGGTGGCTCTTAAGCTTTTTTGTTTGCCTCTGGAAAACCAGAGGGAGAAGTTGGGTTCCTGGCCTATTCAATACTTCTTGTAAATGTACCTTGGAATAGGGCTGCCCATACTCAAACTTCTACTGCCATAGGTTAGGCTAGTTGCTCTCCAGTACCAACAACTGTTTAGTGAGGCTTTCAGTGATGACTATAGTTTCAACATCAGACAATTTGTCCTCTATATCATAGTCTGTTTTTATGGCAGTTGGGAGAGCCTTCTCCAGACCCAGGTCATGGCAAAAAAGATGTCTCCCTCTGAAAGCTGCCATATCTTCTTTTTGTCTTGTTGGATCCATCTGGGGGTTGTTGCAGCAGGATGTTTCCTTCAGAAGTCCAGGAAGCAAAGCTGCAGTGCAAGCATTGCAGAGAAAGGTGATTTGCAGGGATCTGGTTGACTTTATAACTGCCAAGAGAGGAGAAAAGCCTTGCCTTATAGAAATAGGCTCATAGGCAGTACAGTGCTTGAATCAGATGGCATGAACCCCTCAAAAAAACCTTTCTTGAAACTGTTCATGTGATTAGGCTTAGGACACTACTGTCAGAAAACCTTTGCACATAAAAGTGAACACTTTACACCTTTGCGCTGATTGTTTCACAATGCTAGAGTGCATAGGGCAGGGAGGAGCATTCTTTGCATACTAACAGAGTGTGATTTTATTTATTTATTTATTTTGGCCAGGTACTCATGAAACTCTGTGTAGATAATTGAGTTCTATTGCCCTCACAAAACTAGTGTAGCATCAAGAAGTATTCTCCATGTAAACTTATACGTACTACACAGGAGATTGTGAAATGTTCCTTGCAGGCCTTGAGTAGCCATGAAATGATGGGACAGACCATCACATGATCCTTGCTTAGCAATCTGAAGCATAGTTCTGACAGCTGTCAATCGCCTGCACCACTTTTCTCCCTCAACAAGGTCTCCCACTTGTCCAGCTCTATATACCCATGTATACCAGCCTTCTTTCTTACATGGTGCGGAATTTATAATGCTGAAGCTATTACATGCTGAAAAACAGTATTGAAATACTGACGACTGCAATATATCATGAGTGAGACAGTGCAGGGATTTTTCTTTATGCTGTGGAGGGGAGGATACCTCTACTGAAATAAGAGGTAGTGTGGGTGGTGGAGTGTGTTGCCTCCACAGTGGGTGCCAAAACTTCTATTAAAACAAAATCTAGAAAACATATCTAAGTTAAGATGATAGACTTAATTTGATTTGACAGTGTTTTATTTTTAGATCATATCACACAAGTTAGTCTCAGTAATGGATTGGAGTTACATCATTAAATTAATGCCAAAAATAATTAACCATTTGTACATTTTAAGGAGTATAAGAACATGACTGTCCATTTGGGTATAAATCCTAACTAAAGAATTTTACCATAGTCAATCAAATCTATAATTTGAAGCTGATTAAATATCTTAATATTGAAACCAGTTATAAAGCTTCCTTCTTAGCCACCACATAGGAATTAGTCTGACACTTTCCTCCCCTCCATACCCCTTAGAGGAGTATTAAAATACAGACTTTAACAGAACTCTTGATAGACAAAAGTTTAACTTCCTATTTATCAGAAATTAGAGATGATGATCTCAAGTCTTTCAGGACTTTTAAACACAGAACACACTGTAATGAGTGTCTTTGAGACAATATTTAGGGCTCTTTAAACCCGAGGAACTCCTTTCAGGTGCCTTCCCTGGGTTTGTTTTATGGATACTCATACCACATGCGTGCACACAACTACACTTACTTTCACTCCTAAAAAAAAAAAAAAAAGGCTGGGGCATCTCCGGGTTAATAAATAAATAAAACAACCCAGGGTAAAATATGGAAACTGGAAAAATAAGATATTTGTGTTCACAAGGGGTTCATGAACTTTTCAATGTTTGCATGCAGCCTGCTGGACACTTGTAGAGTAGGAGTTGGAATGGCAGTTAAGGAGTCATACAGTGATGTTCTGCTGGCACAATGTTTCCCACTAGTGGGCTGCCTCTGGTGTAAGGAGAGACTGGTCAGAGGCTGGAATGGCTTGTGGCTGTTGAGACTTCCTCTCTCCGAGGAAATCACCCTGGGAAATTCTGGAACTTAAGTCTTCCCTCAGTTTTCTTGTTGATCAAAAGGCAAAGATTCTCAGTATTACCTTTGATTCGTATGATTGATGAATTTTTCTTGTTCCATCCAAGGTCTTTGAGTCAGTCAGATATGAGGCCATTGTTAACAAGCATCAATGTTGGAAAAGTCCCTCTAAGCTAGAAATTAAAAACACATGTTTTGCCTATCACAGTGACTCTTGGTCTGTGACCCTGCAAAAATGAGAAATCCAGACACGTAAAACCTCTTTTGAGGAGGCTGACATGGTTTTATTTGGGTGAAAGATCTTAAGATGATACTGTGTCAGTAGTTTAGGGAAAATTCAAAAGGAACCCCTATAAAAATTACTAATAGGAAAAACTCTAGCTTAACAAAACCTGTCACTCAATTTTATTTTTGCTGATAAATTAATATAAATTAAAACATGACAAATTTCATCATCTCCACTTTTTTCTCTGCTAATCTAAATATAGACAGATGTTCTTGTTCTTGCAGATAAAGCAGTTTGTTTCTTGTGAAATCTACATCATGATAGAGAAAAGTTACTTTAAAACTAATCAAGAAGCCCATTTATAATATAAAATTAATGCTATAAAAGGTCTATACAGCTATATACAGCTTCTCACAATGGGTGGGATTCTCTCCCCAGCAAAGCCATTATGGGGTTCCATAAACTGTCTTCACTTTCCATCACAGTGTACTGCCTTTCCTGAAACCTCTCTCACACCACTAGCTTGATCCCAGGTAATACCAAAATATAATTAAAGCTCTTTTAATATAGACAGATTGCTCCCACTCTTGGGGAAATATTTGTACCATTGGTTTGCCCCAGCCACTCTGAAATGTTTGGGGAAGCTGGCCTCCTAGTTCTTTGCTATTTATTATGACATTTGCCAAACATCCTGTCAGAACTGGAACCTCATATTAGATGCTCTGCAAGTATAAAGGCAGATTTCTGCAAATCTGCAGAGATCTGCTTTATAATCACAGAACATGTTTGCGGATCAGATGCGGATACAAATTTTGTATCCATGCAGGGTTCTACATGTAGGTAGGTACGGTCTCTGCCCGCAAAGAGCTACAGTCTAACTAAAAATCAGACACACAAAGTGAGTGTTACAAAGAGGAAGAGAGTAACAGTATTTGAAGGTTTTTAGTTCTTCCAGTGCTTCGCTCAAAAACCATCCCCAACTCACACTCCCCAGTTGTATTCCAAGATCCATTTCATATGTAATCTTCTTTTTCTGCCCCCCATACTGCAGCTGATATCAGAGGGGGAGACCATTTGCCTGAGTAGACTAGCTTTAAAACTGTAAATGTGAGACTTATAGGGCATGGAATAGATAAGCTTCATCTCCTGACTTTGTTTCAGCAGTGATTCTTGTTTCAAGATGCACAAGAAAAAAAAATTGGTTCCTGTAGTAGGTAGCGTAGCAACAATCCAAGTTAAACTCTTTCTTACTTACAAATTTGGTACCATTTAAATGCTGAGGAAACAAATATATAATTCACTCACTGCTTTTTTGATTATGAAGCTCTTTCAAGTCTCAAACTGGAATTGCACTGCAAACTCCAAGATGATAACATAGCTCATTTGTCACTTTGCATTTGATGTAAATTCTGTTTAAATTTTAACTAGCCTTTTTTTTTTTTCAGAGCAAATTCGATTAAAAAATATAAGAAAAGTATATGGAAGATGTCTGTGGTATCGTTTGCGACTATTAAAACCACAACAAAACATAATTCCTTCAGTAAAGTAGGTATTTTTTGTTTGGGTAACTTCTCATTTAAATTACTGCTGTAGTTTGTATTTTATTTTATTTTTTTACATAAATTTGAAGTTTTAATTAAAGCAACTGGAACTAGTTCTATAATAAAGTAATAGCTTTCATAACTTTTTAAAGAAAGGCACTATTGGAATCTGCTACAATTGCATAATAAAAAGTTGTTAATGATTAATATCTAATAGGGCTTGAAATTCAGAGAGAAGCTACTCATGTCACAGCTTCTTAAATTCCTGTTCAGTTAACCTAGTAGACCTCAACAGTAATCAACAATTTGACCTGGATCTTATCAATAATGGAGCAGAATTCTGTTGTCCCTTCCCTCAAATTAGCAATGCTATTGATGTCATTCAGTTAATACAATACATAGAAAGATGTTCAAATGTTTTGCTCGCTTAAATGTAATGCCTGTGTTCTTATCCCCCGCTGTTCGTTACCCTTTCTCACATTTCCTCCTCTCTCCTCCCCTTCACTTCCCAGCTGTTCAGTTTTATTCCTTTTTTCTGTATTTTGCTTTTTTTTTTTTAAAAAAAAGCAGAACTTGCATTCATTATTGGTGCAAAATATTCTATGTAAATGAGGAACAGAGAGACTTTCTTGTTTGTTAATCTTTGCTGTTTTTTGGGGGAGATTTTTTGATGTGTGGGAGCAGAAGGGTGTAGAAGTGGAGAAACTGTCACTGTTTTGCCCGTCTATGTAAACAGCAATAAAAAAGCCGTCAGTGTCTACAGCCAAGAGTATTTGTTCTAAAATGTTGTTTTTTTTTTTTTTTTTTTTTTTTGATCTCATTATTTAATGTGGGATCCTTAAATTTAATTATATATAAATTAGCTTCACAAATTACTTGTACAGTGTTATGTTAGAAGTAAAGATGATTGTGTGTATTTTATTTTACCCTTCATATTCTTTCCAAATAGGAAAGCAATTCTTCTTGCTGGATGGGCGCTGTTCCTGTTTCTTGCATACAAAGTTTCCAAAACAGACAGAGAATATCAAGAATACAACCCTTATGAAGTCTTACATTTGGACCCAGTAAGTAATAGTGCCCTTGTTGGGTAATGCACATTACTTTAATATGTCATACTTAGGACTTGCTTTATATGTAAAATTAAGCCGGAGGAAATACTAGTGAGGGCCTCTGTGAGGGTTGAAAGCATATCTCAAGATGCAGTGAACATTGCTAGTGTGTATTGCAGAATAGTGATGCTGCATTAGCTTAATTTTAAATTTGTAACTATAATACCAAAGTCCCTTCAAGCCTCTGATGCCCTTATACAGTATATTGAGATGACGATTTCAGTTTTCATCTGTTTTGAATGACTCACGTGATCATGCTAAGCGTTGTTGAAAAAATTTCAGAGCAAAGACCAGACTTATGTGGACTGTGCCGGAGATAATATTGTTATGGGCTGTGGGCAGTCATGCATATTGACAGCATAGTAGACCTACCAAGAGAAGTTAATCGGAGGTGCAACATTGCACAAAAGCCCTTTATGCACCTTAAAATTGTGGAGCAGTTTTGGTGGTGCAGGCTGGGTAAGCTGTATAAACAGTCCCTACTTCATATGGTTCACATCTGCCTGTTGTGTTCTAGTCTCTTTCTTCTTAATGTAAGGTAAATTGTGCCATTTACGTAAGACTGCTCTTGAGGCACTTCCTTCTTTGTTCAAAGCTACACAGAACTGTTACAATGGGTACTTCAGCCAGTTTGTGGTTCGGGGGCAGAACCAGACACGTCAATCACTGGCAGCAGGGGAATGTGCTGCCTGCTAAAGTTCCTTCCAGTAAATCTTTGAGTAATCGTCTACATGGATTCCACTTGTGGTGTGCATATGCCCCATGCATGCAGAATTCAGATTTTTTGACCACTGTGTTCATTGGAGGGGCCTCACCTGCATTTTAGATGTCCTTGTGTACCCCCACCCCCACACACACAAACACCTGAGGGCATAAAGAGTGGTGTAGATCCAACCATCCCTCAGTTCCTTCTCACTGCCCATGGCAATGAGATGGAACTCCTGCAGTGTCTGCCTGGTATTGCTGTTGAAGGAAAAATGTTGCAATTTTCCCTGGTGGTCAGGGACTCCTTGTTTCTAAGTGGGGGGAGATTTTCACTAGAAAGAGTAGAGTAACTATCCAGGCCCTTCACAGGCAGCCAGATGCAGGCAAGCTTTCACGTCAGACCTCTCCTTTGGGCACACACTTTCTCAAGTGGCATCAGAATAACAAAAATAAATATGAACTGTGATCTGACACTGAAGAGTCTCCACAGGATTTCAGAAGCAATGCAAATATTGTGAGACAGTGTTGCACGTTTGGTTCCCCTCAACATAAAAATCCAACAGCCTAAGGGCTTCTCCCTTTGGGGTGAAAAAGACATTGGGATTTGAATCTGTTTCATGCAGATATATGGGACTTTGATCCATGGGATCAGATGCTCTGGCAGATCAGTTCCCAGATATCTTAGTGATACAGTGGGGAACTTATGGAAAACAGGGTATTCAAAGTCATCAGAAAATTCAACTCGCAGTCCTGCCAGACACTATAGAAAGGAATATAGGTCATTTGGCAAATTTAAGGGATCTGTGAAGTGTTTCTTCCTGTTTTACCCCTTTGCATGTGGAAGCTAAAACAAGTGCAGGGTGAATAACTGCCCTCCATTGCCTCAGACGCAGGTCTCCCAACCAGCGCTGGCTGGTGTTAGATCCCCAATTGATGCCAGGCTTTTTCCGTTTGGGAGCAAAAGAGTTACCTATACCTTTGACCAAATGAGGTCACTATATATTGTCCAGAGGGAGTACCCAGTGCAGCTGTGCTACAATTACAGGAACAGCTTTGTCCCATTCCCAACCTCCTCAATCCTGGAAAGGTCATGACATGAATGAAATCATCCATCACCTACTTCAGATCAGAGTATTACAACCTGTTCCCCATCCTATTTCTAGCCTGAGAAAATCAGGGACAAACAAAGCAGAGTCCTGTCTGAAACATCTAAATAGGTTCCTAAAGGAGGTTCAACTTCAAAGCATTTCCATTTTCAGACAGTCTGTACTGTGAGGCATTCACCCCTCTCTCTGCTGGTTGGATTCAGAACAAAGATTGACAGCCTGTGGCCAAGACCACCCCTCTGTGGAGCACCCCTGAGTTCTTTTCCTCTATTTTTGGGCAGACTGTAGACCTAGTGGTCTTCTCTTTATAACAGTGCTTATCAGGATAGGACATAGTCACATTCTGATTTTTTCTTTTAATTGGAGATGCCTAAATTATTATTATTTTATTTTAATGCTCTCTGTTTGCTGTGGGTGTCTGAACCAGATTTGCCTCAGCCTCTGTCCTGCAGGATGTATTACTGCCAGAACAGATCTGTTTTCCCCATCTTTCATGGGCGGTGGCAGGTAGGGAAAGAGAGGGTCACAAATGCCCTCAAATCTGTCGTTTTCCTGTTTAGGACTATTAGGACCAGATTGTCTAGCTGCAAAGAGGATCCAAGAGTCACACCAAAGGGCAACCCAAAGGTGTAGGGGTGGACCAGGTCCTTATGTAGCCCTCCAGCCATGGGGTCTAACCCGCTCAGCCGATGTGAGGGCCAGATCTATGCCAAGCCAAGAAATTGGACTATGTTGGTATGCAGTAGGCAGCACAGGCAGATCTCCTAGGCCAGAGCCTTCTGTGGGGAAAAGCTGCAACTGCCTGTGATAAACAGATCATCTGCTTAAACTCCTCATGTCTGCAGTGCAGACTGTTGGGAGAGGGATGGGCAAGTGACAATTCATTTTCTTCCCCACTAATAGCTCCATGGGGATTACCACCCCCCTCAACCTCAGTATTGCCCTTTGAAATAATGAAGTGGTCGCACTTCAGTCCAGGTGGACAGGCAGGTTACATGCCAATGGAGCATCTTCTGACAAAGGAAACAGCTTTGGAAGGAGGGAGGGATTTTTTCTATCTGCCCCCCTACCGAACCCATCTATCTCTACTCGGGAGATGGCAGGACACTTTGGAACAGGGGTGAAATGTGACGTTGCTTTAGCCAGCCTGCCCGCAACCCAAAAAATTTATTGTGGCCTGAATGGGACCTCAGGGTGGAAACCTGTGGCTACATTCACCAGAAAAGGCAAGAAAATAAAAATTAAAAAAAAAAATCTGCAGGTTCAAAATGCTGCTCAGTTCAGACTTTAGCCTTGAGTTGCCCATTACAGGCAATCAGGAAGGTGTACTTGCAGGGACTGTGGCACTTACATAAAAGGGAAAATCAAAGAAGAGGGACTCTTCCTCCTCTAGCTCATCCCCAGTATATTTAAAAAAAAGAGAGAAAATTTTAAGGTTCATAAGATTAAAAAAGCGAAGAGATCAGAGAATGAGAGGCAGATGTGAAATTCTTTCTCCTCTTTGGAGGATGGGCAGAATTAGAGGAGGACTTGAAAGAGAGGCTTTCCCTCCGCAGGTATTTAATCATATGTTATGGAAGGTGCTCACCACCCTGAAAATGCTGCCTGAGACTTATGAAGAGCTACCTATTCCAGAGTAATCCAAGAAAGCCACTTAGAAATATTTTCAAGCTAAAGCAAAGAGAGAAATGTGTTCCACTGCACCTGGTATTTGAAGAAGTAATCAAGGCTTGGGTGGGCGTTTTCCTTCTCTGCAGTGGAGCTATAGAGCTGGTACCAGTGTGAGAGATTTTGGTGGAGTATACTCAATATTCTGTATGTTCCCAAAGAAGGATGCGGGATATGAGCCATAATACAGCTCAAGTCCCTCAACAAATTGATGGAAGCACTAAAGTTTATCATCATGGCTCTGTTACCGTGGGATTGCTTGATTGCCTTAGACCTCAAGGAGATCTACCTACATATGCCATTTAGGGAGAAGTGCTGAAAATTTCTACATTTCTGTTCTAGTGGGATCATTTCAATAGAGAGATCTTTCATTCTGACAAGTGATTACCCCACGAGTCTTCACAGAGATCCTGGTGGTCTCAGTTGTTCTTGGTGGATGTTAGAGATGGGGATGTGGCCTGTCTTGCCCGGTGGGTAGAGCAGGAGGCGGTAGCTAGAAATAGAATTCCAAGGTCAGAGGCCAGAGTTGAGGATTAGAGCTGAAGACAGAAGTCAGGAACGGAACTGAGATTCAGAGATGGGTTACCTGGAGCAAGACAGGATGGGAGAAATGCAGGGGCTGATGCTAGAATAAGGAGGAGCAAGGCTGGCAACAAGTAGACTTCCCATCAGTCAGGCTGCCTACTACAGGTTAGTTGTGCTCATAGGTTGCCGGTAGACTGGATCAGCTGCAGGCGTGATTCCTGACAGCGGGTGTGGAGCGGAGACATTCATCCTTACTTAGACCATATCATCTGGTCCTTGTCCTTTCAAATGCCTTTTGGGGTCTAGAAGAGATTAACTTTGTTACAAGACTCTGGTTTTCTGGTGAATATAGTAACTCATCTCCAACCATCTCAGCAACTTCTGCATTCAGAAGCCATTCTGGACACAAATATCAGAGGGGTAGCCATGTTAGTCTGGATCTGTAAAAGCAGCAAAGAGTCATGCATCTGACGAAGTGGGTATTCACCCACGAAAGCTCATGTTCCAATACGTTAGTTAGTCTATAAGGTGCCACAGGACTTTTTGCTGCTCTTTCTGGACACAAAGGTGTTCACTTCAGAGGAGACACGACAGAAGAGCCTCTCCTTACTTCACCATGTGTCATCAGATATCACTAAAAATTCTGGCGCAATTCCTCAGTATGTTAATTTTATGTGTTGACGCCTTCCAATGGGCCAGATTTTATATGAGAGTGCTCCAAAAATTCCTCATACCAGAGTAGCATGAAATTGCAACCAATCAGGATTGGAGAGTCACCCTTCTTAGGTCAGTCACTTAGTCCCTCAAATGGTGGATTCCAGCAGGGGTATCTGATGTCAGAGCTGGTGAGACTTGTTTCAGCCTCTGCTTTGCCTCCTAGTCCTGTTCTTTCAAAGGAGATTGAATGGCATACACTGGATGTAAGGAGAATTTGTGTTTCTGTGCACTTGAGGTAGATTTCATCAGAAACCCACAGCTTTCTTCATCTTATCACTCGTCAGTCAAAAGGCAAAAAAACCAAAAAACCTGGAGTGAATCCACCAGGTAACATTTCTGCCCAGGAGGTAGTTGAACCCTCAGAATGGGCAGTAGTGTCTTGTGCTTCATATGAAGAAATTTGAAAGGCAGCTACATAGTCGTCATGGTTAATGTCCTTTCTTCTTTTAATATAGCTTTTTTGGGGGGGAGGTAGGGGAAAGGTACTTCAGAATGTGCTGCCACAGCAGTAATCTGGGGTCAGTCTTCCATGTATATAGTTTGAATCCTCCTCCTACCCTAAAGGTGAGTACTGCTTTGTACGTCTAACAGTACACACTGCAGGATATAGGGAGGAGGGGCTGGTGAGAAAAGAACATTTTCTTCTTACCTGTGAGCTTTCTTTCTAATAATGTCCTACATATCTTCTGGTCTGGTCCACTTCCCCAGAGATTAACTAGTTTCAGAATTGAAGTAATTGGTTCTCTGTGTCTGAGAGCCAAATGCAAATTTTTAGCAGTATCTTGTTTCAGTGTCCATAGTGTGTGGGTGAGTGGGGGGTTTGTGCATTCTGAATTTCAAGATCCTAAATTCAAAGGCACTACCTGATGATACCTTGTCACTGTTGAGCATTTTGAAATATTAGTACTTATTACAACCCCTTCTGATTCACAAGCCAGGTGACAGTGAAACCACTTTAATTGAATTTCAATTATTTTTTAATTAAATTTCATACTAATATTTTGTATAAGGAACATAACAAATGTACCTCCTAGCTAATTAATTCTGTATTAGCAATATAGCATGCTGGCATGCCCCCTCCTCCCCCTGAATCTAGACAAAAGGCATGATTGCTTCACCGGGATCACTCTGAAACCAGAGTGTAATGAAAATATAGTACACGAGGCCCAAGTACAAGAGATCCTCAAAGAAGAATTGAAGTTAAGGATTGCTGCAATGAACAGAGAAGCCATCAGTAAGAAGCTTGAGCTGTTCTAAACACCCAGAGGCAATACTAAACATTGTCCGTGGTAGAGTGGCATCACCATCACTCAGTGTAAATGAACACACTTGGAATTCGTGAAATGCAGGAATTTGAATGTAGCTGTCCCATATGGTTCTATGATACAATACCAAGGATAGTAGACACTAGTAGTGACAAAGCATGTACAGGTCAGTCCAACAAAGATATTTGATGCTAACCTTATCTATTAAAGAGTGATAGACTTAGAAGCAAGTTCACAAGGGCTTGACATCAAGAATATTTTTGTCATAAGATTTGAATCTTTTACCAATATTCATTGACTCTGGTGACCTGAAGATTGCCATGGCTAAGTCTACCTAAAGAAGCAGCTGTAGACAAGGGGGGTCAATAAAACATATTCACAAGAAGGTACCTGCACAATCATTAGTGGTTCTGCAATTCTTTGGGTAGTACAGGTGTTTGTAAGTAGTGTCATCAAGGACTCTGTGACCAGTTTGAGTCTATATTGAACACTAGCTAGCAGCAGGTGATCTATACCTTGTCTTTGACAAGTACAGAAACTTCAGCGCAGAGTGGCACAAGATCTAGCAGAGCTACTGAAGCAAGCAGAGCGCATCAGTTCAGTAGAAGTACACAGTTACCTCCACAGAAAGTTGTCTTGATAGTTACTGAAATTCAGAAACAATTGATTGACATCATTTATACAGAACTCATTTAAGACAAGAAGTTTCACCAGTGACACACACACTAAAGCGCAAGCTAATAATAAAAGGTAGAGACAACACCCCAGTTGAAATAAACCAGCGAGGTGTGGCAATCAACAGGGGAGATACAGCCACCTCACATGAGGAAGCTGACAACATCCTTGTACAACGAATTGTGATTGCAAAAGAGAAACTGGTGGGAATATCCATATTATCAGATGATACTGATGTTTGTCTTACTCTTGCGCCATTGCCTTAAACAGGGCCTCATGTCTTTAGTGAATATGGACCAGTGAAAGAGAGCTATAACAGACATTTGTGCCACTTCAGAGGAACACCAGAACATTGTACCAGGACTGTTAGCTGCCCATGTACTCTCAGGCTGTGATACAATAGTTTCCTGTTTTTTCCCAGTAAAGGCACTGTGCTGAAAATTCTGTGAGTTGGATACTGCCTCTCTCTGTGGTGACATCAATGTATAATGGGCAGCAAAAATTGGCACATGTACCACGTGAAGGCCAGAACTCAGTTCCTTATCACCACCAACTGAAACATTATAGGAAATGTAAAATGAGCACATCTTCAGGCATATGTGTGGGAAAGGTGCTTTGGCCCCAGACGCTCCACTGCAGTACGGATGGATATGTGATGACAGTTCCAAGTCTGTTTTCAAAAAACTGTACCAGACAATTTGTGCTTGCTCCCAGATACTCTGAAGTTAATAAAGTGCTCTTGTGAGGGTGATTCGCCTTGTAAATTGGAGATTTGGCTGCAGCAGCAACAAACCAGCATGTACCATATTCTGTGGATGCCATGGAGGTGTGGTGTGTTGCAATGACCTGACAAAATCAGCATTAGCATTTGCAGTTGAAAACAGCAATGACAAGAAGTAACATGTATTATTCATATTGGGACACTCAGTTGTAGTTTGAATGAGAGGACACTAATAATTGTGCTAAAATTATTGTAATTTGTTGAATACATTTCTAATTTGAGTATTTTTCACATTAAAAAGTGGTTACTGTATTGAATGAAAATTAGTCTGTGCTATACCCCCAAGCCTCCTCTTATACCCTTATTCACACATGTATTATTGATATTGCAAAAATTAAATGTTTTTCATATATTAGAACTCTTCTGCTTTGATATTTTTATGCCCCATTTCATCCCACCCTCACCACACCTCTTGCGTAATCTTCTTGATTATGCAAGAGGTATGGTGAGGGTGGGGTGAAATGTTGGTCTTTCAACATGCTTAAAAGCGATAGTGTCATCAGGCAGATTCCAATGCATGATCTTGACATACAAAAATGAAAAAGCATAGACCTTAAAGCAAGGTTGACAACAGTGGCTGCCGGACTATCTCCCCTGTATTCCAAGATGAGAATGGAAAATAGATGTTTGCATAGAGGAATGTTTGTCTGTTTGCTAAATCTCTGTTAGTAGATTCAGTTAGTGTTTTTTTAGTTTTGGGAAGCTATAGTACTGGCGTTTTCCACGGATGGGCAGTCCTGGCCCCAGGCTGGCCGTCCCTCTGTGCTCTGTCTCTAGGCAGCAGGGAGAAAGGGAAAGCGCCACAGAAGACTGTTGACCGTAAGTATAAGAAAGGAAATTCACAGGTAAGAAGGAAATCTTCCTTTTTACGAGCCCACAAACAGTTCTTACATTTTGCAGATGAATGGCGTCATTTTTCTTTTCTCAACTTTGGTCATTACCATTTAACCTGACCTGTGTTCCCAGGGTCTCTTTCAGGATCGTGGTGGGCAATAATATTGGCTTTAGGTAAGAAGGAAATTCGCTTCTTTTCCTGGAAAATGTTCTCATCAAGGTTCTGTACAGTGGCAGAGTTGAAGGAAATACACAAAATAATGTGTTTCTTGGAGTGTTTTGGATTCAAGACAGACACATGGTGCCAGGGAAGTTGCTCATAGACCTGGGTTGAGGAAGAATACAGTCAGGTACAAGAAGATCTTATCTCAGAAGAATGTTAATAGACGGTGAAGATGGCTATAATGGAAACAAGCGGTGTCACAGAAACACAAATACAGTTCTTGTTGTACTTTATTGGGAATTCTGATGTCTCACATCGGCATGCTTTAATGATCCAGAATTCATGTTATACAGTAATTCTGGGCATCCCCTTTGCATCTTACTGTATCTCATCCATTGGCAGAGATCAAGCTCCGGTTGTATATTCTCTGCTCGCTGGTAAATAAAGAGAATCAGATTTTGTTTTTTAAGGGGATCTTCCTGTTTCAGTTCAGGAAGTAAGTACCAGAAATAGATAGCATAGCACCTACCGGCTAAAACATAATGATTCAGTGAGATTGTGGTGCACGGTTTCCTCCATGAATAACAGACATGCTCTAGTCATGACAATCAATATGTCTGGGAAGGCTTTTAAATAAGCAGGAAGAACATGATTAGCCCTACTCCAGAAAGAAAATTTCCAGTTCTGGGTGGAGCAAGGTTTCCTATATCTTTGTGAGAGCGGACAGATTATCCATTGTGTTAGGGCACTTGCTTAGGACTTGGAGACCTGAGTTCAATTCCCTTCTCCAAGTGACTTTGAGCAAGTAATTTAGCCTGTCTGTACCTCAATTTCCCATCAGTAAAATAGGGATAATTATGCTCTGTACCTCACAGGGATGTTGAGGATATATACATTAAAAAATTAAGTGCTCAGATACTGTGATAAAGGAGGTGCCATAAAAGTACCTTAGATATAGATATGTGCTCTACCCATTAATGGAGAAGATGAAAACCAAGCCAAGCAGAGGTTGGATTGGCAGAGTGGCACCTGCACCCAGAAATATCTAACTTAGTGAAAACCCATGTTGTGTGCTGCTGATTGCACAGGTAACCTTAATTCTGGCACTTCCTAACTTTTGAGTACTTAACTTTGCAACCGTAATGTTCTTTTAATGTAGTTTTATGCAATTTCCTACGTTTTTGAAAAAGCAAACTGAAAAAACTGACTTAATCACGTGTCATGATGTTGACATCCACATGGGTTATCAGTAGGGTTGTCATCTTTAGATCTACCACGCAGGTCTCTGCTACTAGAACTGGTGGAGTAACTGATAGCAATAGTAAGTGATCATCAGCCTCCAGCACTAGAAGGAGATGGGGCACTTTGCAAGTGGATTTGGCCGATATTTGCTGACAGAGGAATCCTAAGACTCAGAAATCTTCGGTTCAACTTCCAGGATCTTGGGCTCTAGTGATCGGACTTTTCTGCTCATTTTCCCCAAGTTTTGACTTTGCAACTCTAATGGTGTGTGTGTGTGTGTGTGTGTGTGTGTGTGTGTGTAAAGAATCATCCTGCTTCCCATCCTGTAGGTTTACTGCTATGATAATCCCTTCGTAGAGAGTCTGTGGACCTTAGCATGAAGTAGAATTGGAAAATATATTAGTACTTACCTGAAAACTATACTTTTCTTTGAATAGTAAGGTTCAGAGATCTGACGCACCGTGGAAAGAAATGGATCATCCAGAACAGAGATGAAAATAATCATCCAGAAATTTGAGTTTGTCTTCATAACTGGAATTTACCATGCTTTGTGGCAGGAGATACTGTTCGTTGTCCTCAAAATATAGTTAAGACAATATACTAGTTCCGTGCTATGGAAGCTAGCTGAACTAGAGGGAATTTTGGAGTGGTGGGTGGGGCATTCCATTCTTTCCAGTGACTGACAGGTCTGGTTCTGCACCCAAGCTGCAAACGAGCTGAGGTACCCATTGTAGTGGATCTGTTGCACTTATTATCCAGAGACAGGAAATCTTGAGGTAAGCGCAGATAAGTGTTTCCTGATCACAAGATATGTTCAGCTGAGTGTTAGATTTATATCAATTGAAGAAAACCCTTTGTTTTGTTTTTTGTTTTGATGGATGAACAAGATCATTCAGACAGCCCCTTCCAGCTCTGTCTCCTGAAAATTTTTAGTGTTAAATTGCATCACAGGGTTTAAATTCTGCAGGTTTAATAATATTTGGCTTTTTTAAAAAAGGAAATGCTTTGAATGTATGTTTTGCTATATTTATGAAAGCCGTTTGAATAGAACTCCCTATCCTTATGCTGATTGGTTCAGAAAAATACTGCAATCGAAGAGAAACATGTAGAATAGGCTTTTTTGGTGTAATGTGTTTGGTAATACAGTACTAACATGAAGTTTTTCTTTTAAGGGAGCAACTGTATTGGAAATTAAAAAACAATACCGTGCGCTGTCACTGAAATACCATCCAGATAAAGGAGGAGATGAAGTTATGTTCATGAGGATTGCAAAGGCTTATGCAGCGTAAGTTCCTGGCTGTTTCGGAGAGTAGGAGGTTGGTGTAGGTGGGTGGGAGAGAAATCAAAATATAACCGTAGGATATCAGCAGAGACTGACTTTGATATCGTCTGTGAATACTAATTCAGTTAAATACATAATAAAGGTCAGCTGCTTTTCAGTCTGACAGCTGACTCATTTAATATCCAACTGAATTGTTTCTAGCAGTATTTGTCAATATACTCTAAAATGCTAATTTGATTAAACTTTGACTTCAGGTAGAAAGTATATCACCATATCAACTATGATGTAAAGTTAAAATTGTGTTGAACAAAATGAGTTCTGTCTTGCTTTAAACTAAATTTCAAAATTGCCATAAAAGGTTAATTATTTGATATCTGAGTTTTGGTTTTGAAGCATCAGTGTACTGTTCATTTTCATCTGGTAATAAAGGTAGGTACAACTAAAGGGAAAGATTTGTTTCAATTCTTCTGCTTTCATCCACTAATGGAGACATCTCATTTTGGTCTCTGACTCATTTCCTTTGGAACATTCCCTCAGCGTCTTCTTGCCTGGCTTGTTCTCCAGACCTTTGAATTTCATGCTGCCTTATTTCTTTGATTTAATGGCCTTCTCAAATTGCCCTAGTAGTTTTTAACTGACTCTCGCTAAATCCTTATATACTGTAAAATGACCATTTAAGATGAATTGTGTATTAGAAATGGGCCTTAGAGCAGGTTTTGTTGCAGAACAGGAGACAGAGCTTTTACTGGGGCCAGTCCAAAACTATGGAATAAACTCCCACAGGAACTAAAGACCATCACAAATCTCTTCACCCTCTGCCCTAAGTGCAAGGCATGTTCCTTTGATCTTGATTTCTCTAATATAAGCATATACCATGTGTATTTAAAACAAAACAAAACAAAAAATTGAAACAAGCACTCCATTACATGTACCTCTACCTCTCAGGGGAAAGGATGAGAGAACAAACACGTGACATGTTAGTCATGTTGTTTAATGCACTACTGGAATGCACTCAGATGCTAAAGTGGGCTCATCACCTTAAGAACTTGTTATAGGATAGAGTAGAAGACAATCTTCCGTGTTAAATGCTTTACTTAAATGCTGATTTTTTTTTTTTTTGGACAAAATTCTAGACTGTTTAATAGGGTGTTTTGAGGAAAGTTGTCCCTTGTTTCAATGGTAAACTGCCTAATTGACAATTGCTAGCCAGGTGTCTTGTTACAGATTCAGTAATATCCTGTTTGAAATCATTGTTTCAAATCACTGTTTGAAATCTGTAAATTAAGCACAGCTAGAGTACGTAACAGTATGTTCATGGTGGAGCCAGAGCAGAGATACCAGATGGTGCCCCAAAAATTGGTGTCCAGCGAGTAGTCTGGCAGAGGGGGTTTATAAAATGTCCTGCCTTATCTGTATTCAGTGTGTTGCCAAAGCTGTGGATTTTGAGTGACTGCTTTTTAAAATGAGTCTGTTTTGTTTTTGCTCAGTTTATCTGGTATTGTTTGGACAGCTAGGATTAACTTCCTTGGACTCAGTGTCTGTGTGATACTAAATTAATGGAACTTTATAGCTGAGAATTTAAACACATGTCAAGATAGTTCTGCTTTCCAGAATGACTGTCATATCTCTTGCACATACATAATTTGTATTTGTCTTAATATAAATTGTGCAGCATGACTGAGTTATTGTTCTGTGGGACCCATAACCTTAAAATTCTTGACTTGTGCATTTAATTTCTCAACCAGTAACGTAGTTTTTGTGCTGAATTTTGTGCAATGTGAGTTTCAGATGGATAAGTCTCCAGATGTATTTATATAGCTGAACCTCTGCACCCTAATGTGGCTCTTATTTTTTAAAACAAGTCACTTATGTACATGAGTTTCAAACACACACAACTTTATTTGAAAATTAGTTTTTTTCAGGTCAGAGGAACCTGTCATTGAGCTGCGGAATTGCTTAGAAAAGCTGTAGCTGTTGGGGGTGCATGAGTGATTTTGCATGAGGTTGATGTTAACACTTCGCTCTGTTTAAGGAAGTGCACCTCCAGTTACCCCAGTCTCCTTCTAAGTAGTAGAAAACTAAATGGAATGCACCTTTGTGTCCTTAGGAGAGATTATTGTAGTCTAGTTCTTTTAATATTTGTGAATAGTGTGTGTTAGTGTAGAATAGAATACCATGGTGTATGTAGCTGCCTGTTTGGTGTATCCTGCACCCTGTAAGTGCATCAAGAACTGCACTTCCTGCTCTTCAGTAATTCTGGAGACAGATGCTCATATCTGAGATCTTGTGTGTATTACTCTGGAAAGTCTCCAGCCTCCATGTCAAAGTCCTGTAAGGTACATCCCAGGATGCAATTTCTCATCCAGGGATCAGTGCCACTCTCCTTATTGAGTCAGCTAAACCAAAAGTGGCATCAAAAACCTCACATGGATGATGCCCAGACTACTCACTGGATACCAATTTTTTGGGCACCATCTGATGTCTATGCTCTGGCTCCACTTTTGCAGGTCTCTCCTGCAATCCCTCATGGTGAGAGAAAGAAGAAAAGGAAACATTTGGCCTTACTAGACAGCCATAAGCATCATCATCATCATCATTCCTCCTCTTACCTGCATCTGATAATGTGAGGGCCTTAGAGATTCTTGACCTGCATTAATGTCACCTGCCTTCAATGCTCCTTTGTAGCCAGATGTATTGTCACTTATAAATCTGGATAATTCACTTTTGCAGACCCTGGTAACACCATCAGTATTTCCGTGCCTGAGGAGAGGTCTTCCATCGAGGCTATGCCTCTGTATGCAGTTTGACTTGACAGTTACTGACTTTGGTTTCCGTCCAGAATGTCCTGAGGAATATGGGATCCCTTTGAAATTGAACCTGGAAGGCCCACTACCTTGTTCGATAGACCCCAGTCACCTTTCTTTCCCTAAATACAGAAGTCTCTGAAGGGCTCTCGTTCAGGACCTTCTCCAGCTCCTCTTTTGGCCACGCAATCAGAACTCCCTGCTGGAAGTTGCCAAGCCTAACCTGGTGATGAACTCAGCACTTTCATTAACACTAGCACCCTTTCTTTGCTTGACGCCCCTGCCTCCACTGATGTTCATTTTTCAGTTGCTGCCAAATTCGGCCCCATTGGATCCACAAGAGGAATTGCTTCTATCGTGTGAGTGGGATGAGACCCCCCCCACTCTGAGGGATGGTACAAAGCTCCTGTCAAAGAATGTACGAATGGTATCTCGCTGGAGGATCAGGATCAGGACTAACACCTCATAATTTTCTCCACCTGATAATCAGAGGCAATTCCAATTGCTTTTGGAGAGAATGGCTAATACCTTCCAGTATCAAGTGGATGTGTTGGCACTGGAGTAACCTGATCCCTTCTTTGATATTTTTCCAGCTACAAACTAAAGAGAAGCAGGCCATCCCTATCATTTCAGGTGTCCTACATCTGATCAAGGATATTTTGCTCTCTCCTTTTTCCTTTCTACTAGCACCCAGGGGAGCTCACAGGATGTGCCTTGTGCCAAGTGAGAAGCATCAGTTTCTACTCCAACACCCTGGAGCTAAAACCATGATGGTTCCACAGCAAAGGAAGCAGCCAGAGGTAACAAAGCTTCTCACTCTGCCCCTTCAGAAAGGGAAGAATGCAGACTAGGTGCCTGGGCAGAACAATTTAAGAAGGTGCCTCAGGTTAAGATCTGCAAGCCTCCAGAATCCCAGGAAAATATTAAAGATCTTCCTTTCACAGGCGTGGGCCTCTTCAGTGACAGGACTGATAACACTGGAAAAGATTACCACGAAGGTTGCTGCCATGTCCTTGAGCACGTCTCGGTCCATATCCTCTAGAGAGCTTCCTACCTGTCACTTCATCTCCAAAAGTGGTCCCTGTCTCTGCAACAATAGCAGATGCAGCCTCAAGGGGGCAATGATTGCCTTCTTCCAAAATGGCTGTTAGCAAACTGTCATAACAGAATAGGAGTCGGATACCTTGTTATACATCAGCTCAGCCTGTGACATCAGTTTCCAAGCAGCAGTTTTGATGGGATGGTCGAGAGCTGCGTGATGAAATCTATTACTGAACCAGTCCTCCTGCCCTTCTCTCTCCTATTTTCATTGTCTGGTGCAAGTTACTTTAGATTGTTGCCTACCAGACACAATCCACGATGGTTACTCCATTCAGTTCTGCACCAAACCACATTGCTTTCATCCCCCTCCTCTCTCTCTCTCTCTCTCTTGCGGAACCTATCTTTTATAAGAAAGTCCTGCTAAAAGGAAGTGAGTCCCCTCCTACAGAAGAGAGCCATAGTGGGAAATGTCAAGAAATTGATCAAAACATTCAAGTTCAGGATACTCATGCCAGAAGACATCATTCCTTACTTTTTCAGGGGGATTGGTAGGTGGCTCTTAAAGGAATTCTACTACTTTCTTGTGACAGTCAAATGCACACACTTCAAGTTTCTCAGGTTCCATGTGGGCACAGGTCCATTACCATTTCAGAGTCTTCCATTAGGATTATCTGCAGCACTGAGAGTCCTTCACAAAGCCTCTCTCATTAGTAGCTACATATCTCAGATGCTAGGGCATGTTCAGTTACCTGTACATGTGCAACTGGCTCCTAACAGCCACTTTTATCACAGAAGAGAGATCCTGCTGACCTTATATGTGCAACTTCTTGCAGTCTCTGCTAAGCAGCTGAGAGAAAATCATCTGTCCAATCTGCACGGAGTATCACCTTCACTGGAGCAATCCTAGACTCAAGTCAGGGCCTTTCTCTCAGAAGAGATTCCTAAAAATAAGACTCCTTGATAATCCTCAAACATGCAGTACAAACCACACAGTTCCTAAGACTCCTAGGCCTGAGAGATTTCTTGAACTCTGTTGCATCTTTTGATCATTAGTATGGCCCTGCCAAATTCACAGCCGTGAAATTAGACCTCCCCCATGAAATCTAGCTATTTGAAGGGAGCAGGAGGGGCAGGAATGGGGCAACCCAGCCAGTGGCTCCTACTATTCGCCGGGCTCCATCTGCTAGTCTGCCAGGCTGGGGAGGGATGGGACTTTCTCTTCCCCAGCACGGCTGCTCTTGGCGGGAGATCAGCCCCACCTCCAGGTACCTCTGCAGCTGCAGGAAGCTCTGTGGTTGCACTGCCTTTAGAGCTGGACTCTGAAGGCAGCAGCCATGGAGATTCTTGCAGACGGAGGATGTTCCCGGAGATGGAGGTGGATCTGATCTCCCCCATGCTGCTGGGAGTGCCCCACCCTGGGGTTCCTAGCTGCTAGTCCCAGCCAGGCTGGGAGAGGACAGGTCTTTGTCTTCTACTCCCCGGCTGCTCTTGTAGCAGAAGGTAAGGAGATCAGACCCTCCTCCAAGTACCTCCTCGGGCTGCAGGAAGAACCATGTCTGCACTGCCTTCAGAGCTGTACTTCCTGCTTCAGAGCTGGATTCTGAAGGCGCACAGAAGTCACTCTCAGTTCTGTGCACACAGATAAGAGTCTCATGAGAAATTCCTGCTGGTGTGGAGCAGACCCCTTGTATGTCTTCTCTCCCATCACCTTGATACCCAGGGTTATAAGGAAGATGAGGTTAGACAGAGCCAGCAACTTGATAGCACCAGTGTGGCTGTGCCTGCACAGGGACATCTTCTGCAGGTGGCGAGGGAACAGTCATTACTGATACCTCTGTTTCCAGACCACCTATCTCAGCAGAAAGGGAAGGTCCTACATCCAAATTCAGAGACTCTCCCTCAAGTAGCGTGGAGGAGATTAGTTTACTAATTAGCATGAACTGCTTCTATACATAGAGAATTCAGGCCATTATTTTACGTTTTAGAAAGAGTTCTTGAGGTATTACGAAGGGGGCTGGTCAAAACATTTCCATTGAAACAGTTTTTTACTTAACACATTTTTTTCGTGAAAAATGTTTGTTTTTCATTTGAAAATGTTGATATTTTTGTCAGAATATTTCAGCTGAAAACAAATACTTCAGCCAAAACTGGGAGTTGTAATTTGCTCCTCATGTATCCATTCTCCTCTTGGGGCTAGGATCTCCATCTGGACTACATCTCCCATAGTGCAACAGTGTCTCCCCTCTTAGAGTAAACTGTGTATGAGGGAATCTCTGGCTGTAGTCCACTGTGGGAGGCCTAGTCCAGTTGGGGCCTAGTCCAGTTGGGGTCCCAACCAATAGAAGAGGATGGGAAACAAGAGGAGCTACAGCTCACACTTTTGGCTGAAGTATTTGAGTGTTCAGTAAAAAATTGAAATGTTATGTGGAAAATCAATTAAAAGGTTTCATTTTCATCAAACTTTTTTGCAGAAAAGAACCCTTTTCTGGATTAGCTCTACTTGTAAACAGAAACGGAAATGATTTAACATTCGGAGCTCTAGTAAAGACTGTCTCAACTGGAAGTCCTGTAGTTCTAGAGTATCTGTTACCCCTTAGGTCTCAAGGTTCAGCCTTAGCCTTTTAAGGTTCATTTGGCAATATCTGCTCACCGTGTTTTTAAGAACAAACCTCTTCTCTCAACCCATGGTGTTCAGGTTCCTTAAGAGGATAATGAATGTTTCCCTACCATCAGAGAGAGCCTCCAGTGTCTTGGTACTTAAATCTTGTCCAATCAAAGTGTGGTCTGTTTTTTTGAGTGCCTCTGCTGTTTCCAGTTGAGATAGTATCTCTTGGATACCTCCTCTTAGGTAGCCAAGTCCCTCATCTAATTTAATAAATTAAACCAACACTTAAGCTCTGCCTGGAAACTTAAGCAGCAGACTGTGTGCTCTTGGTATAAAATAGACTCATAGACTCATAGGTCAGAAGGGACCAATCTGATCATCTAGTCTGACCTCCTGCACAAGGCAGGCCACAGAACCCCACCCATCCAATTTTATAACAACCCCTATCCCAGGACCGAGTTATTGAAATCCTCAAAAATGGTTTGAAGACCTCAAGCTGCAGAGACACCACCAGCAAGCGACCCGTGCCCCACGCTGCAGGGGAAGGCGAAAAACCTCCAGGGCACCTGCCAATCCGCCCTGGAGGAAAATTCCTTCCCGACCCCAAATATGGCGATCAGCTAAACCCTGAGCATGTGGGCAAGAGTCACCAGCTAGCACCCAAGAAGGAATTCTCCGCAGCAACTCAGTACCCATCGCATGCAACATCTCCCCGCAGACCATTGAGCAGACCTGTCTGGTGGTAATTCAAGATCAATTGCCCAAATTAACGATCCTATCATAACATCCCCTCCATATACTTATCAAGCTTTGTCTTAAAGCCAGGAAAGTCTTTTGCCCCTACTACTTCCCTCGGAAGGCTATTCCAGAACTTCACTCCCCTAATGGTCAGAAACCTTCGTCTAATTTCAAGTCTAAACTTCCTAATATCCAGTTTATACCCATTCGTCCTCGTGGCTACATTAGTACTAAACTTAAATAATTCCTCTCCCTCCCTAATGTTAACCCCCTTGATATATTTATATAGGGCGAGCATATCCCCCCTCAGCCTTCTTTTGGCCAGGCTAAACAAGCCAAGCTCTTTGAGTCTCCTTTCATAAGGCAGTTTTTCCATTCCTCGGATCATCCTCGTAGCCCGTCTCTGAACCTGTTCCAGTTTGAATTCATCCTTCTTGAACATGGGACACCAGAACTGCACACAGTATTCCAGATGGGGTCTCACCAACGCCGTATACAACGGTACTAACACATCCTTATCCCTGCAGGAAATACCCCGCCTGATGCATCCCAAAATCGCATTTGCTTTTTTAACAGCCGTATCACATTGGCGACTCATAGTCATCCTGCTATCAACCAGTACCCCAAGGTCCTTCTCTTCCTCCGTCGCTTCCAACTGATGCGCCCCCAACGTATATCCAAAATTCTTATTATTAATTCCTAAATGCATGACCTTGCACTTTTCACTATTGTATTTCATCCTATTTCTATTACTCCAGTTTACAAGGTGGTTCAGATCTTCCTGAATAGTATCCCTGTCCTTCTCCGTGTTAGCAATACCCCCCAGCTTCGTGTCATCCGCAAACTTTATTAGCACATTCCCGCTCTTTGTGCCAAGGTCAGTAATAAAAAGGTTAAATAAGATCGGTCCCAAAACCGATCCTTGAGGGACTCCACTGGTGACCTCCTTCCAGTCCGACAGTTCACCTTTCAATACGACCCTCTGGAGTCTCCCCTTTAACCAGTTCCTTATCCACCTTACAACTTTCATATTCACTCCCAGCTTTTCCAATTTAACTAACAGCTCCGCTTGCGGAACCGTGTCGAACGCCTTACTGAAATCTAGGTAAATTATATCTACCGCATTTCCTTTATCTAAGTAATCCGTCACCTTCTCAAAGAAGGAGATCAGATTGGTTTGGCACGATCTACCTTTAGTAAATCCGTGTTGCAATTCGTCACAATTACCATTGACCTCAATGTCCTTAACTACTTTCTCCCTCAAAATTTTTTCCAAGACCTTACATACTACAGACGTCAAGCTAACAGGCCTATAATTACCCGGATCACTCTTATTCCCTTTCTTAAAAATAGGAACTACATTAGCAATCCTCCAGTCATACGGCACAACCCCCGAGTTTATCGATTGCTTAAAAATTCTCGCTAACGGGCTCGCAATTTCACGCGCCAGTTCCTTTAATATCCTCGGGTGGAGATTGTCCGGGCCCTCCGACTTCGTCCCATCGAGCTGTTCAAGTACGGCCTCTACCTCAGTTGCAGTAATATCCACTTCCATATCCACATTCCCGTTTATCATCCCTCCATCATCGCAAGGTTCCTCACTAGTCTTATTAAAAACCGAGGCAAAGTACTTGTTTAGATGTTGGGCCATGCCTAGGTTATTCTTAACCTCCATTCCATCCTCAGTGTATAGCGGCCCCACTTCTTCTTTCTTTGTTTTCTTCTTATTTATGTGGCTGTAGAACCTTTTACTATTGGTTTTGATTCCCTTTGCAAGTTCCAGTTCAATGCGGCTTTTAGCCTTCCTCACTTTATCCCTACATGTTCTGACCTCAGCAAGGTAGCTTTCTTTACTGATCCTGCCTTCCTTCCACTCCCTGTAAGCTTTCTGCTTTTGTCTAATCCCCTCTCTGAGTTGCTTGCTCATCCAGTTTGGCCTACAACTCCTGCCCATGGTTCTTTTCCCCTTTCTCGGGATGTCACATTTTGCATTAATTTACCTGGGCTAGTTTCTTCAAAAGGCTTTTGTTTTAAAGTACATGTAATATCACCAATACCTACTTTTGCGTTGTTATGAATCTTCCCTGGCTTTGAACTTTGAACTTACCTTTATTTTGGCCAGCATGTATTGATGTATAGCTTTTAAAGCTTATACTTTCCCCTCTCCTAATTAACTGAAAACATTACTACAGAATTCTGTGCCTTTCCAGGTGTGAGGAGCTTAAGATTAAGCGTAGAATTCAGATTCCTGTCTTCTCCTTTGTTACATATTCTGCTACTTTTAGGCCATCAAACCAAACCAGATCTCAAATGTATTTAATGGGACTTCATACCTCTTTTTTTTTGTTTGTTTAAATCTGTATTATTAATGATGCAGAGAAACTTACTGTACATTCTACTAACTTGCTAACTTTTCTTTAAAATTAGTTTAACTGATGAAGAATCTCGAAAAAATTGGGAAGAATTTGGCAACCCAGATGGGCCACAAGGTAATAATTATAAGTGATATTTTTACTGTAGCTGTTGAGCCACAACCTGTGTAGTATCTCAGTATAGTTGAGTCAGACTCATTTCTCAGTGTATGTAAAATAATTTTTTTAATTTAGCTGAAGAAACTTGTCGGTTCTCAAAATGTAAAATTTTAGAAATAAGGGTTCTGTGATAGATGGGGAACCCAGAAAGGCTTTGCTAATTTAGAATTGTTGTTAGAACTTTGTTTTAGACAGTCTGCCAATTTCAGTAAGTATCCAGAGAGAATTACCAGTAATTAACTGAGTTGCAAACAAAAAAAAGTAATCTTCTTCTTTTTAGTTGTCTTATAAACATTTCAAAAACACTTTCAGTGCCAGTAACCTGTTTTCTAATGTTTCTTTATAACATGAAGATCTGCTAAAGAGAAATTACAGAAAGCTGTTTACTTCATTATAACCTGTAATCTTTAAATGGATGAACGGAGGTCTTTCATTAAGTTGGACAATGTTATTCCAAAAATTCATGCCTGTACACTGTTATGGTTCTATACTGCCAGCACTTTGTTATAGAACTCCCATTGATGTCAGTGGGAGTCAGATGTCTTCCCTTCTTAATACTTAAGGGTCAGATTATGCCACGTTTACATTAAGGTGCTACTTCATAACACGAGTAAAGGTGACAAACAAGCCCTCCATAAGGTACTCAAAGTAATATTAGAACTGGTCACACTTTTTGTATTGTAGCATTCAGAGTATTAAGATATAACTTCCAGAACACAAACCTTTTAATACAGATTTAAAGTGCAATAGAAATATGAAAATGTCAGGAAACTCTCAGTTAAGATTTCCCACACTAACAATAACTTGTAAGTACAGTATATTGTTACAGTGGAGATAGGTGAATAAAAAGAATACCCAAACTTTACCTTATACCACAAAAGGTGAGAGTGTTGCAACTCTCTTTCCAGGTGTGATGGGGGCTCAGAGGACTGGACGATCTTGTAGTTAGTGCACAGATACTGCTCTCGCAACCTGTCCACCACCCTTTGCCTAGGCTTCTGTGCATTTTTTTTAACCTGTTCCTCCAGTCTTAGAGCATGGTCAGAAGCTCTGGAGGGGTGGGGCTACCTGGGCCGAGTATTTCCTTTTAACCCCTTAAGGCCTAGCGTGGGGTTTGTATACCCCGTCACACCAGGCTCCAACAGTAATGACATTCCATCATGTATAGTGTGCTTCCAAAACCTAACATGCCACACTTTCCATGTTTCCAAATACTTTGTACAGTCTGGAATGTGACTGCCAGGGAAGCCCAGAGCAGGTCTAATTTAACATGGGCATTGCAGTTACCTGGGTGATTGGCTGCAGATGCCATCAAAGATTCCTCTCACTAGAGAAGAAGGCATCAGGCCACCTCCAAAATGACTCTAGTAGATCACAAGGCATTGGTACCAAAGACTGAAGCCCAGTGAGTGGCCCCTCACCTCTGTTTCCCTCTTGAATTCACAGTAAATCCAATACAACCTGTCCTCAGGTACATCACGGTTTATTAACCAAGCCACACTTTAAAAGTCCCACAACATAATCCACATCAACTACATGCACACAATCTTTAAAAACCTGACTCTGTTTTCACCATCCTGGTGTCTTACACCAGGCCTGGACTCTTTCAGTTGTCATCTGTCCTTCCACCAGGACAGCCAACCTAGGCCTTCCTTCTGGGGCACAACCATGCTCTTCCCAGTGGGAGCTCACCGCCCATCCTCTGGGACCAAGCTTCATGGCAATGAGATGCTAATGGGTAAGCCCCTCGGCTACTCTCTCCCTTCAGCCCTCTGCTCCACTTTAGAGGCAGCAGGCATCTTCCTCTGTGGCTCCTTCTTGCCTTCAGCCCTCTGACCCTGGTTCTCTCAGACAGAAAATCCTTTGTTGTTCTTGTGCTTTCAGCCCTCTCCCAGGAATCTCACTTCCTGACCAAATCAGTCTGTTTTGACCCTTTTAACTCACTCTTATGTTTCTTATAGTTTCCCAGATGCTGCTCCGCACTCTTAATTAACTCAAACAGGGAGCACCTGAACAGGAATAGGAGAGCTGAGCTCAGTTTCAGGCCAGCCATCCTGTTACAAGTCGCTACTGATTTTATTTTGTGAAGGTATGGAAATGGGCATTGTGTGGCTAGATCATGAGTTTGGAGACTTAGACTTTGCAGAAGACATCTGTCTGATAAATAAATCAGTTGTAGATATGCAGTGAAAGACAGATGTTCTCTCAAATTCTGCCAAACAAATAGGTCTTATCAGGAAATAAAAATTGAAGTTAGGAACATTCATTTACCTGCTGATGATTTTACCTACTTGGAAGGTGAAGCCCTGAGAAGCTGTTAATAAATTTATTTATCTGGATAATGTCATTCACCATAGTGCATGTTTGATATAAAGTCCAGAATAGATAAAGAAAGTACAGTATCTCAACATCTCAAAACAGTATGGCACTCCACTGTGATTAGCAAAAAGACCCAACTTAAGATCTTTAGAAGCAACATCCTAAGCATCCTTGTATATGGGACAGAGTCCTAGGGAAAAATGAGTCTAACTAGGACAAATTGAACAGCTTTCAGTGCAGGTGTCCGTGTAGAGTGTTCAGAGGTAAAATGAACTTATAGAATAAGCAATGAACAGTTCCAAGAATGGGCACAACTACATACAACAGTGCAAGTAGAAAAGAAGAGAGAGACATATTTGGGATATCTTTTAAGAATGCCTGATAAGCTACCTAAACTAGCACTTCATTGGCAACCCAGCAAGAGATGGAGATGCTGACCAGAGGCACACTCCATAGCACAATAACGGCTGAAGTGGTATGATTAAATTTGAATATAAAAGACCTGGAAAAACAAGCCCAGCAGAGTGGTGATTGACACTATTTGACTTCTGTCTTATGTATCTGATGGTGCGGGACTGATGAGGATCTAATGTTGTTTGGTAGCTTAAAAAAAAGGTAGGGCTAGCACCATGTGACCAGCCAGATTGCCACAGACCACTTGTGGTCGATACACTGTAGTTTGAAAGCCAATATTATAATGAATGTCTACATGAGGTGAGTTGCGGCTGGTTTGGAAACATTTAAATGAAAATTTCTAATTTTGGTTAAATGCAAAATTACAGGTGAGAACTAACAAACCTTGTTGGATTTTTTTTTTCCTACTGCACAGCTTCTCCCCTCAGTCATGGCTAAGTGTAATGTTTCCCACATGTGGAATGCAATGTTGTTGCTGGAGACTTAAGGAGTAAGTCCTGCCCTTCAACTCAGGACAGCTCAATTACTGCCTCTGGTGGCTAAACAGACTGGTGGGTCAATTTCTCCTGACCAGTTTGTTGTAAAACATTTTGTATTCCTTTTTGTGCAATAGGAAATTAATTTCAGCTTCTAGCTCCTCTCCTGAGCCAAGGAATCACTTAAGACAGTTAGAAACTCACTGTTTGTTTTTCCAGTACAGCATCTGTTGAGCAGGCCTCTTTGCCCCCCATAGTGACAGCAAAGAAGCCTTGTAAGCATTGAGTCCAAGAGATGTTATAGGCAGCTTTTCAGGATCCTCAGAGGGTGAGATATGCCCTGCTGCCACAAACAGCCAATAATTGCTTTGCCAGTGCACGAGGCTTTGAGCTGCACATTCATGACTGGCCTTTGAAGCTGTCTGAAGCCTTTCTCCACCATGGGAAGGTTTGACCAAGAGTATGAGCATTTGAAAGAAGAAGAGAACCCATTGCATCCTGCAAAGTAACTGGCAAACTCCAAAGATTTCAGATGCCAAAAAAGCAAAGCATCTTCATTGTAAGCCAGCCAAGTGAGGAAATGCTACACATAAATTTCATTCTCAATTATAGCCATTCACACCAAAAGATTTTCCTATACTTAGGGCATGGCTACACTTGTGAGTTAGAGTGCATTAAAGCAGTCCAGTGCGCTGTAACTCATGGTTCATCCACACTGGCAAGGCACGTAGAGCGCTATGACTCCGCGGCTAGAGCGCTCCTGGTACTCTACCTCGGCGAGTGGAATAGCGTTTGATGTACCCCCCCTGGAGTGCCGCAGTGCCAGTGTGGACGCCCTGCTCTATTAATGTGCTCTGATAGGCCTCCAGAAGTGTCCCACAATGCCCGTTCTAGCCATTCTGGTCATCAGTTTGAACTCTACTGCCCTACCCTCAGGTGACCAGCCATCAGACTTGCCCTTTGAATTCTCTGGGAATTTTGAAAAGACCTTTCCTGTTTGCTCAGCCAGGTGTGGAGTGCTCTCAGCAAATCTTTCCAGGTGACCATGCCTCCATGCACCAGGCAATCTCCAATATGGAGCAACGATGAGGTGCTGGACCTCTTCAGTGTTTTGGGGGAGGAAGCTGTCCAGTCCCAGCTGCGCTCCAGCCGTAGGAATTACAATACCTTCGGGTAGATATCAAGGGATATGATGGAAAGGCGTGTGACAGGTTGGATCACAGAAACCCCCTTGGGGCTGCCAACTGATGTGCCAAGACTACTTCTGCCACTGATTTCCCTGCCAGCTTGGGACTCCAGCAGCCTGTCTTGTTGACCCAGACACACCAGTCTGCTCCAACACAGACCCAGGGTCTGAACCATGTGCCCAAAAGCTGCAGACTTCACTTCTTAAACTGCTTTCAGTTTTCTTGTGTTTATCACTCGGATGCCCAACTCCCAATGAGGTCTAAACCCCAAATAAATCTGTTTTATCCTGTATAAAGCTTATACAGGGTAAACTCATAAATTGTTTGCCTTCTGGAACACAGAGAGAGATGCACAGCTGTTTTTGCTCCCCAGGCATTAATACATACTCTGGGTTAATTAATAAGTAGAAAGTCATTTTATTAAATACAGAAAGTAGGATTTAAGTGGTTCCAAGTAGTATCAGACTGAACAAAGTGAATTACCAAGCAAAATAAAATAGAATATGCAAGTCTAAGCCTAGTACAGTAATAAAACTGAATACAGATAAAATCTCACCCTCAGCAATGTTTCAATATGTTTCTTTCACAGACTGGAAGCCTACCTAGTCTGGGCACAATCACTTCCTCTGGTACAACCCTTGTTCCAGCTCAGGTGGTAGCTAGGGGATTTCTCATGATGGCTGTCTCTCCTTTGTTCTGTTCCACCCACTTCTATAGCTTTTGCATAAGGCAAGAATCCTTTGTCCCTCTGGGTTCCCACCCCTCCTTCTCAATGGAAAAACACCACGTTAAAGATGTAGTCCAGTTCAGGTGACATGATCACATGTCAGTATAAGACCCCAAGCCTTCATTCCTCCCAGCCTGACTCACAGGCAGGCCTGCCAGCAAATAGAGCCATCCACAGTCAATTGTCCTGGCTGATGGGAGCCATCGAGATTCCAAACCACCATTAATGGCCCACACTTTGCGTAATTACAATAGGCCCTCAGAGCTATATTTCATATTTCTAGTTTCAGATACAAGAGTGATATATTTATACAAATAGGATGACCACGCTCAGTAGATTATAAATTTTGTAACGATACCTTACAAGAGACCTTTTGCATGAAGCATATTTTAGTTACATTATATTCACACTCATCAGCATACTTTCATAAAATCATATAGAGTGCAACATCACAAGGGGCCATGACCGGAATGCACTGCAGTGCAGGGTTAAAGTGAAGAAGCTGCAGAATGCCTACTGCAAAGTCTGTGAGGCAAACTGCCATTTCAGTGCTGCCCCTGCAACCTCCCATTTCTACAAAGAGCTGGACGCGATACTTGGGGGCGACCTCACCTCCACTCCGAGTCCCACCATGGGCACTTCAGAGCCCAGTTCAACAAGGCAGGAGGAGGAGCAGCAAAGCGGGAGTGAGGGTGCTGAGGCGGAGGAAGACACCTTGGAATCCCTAGATCCATGGAACCAGGAGCTGTTCTCAAGCTAGGAGGAAGGTAGCCAGTTGTGGTGGCTGGTGCTTGAGAAAGGACAAACACCAGAGAAGATGCCTGGTAAGTGGCTTTTATTTTAGGGAAGAAATTATTCAGTGCGGGCTCTGGGGGCGAGGAGGGTTAGGGCTGCATGCATGCCTAGATGTGGAAGAGGGCATTGATGTGCTCTCTCACATTACAGTAATCGGCCTCAGTGATCTCCTCTTCAAAGGTCTCAGACAGAACTTGGGCAATGCGCTTGCGCATGTTTCTTGGGAGAACCACTGTGGTCCTTGTCCCAGTCAGGCTAACATGTCCGTGCCACTGTGCCGTGAGGGATGGGGGGGACCATTGCTGCACACAGGCAAGCTGCATATGAGCCAGGGCGGAAGCCACATTGTAGTAGAAGACCCTCACTTGCTTCCCAGGCCACCCTCAGCAGCGAGATAACTTCCAGGACAAACTCCTGTGGAAAATGTGGGGACAGTGTTCAGTATAGGGGCTCCCTGAAGCTGTTGGCTCTTCCCACAGCACGGAAACCCAGAGGACAGTACAGCCATGAAACAGTCATTCCCTCTGGATTTCCTCTGGATCCCTACTGCTTACTCACCATTTTGGGGCTCCCGTGGGTTATGTGCGCTCGCTTGGGGACAGGCAAATTATGCTATTTTGTAGACTGTTTGCCCTCCTTAAGTATGGGGGAATCATTGCTCTGTCTGGTGTGTGCCTTTACAGATGCAACCTTGAGATCTCAGCCATCCATGTTATCACCGTCCGAGAGGCTGCAAAGACTCAGGAAGAGGCCACGTAGAAGCAAAGAAGACATGCTGCATGAAGTAATGCAGCAGTCACTTAACGAGAATCTAAAGGCGCAGGAGTGGAGGGAGAGTAAAAGGAGGATCTGCCAGCAGAATGTGGATCAATGTGGATTTTCAGCACAAAAGTGCAGAGCTTCAGCAGCAAAGTACGGATTGGCTGATAAGCATCATGGAGCGCCAAGTGTACTTGATCCAGGCGCTCATAGCTATGCAGGCAGAGCTACCGCGCCTACTCCCCCGCCGCAGCCCTTGTCCCAAAACTCTTTTCCTTGTGCCCCCATATCACCTCCAACCCACTTTCCCCAACATCTGTATTCTTATCGCCACCAGCTGCCTCCAACACCTGTAGCTTCACCATCCAGCCCTGAAAATTACAACCCTTACCCGCTGCACTCAACCCCCATCACCATGCAGTATAGCCATCCTGAAGTGTAGCACTCATTGCGCAGCGCTCCAGACTGGAAGGCTGAGTATGATAACAGGACATATGGAAATCTGTGATTGTACCATTCCCCACCTCACCCCTTTACCCTTTCTGTTTACAAGGCAATTGTATTTTTTTTCAATAAATGAATTTTCTTTTCAATAAATGGATTTTTTGGCTTTGAAAAAATTCTTTTATTGCATAAAGTAAAAGATACCTTAGCCCAGGAAAGCAACAGGCACTGCAAGTCAGAGTAGCAAATACAGATTCCTACTAACATTGGAACCACTGCACTTCACTCCTGTGCAGGGCACCAGACATTACTGGTGGCTTTCAGCCTCAAATTACCCCCTCAAGGCACCCCTAATCCTTGCAGCCCCTCATTAGGCCCCTCTAATAGCTCTGCTCTCTGGCTGTTCAAATTCAGCCTCCAGGTGTTGAACCTCCAAGGTCCAGGCCTGAGTGAAGCTTTCACCCTTCCCTTCACAAATGTTATGGAGGGTACAGCACGCGGATATAACCACAGGGATGCTGTCATCGGCCAGGTCCAGCTTCCCATACAGAGAGCACCAGCAGCCCTTTAAATGGCCAAAAATACGCTCCACTCTCCATTCTGTGCCGGCTCAGTCTGTTGTTGAACTGCTCCTTGCTGCTGTCAAGGCTCCCTGTGTAGGTTTTCATGAGCCACAGCATTAAAGGGTAAATGGGGTCTCCAAGGATCACAATGGGCATTTCGACTTCACCTACAGTGATCTTCTGGTCTGGGAAAAAAGTCCTGGCTTGCAGCTTCCTGAACAGGCCAGTGTTCTGAAAGCTGCATGTGTCATGCACCTTTCCGGGCCAGCCTGCGTTAACATCAATGAATTGCCCACAGTAATCTACAAGTGCCTGGAGAACCGCAGAGAAATACCCCTTCCGATTAATGTACTTGGAGGCTAGGTGGGCTGGTGCTAGAATTGGAATATGCATCCCATCTATCACCCCTCTGCAGTTAGGGAAACCCACTTGTGCAAAGCCAGCCGCAATGTCATGCACGTTACCCAGAGTCATAGTTCTTTTGAGCAGGATGCGATTAATGGCCCTGCAAACTTGCATCAACACGAGTCCAACAGTCGACTTTCCCACTCCAAACTGGTTAGCGACCGATCGGTAGCTGTCTCGAGTTGCCAGCTTCTAGACTGCAATAGCCACCTGCTTCTTCACCATCAGGGCAGCTCTCAGTCTCGTGTCCTTGCGCCGTAGGGTGGGGGCGAGCTCAGCACACAGTCCCATGAAAGTGGCTTTTCTCATCTGAAAGTTCTGCAGCCACTGCTCATGATCCCAGACTTGCAGGACGATGTGATCCCTCCACTCAGTGCTTGTTTCCCCGAGCCCCAAAACGGCATTCCACAGTGGTGAGCATGTCCTTGAATGCCACAGGCAACCTTGTATCATGTGCGTTACTTGAATTGATATGGTCATCGGAGTTCTCACTGTCAGTTTGGATCTTAAGGAGTAACTTGACTGCCAAACGTGACGTGCTGGTGAGACTTGTCAGCATATTCCTCAGCAGTTTGGGCTCCATTCCCACAGACCGAAAGGGAAGACAGAGCGCGCAGCACAAAAAATGTTGAAAGATGATGCCAAATGTGCATTGAAGCAGAGGAATTGCTGGGATGCGAACCGATGCATTACGGGGCATTGGGACAGGACCCAGAATGCCCCGCACCTCCACCTCCTTCATGCAAGCCAACGCACCAGAATGGGAAGAGATGCTCTGTGGGATAGCTACCCATAAAGCACCGCTCCCAATGCTGCTGCAAGTGCCGCAAATGTGGCCATGCCAGTGCACTTGCAGCTCTCAGGGTGGACAGACTGCAGCGCTTTGCCTACTGCAGTCTCCGAAGGCTGGTTTAACTCAAAGCGCTCTACATCTGCAAGTGTAGCCATGCTCTTAGAAAGTAAAATGTGTTTAGTGGCAAGCAAGTGGCTTGTCATTTAGGGGTATGATTCTCACTTGGAGTGAGACATCTTGGGTTATGTCCTGGTCAAGACACTTTATGTGAGTGGTGATGAGCAATATCTCCTAACTCAGTGATTGCAAGGAAGCGGGGTTACACTCATGCATAACAATCAATCATCTCAAGCAGATCACCTCTGCATCCCAGTTTACAGCTGTGAGGATGTTTGAGAAAACATTGGCAAAAAAAAGTAGCTGAATGTGTAGAAGCTACATCCCTCACTATCAAAACCAGCATAGCAATCTATTGGTCACTACCAACACCAAAGGTATTCAAGGGGAAAGATTGTAAAAGACGTTCTATTAGGATAGTGCTAGGGGTCTGCTATAGACCCCAGGATCAGACCTGAATATGGATAGAGATCTCTTTAATATTAGAGAAAAATATTTTTGGGAATTGTGCCATAATGGGAGACTTTAACTTCCCAGGTATAGATTGGAGAATAAATCCTACTAGTACTGGTTGGACCCAATTATTCCTGGATGTGATAGATGACTGCTTTCTTCATCAAATTGTCACTAAACCAACAAGAAGTGATGAAATTTAGGCTTGTTTTTGGTAAATAGGGGGGACATGATAGAAAAGTTAGTTGTAGGAAATAACTTTGGATTGAGTGATTATTTAAATTAAATAGAAGGATAATCAAAACCAGGCCTTCAACTGTTTTTTAATTTCAAAACAGCAGACTTTGGGAAATGGAGGGAATTAGTTAAAGAAGTCAACTTGACTGAAGAGCTCAAGGATTTAAATGTGGAGCAGATTTGGAATTTCTTAAAATCAGCTATATAAAACCTGTCTGAAATAACTTGTAGCCACAGCTAGATGAATAACTACCTCAAAAAGGCTGTTAGGAGTAAGCAGGGAGTCTATAGGGAGTGGAACAAGAGGTTGATCAACAAAGAAAGCTACACTGTGGAGGTTAAAAAATGTAGGAATAAAATGCAAATTGCTAAAAGTCAAGCTGCAATAGCCATCACCAATGAAATTAAAGAGGTTTTTCTTTCTTTACATAAATAAAAAGAGAATAAGGGAGGATGAGATTGGGCCACTATGCAGTTGATGGGAAGGAGATTATATATAATCTGGCTATGGCCCAAGAACTAAATGAATACTTTGTCTCAGCTTTTAATAAGGATGATAATATGGAATATGGGCATGAAGGCAGTATCGCTGATAGAAGCGAGTGTCTAAAAATTGAAATTACCACATCTGAGGTAGAAGGAAAACATAAAGAGCTTGATATGATCAGGTCAGAGGGACTGATAATTGCCATCCCAGTATACTGGCTTGTGAGATTGCTAATGTGATAGCAGGGATTTGTAATGAATCTGTCTATTGGGAGGTAATATCTTAAGAGTGGTGAATAGCTAATGTGATACCTATATTTAAGAATGAGAGAAAAAGTGATCTGGGTAGTTATAGACCTGCTAGTCTGACCTCAGAAGAATGCAAGGCTTTAGAACAAATTGTGAAGGAAAGAATAATTAAATTCACTGAGATAAATGGTAAAGGTAATGTAATGCAATTTGGGTTTACTGAAGGTTCACCCTTCTTTGAGAAAATAATTGATCATCTTTTTTAGATAAGGGAAGTGCAGCAGATTTAATATACTTGGACTTCAGTAAAGCATTTGACATGGTATCAGATAAGAATTAGTTACATTAGGGAAGTTGGGGATCAGTAGGAGAATTGTAAAGTGGATAAGAAAGTGGCTAAAGAGTAGAAGGCAATGGATTGTGCTGAAGGGTGAGTCATTGGACTGGAGGGAGGTTATTAGTGAAGTCCCTCAAGGATCTGTATTGGGACCAAGCTTATTTAATATTTTTATTAATGACTTTGGCACAAAAAGTAGGAGTATGCTAATAAAATTTGCTGATGAGGCATCATCAATACAGAAGAGGATTGGAATATTATACAGGAAGATCTGTATGACCTTAATGGCTGGAGTTACAGAAATGGGATGGAATTGAGTAGTACAAAGTACAGGGTCATGCACTTAAGGTCTAATAATAAAAATTCCTGCTACAGGCTGGGGAGAAAATTCTTTCCCCACCCTACATATGGCAGTCAGTTCGGCTCTGAGTATGTGAGCAAGGTGCAGCCCAAGCATCTGAGAGAGAAGGCTCAGTGTTACTTCGGAGCCCTGGCCCATTCTTCCCAGTGTCCCATCTCCAGTCACAGTTGTCCATGATGCTTCAGAGGAAGAAGATAAAAATGTGCACTTAAGGTCTAATAATAATTTCTCCTGCAAGATGGAGGTGAATCAGTTGGAAGCAACAGATGAGAGATCTGGGGTGTGGGTCAGTCACATGATGGCTGAGCCACCAATGTGATGTGGCTGTGAAAAAGTCAAATTAAATCCTAGGATGCATTAGGCATGGCATTTCTAGTATAAATAGAGAAATATTAATACCATTGTGCAAGGGACTGGTGAAGACATTTGGAATACTGTATATAATTCTCATCATCCATGTTGAAGAAAGATGACTTTAAATGGGAACAGGTGCAGAGAACTACCATGATGATCTGGGGAATGGAGGGTTTATTTTATGAGAGGAGACTAGAAGAGCTTGGCTTGTGTAGTCTAGCAAAAAGAAAGTTGAGAAGAAGGGATGTGACTGGAGTTACAGAAATGGGATGAAATTCAGTAGTACAAAGTTCAAGGTTCTGGAACAGCCTTCCCTGTAGGAGTTGTGGGGTCAAACAACTTAACTAGCTTTGAAAGAGAGCTGGACAAATTTGAGTTTAGTTGTATGATGGGGTTGCTTGTGATGGTAGGGAGCAGGGCTCAGTTCCAGTTTATCTTATGTTCTTAAAAGCTCATGCTTCAGGGTCTCAGCCAGCCATGTGCTGGAGTAAGGATGAGATTCCCCTCCTCCCTCTCAATGTATTTAGCTTTTTTTAATCTTCTTCCCCTGAAACATCAGGGATGGTCACAGCTGGTGATGGGACATTGTATGGAGTGGGCCAGGGCTCTGAGGTTGCTCCAAGCATTCTGAGTCTCAGGTGCTTGGCTGGCTGGTTCTTGCTTATATGCTTAGGGTCTAGCTGACTGCCCTATGTTGGGCTGAGAGGGAAATTTCCCCCAGATCAGATTGGCAGTGATCTTGAGGAGGCTTTCGCCTGATTGCACAGCGTGTGGGTGACTTGCCAGGGTTATCTAGGTATTTCACTTGATCATTTCCCTGCCATGCCACTGGTGCCCCCAAAGTCTCTCCTGTTCTCTGCCTATGGTGCTTAGTAGTCTAGTCTTTTGTGGGCAGCAGTATATTTTCATCTAATTTCGGTTATTGGGTTTAGTGTGGTGGGTGGTGTTAGTGGACTGGGTGGGATATAGAAGTGGTCAGCTAGAGGCAAGGACTGTAGAGAGACTCTCTGAAGGGAGGTGCTCTCTAGAGAACTTGTCATCTAAAGAGGGATTGTTGACTCTGGAACCTGTGCCAGGTCCATCAAAGCCCAGCACTGAAGTATCCTTACAAACTCACCGTGGTCACGGATCAGTACTGGTATTAATGACATCAGAGGCATATGCAGCCACAATAGAACTGCTTAACCTTTCGGTACCTGCATCCCTGGCAGTGCAGGAAGGTATTCAATCAGTACTGATTCTTTGGTTCCTACTCCGCCTTGTGAGCAGCATGCAGTATCATTACCATTCAGCTTTCGGTACTTCAGAAGCCAATGCAATCGAGGTACAAGCCAGCAATGATATCCCTGGTACCACCGTCTCTGGGATCTGGCCACCTATCTCCAGTTCCAACGGGCTCGGCTCCCCCACTATGAGAGGACTCAGTCGTCTTCCTCAGACTTGGTATTGTGGTCTTCTGTGTCCCTGTCTAGGTGGGATGCATAACCTCTGTCAGAGATTTGGAGGTCACAGATCTCACAGAAGTCCCAGTAGTGGCTGCCTCGTAGTGGGCAGTGGCATGGATAAGGGTGGATCCCAGGGCCACATTCTCCTCCTAGGACTTCTCTTCACCCACCTCAGTTAGTTTCCTTAAGTGTGTACTGAGAGCTTCGGCACCTCAGGCGATGTTCTCTGGTGTTTAAATACCAGAATCAGTACCAAGCAGCTAGAAGTTGCTTGGGCAGCTCCCTCACCAGAAGACACAGAGCAGGCATTGCTGTTGCATCATCTTCCTTATCACCAGAATCAGTAAGTGACTCACCATCAAAAATTAGGGGTCCACATGTTCCTGTACCTGGATGATTGGCTGGTCAAAGGCTGGTTCCAGACTCGTGCTTTCCAGTATATCCATCATCCTGTGGACATTCAGTGTGCTGGAGCTCCTAGTAACTTGGGACAAATCAATCCTGAAACCAGTACAGAGAATAGAATTTATTAGGGTGGTCTTACACTTTATGAAGGCCAAGGCTTTTTTACTGCAATTGCGGTTCAAAGCACTATGGGGCTTAGTTATAGAATTGAAGGCACATCCTCTGACCATAGTGTGCAGCTGCCTTAAATTCTTGGGACACATGGCAGCGTGTACCTATGCAGTGCAGCACATCGGACTGCACCTCAGAAAGCTGCAAGGATGGCTTGGTTCAGTGTATGCCCCAAGTTGCCATCATTTAGATAGTGGTTTGACTACCAATGTTAGTTTTGTCTCTGGACCGGTGGATGGACTCTCAGGAAGTCTGTATGGTAGTCCTCTTTGTTCCCCATAAGCAATACTCACTTTAGTCACAGACGTATCACCCCTGGGCTGGGGGGGGTGTGGGGAAGGGGTGGAGATGGGACAGGACACATGAGATTTGTAGGTCTTCAGAAATCTAAAGACTCATTTAAGTGTCAGCGAGTTGCAAGCTGTTGGTCTAACCTATTCAGACTTCCTTCCACATATCAAGGGGAAAAAATCTGCTAGTCTTATGTGATAGCACAGCGACTGGTTTTCTGTAAAGTGGCAGGGAGGAGTGTTTTTGCCTCAGTTATGCCTGTACAACTTTTGCGTAGCCAATTTGATTCACCTCAGAGCCGCTTACCTTCCAGGGGTGCAGAATAGATTGTCAGATCAGATGAACACATCCTTCTCTGATGGCCATGATTGGTCGCTGAGTCCCGACATGGCTGGATCTGTCTTCCAGCTAATGGGGACTCCTCAAGTAGACCTTTTTAGTAACAATGGCCAATAGGAAATGCCATCAGTTGTGTTCCCAGGGAAGTCTTAGCCAAGACTCATTGACAGATAAGTTCCTGCTGTCTTGGAAGAACTCCATCCTGTATGCCTTCCATCTGATTCCATTACTGCCCAGAGTTTTGTCCAAAATCAAGCAAGACCAGGCTCACCTCATAGCACCTGCATGGCCTTGGCAACACTGGTATTTGACCCTGCTACGCTTGTCACTCAGACCTCCACTTTCTCTCCTGTTTGACCCAGACATGATTCATAGGACCATAGACGCCTGCTCGATCCCAACCTACAAGCCCACAACTTGACAGGTAGATACTTTATGGTTAACACTGTTAGAAAGGGCTTGCTCTTAGTATGTTCAGGAAGTACTTCTGAGTAATACTTCTGGTCCCAACAGAAAGATGTCCCTCTGGAACAGGCTCCCATCAGTCACATATTAGATTACCTTTTGCACCTAAAACATCAACATCTGGCAGTTACCTGTATCAGAGTACATCTGACAGCTGTGTCAGCTTTTTACCCCTTAGCGGACAGTAGATCCCTTTTTCCCAGCCCCATCACCATTAGGCTTCTTAAAGGCCTTGGACAGATTATACCCATAGTACGTGATCCTGTTCCTTCATGGGATCTGAACTTGGTGTCGACAAAATTAATGGGGACCACATTTTGGACCTCTTAATTTTTCTGCTCCCTAGCTACAGAGGTGGTATTTTTAACTGTGATTACCTTGGTGAGGAGAGTGGGTGAGTTGAGAGCCTGGGTATCAGAGCCTCCCTGTACAGCTTTTCATAAGGATAAAGTTTACCTCCACTCTCGCCCTAAGTTCCTGCCAAAGGTGGTGTCTAATTTTCACATTAACCAGGCAATTTATTTACCGACTCTTTCCAAAGCCTCACTCTCATAGAGATGAGGAGAAAATTCATTTTGTTAGATGTGATGGGAGCTTTAGCTTTCTACATCGACCTGTACTAAGTTGTTTAGGTATTCACTCCATCTGTGACCATAACAAAACTGCATTGAAGGACCAGCTAGTTTTCTCTCAGATGATTTAATCCTGGATTTCTTTGTGCCTTCGTTTATGCTACAAGTTGGCTAATGTGACTCCACCAGTTAGGACGTTGTCCCATTCAACTAGTGTGCATGCAGCATCACCAGTTTTTCTGCCTGAAGTACTTATTCTGGACATTTGCAAAGTGGCATCTTGGTCATCAGTGCACACATTTGCTTCTCATTATGCTATAGCCCATCAGTTCAAGAGAGATGCCACTTTTGGATGTGTTGTTCTCCAGTTTCTGTTGAAGTAGATCCCAGGCCCACCTCCAAGTTGTTCTGCTAGTGAGTCACCTACAGTGGAATAGACATGTAATCACTTGAAGTGGTTACCTACCTTTCCATAACTATTCTTCGAAATGTGTTGTAAATGTCCGTTTCATGATCCACCCTCCTTCCTTTCTCTACTGGAGTCTATGCGGTAAGAAGGAACTGAGAGGAGCTGGGGACAACTCTCCCCTCTTATACCTGCACATGATGGCAGAGGGCACTCAAACCGTCTTGATGAGTATCAGTTAGGAAAAATGTTCTGACAACTGTGCACAGAGCACACACAAATCTATAGTGGAATAGACATGTGCAGCACACCTTGCAGAACAACAATTATAGAAAGGTAGCTAACCATTTTTTTCCCATCAAAGTATTTACTGTACTGTAGGTGTTTGTACCACTGGAAGCATTACGAATCTGGACAACTGTATTAAACTATTAAATCCTTCTATTTACCTATTCTCTTTCGATGTATTTGTACATCTTGCACATAGTTATTGAGCCAAAATAGTTTTGGTGAAATTTTCACAGCTTCAGAAACTCTTATCAGTTCTCTGCATCCTTTAGTAAACATATTTCCAAAACCTTTTTACTTGATTGAATTTTAGGATTTTGTTGGTAAATTCTGACATGAAGACAACCTTCTCCCTCCACCTACCCTCTTTTACAAGTCCCTCTCATTTAAAAAAAAATTCCTTTCCCTTTGTAACAGGTTTGTTTTCTCTTATTCTCTCCAGCTACAAGCTTTGGTATTGCTTTGCCAGCTTGGATTGTGGATCAGAAAAATTCTCTCTTGGTGAGTTAATGTAACTTTATGTAATTTCCCATAACACAGCCTTAGGCATTAATCCTGCAAATATGTTAAGCCCATACTTAACTTTATGCATGTGAGTATTGCATAAAGTTAAGTATGACATATCAGATGTTTCTACTTTCAGGCCCATCATCACTCATTTAGAGTGTATCATTCTTCCCTGTTTCCATGGAGCAAATCTGAGAATAAGAAGTGATAAAAAAAGCTTAATTGTAATCTTTTTGGGAGTATGGTGCTAACACATGCAGAAATGATGTTGACATGGTAGCCTGGTCATTATACCTTCTATAAGTGTACATTTGCTGTTGCATAGAATAGCTTAAGTCATAGAGTCATAGGACTGGAAGGGACCTCAAGAGGTCATCTGGTTCAGTCCCCTTCACTATTGGCAGGACTAAGTATTATCTAGACCAGGGGTTCTCAAACTGGGGGTTGGGACCCCTCAGGAGGTCACACAGTTATTACTGTCTGAGATCAATGCAGGTTTGAGTAAGTATTTGATTGAGAGAGGAAAATCAAAACGTGACAGATTGAAACTTCAAACCACGTGGCTGTTTATTAACGGGGATAAGTTACAACTTGGGCCAGGGAAGAGTAATTTATCAACTAGAAATACTATCAGAATAAAACCATACACAACTTGAAACAGTCTATTTACATCCAACAACAAGAAACCAAACGATTTATGATCAACTACTTACTAAAATCCAAAGCAGCTGCACAAAACTGAGTTAACTGTACATGCATTAACCAAATATTGTAAAATACACCAACCAACCACAATAGCAATTAATACAACAATTTGGCTCTCATATACTGTATACACAACTTTGCACTAAGTAAGGGAAGGGAAAAAGGGAAGGAAGAGGCTAAGCAAACAGAGTATTTACAGAAATTAAAATGCACATACCACACTCCAGCAGTACAGACACCGAGAGCATGACGAATTGGTGGGAAATAATCCAAAAAACAAAACAAAATGACACGACACGAGCCGGCAAAATCCGGAGGAGACCCTGGCTGAAAGGGTGATCAGACCTTGCAGCTAACATGCGGATAGTCCTGCCGTTTTTGGTGCGAGACGTAGTTTTATTTGAAGACTCTTACTCGTGTCAGCGTCTGATTGGTCCCTAGCTCCTTCGCCTTCCAGGTTCTGAGCTGATGCCCTCTACGTAAACAGGATCTGCACACTACACCCTACTCTTTTGCACATGGCACTAACTTGACCCACAATTGACCAGACAGAAGGTTCGAGAATAGGCACACGGCACTATAATGTTGCACACCGCACCATAGAGTAGCGCATGGCACTATGGTTTTGCACACAGCACCAATGTGACCCCTTGACCGACAATTGGCCATACAGATTCCATGTTTGAGCATAGGTTTAGGGTTGCGACAATTACATGGGGGGTCATGATCTGTCAGCCTCCATCCCAAACCCTACTTTGCCTCCAGCATTTATAATGGTATTAAATATATAAAAAAGTGTTTTTAATTCATAGGGGGGATGATCAGAGATTTGTTATCTGAAAGGAGTCACCAGTACAAAAGTTTGAGAACCACTGATCTAGATCATCCCTGACAGATGTTTGTCTAACCTGCTTTTAGAAATCTCCAATGATGCAGATTCTGCAACCTTCCTAGGCAATCTGTGCAAGCACAGAATCAAATATACATGATTTCAACTTCTTGTTCTTTATATAGAGATGTAGCATTTAATTTCTATACAACTTACTGTATCCTAGCAATTCTGCACCCACAGTTTAAAAATCCTTTCTGTTACATTACATTGCTACACGTTAGTGCTGACCCTTGCCTACTTGCTCAAGAATAGAATAACTAGATGCCTTTCCATAAAATCACTACTTAACAGACAACTTTTGGATAATTAAAACAACCCATCCAAGACAACAGATAGGCATTTTAAAGAATGTACTCATACAAAACCCTTACTATATTTAATTGGTGAAAAATTCTGAATGAGATCTTGCTTCTGATCCATTTAGCTGTTGTAGCCTTCAAAATCATAAATCTCAAGATGTCTCCTACAGCAATAAATGTAGCTAATTAATGCATATGTATGTAACAAAACTTCTTGTATGAATTATAGTTAGTAATAGACTGCTGTATATCAAATATCTTTCTTTTTAGGTTTTGCTGGTATATGGACTAGCATTTATGGTTATTCTTCCAGTTGTTGTGGTAAGTATTACCTTAACTAAAGGAAAAAATCTTTGTTTTTATGAACGGTGGGGAATGAGGAGCTCAAGTCTTATTCCTGAAACAGCTTTGTCTACAATCTAGTAACTGTTTGCTTCCATTTTAAGTGCACTTGCAGAAAAGCTTTTATGAAAAAGGATGCTATACCATGGTGCTTAATTCTGTTGAAATTTATGACCCATTGTTTGTAGAATTTGCCCATCCCTTTGTCATGTATTTTTATATATACACAGTATTGTCAGCCTCAGTCAGAAGTCATGAGTCAGGTCCTCAGAATATTAGCTGAAACTTGAAATGTTTAAAAACTGCTGGATTCTTTTCATCTGCCTCTTGGTATTTGACTTTTCAGAATTCATTTTGTCAGGCTTTTCTCTGAAATTCTGAGGTTCTAAAAACTTTTTAAATGAAAGTAGGGATTCTCAGGACTCCAAGAGCTGGGATTTAAGAAAAAAACATTGACTATCCTGAAAGTTTACAACACTATATATTCTGCTGCATAGCTTCTTTCCTCATTCCTCACAATTGGGGAATATCTTTCATCTATGGCATTTGAAGGCAATTCAGGGTTGTTGCTGAGCCTCAACCTTGAACGAAGGCCACTCCAAGGATGGAACAAGTTGATGGATCAGTTTCTCTTGATAACTTTGTCTTATAATTTTAATTTTTGTTCATTTTTGTGTAGTAACAATTTTATTTCAACTTTTCAGTTTTATGTGAAAGCTTTCTCTCTCTCTCTTCCTTGGACTCTCACTATGAAAACTCCCTTTGTGCTCTCCTTTTCCCATGCATAGAGTTTTATACGGAATTTTGAGACGCTAGGTACTATTACACATGGCCAGCTTACAGGCAGCTCAGCTCCACCCCTACTGATGGCAGGTGGCTACTGAACCAGATTGTGGGCTAGGGAGAGACCATGCTTCTGCTGACCTTATCTGCCCAACAGAGCAGCACTAGATTGTGGCAGGATGTAGGAGGTGGGGGAAAGTAAGCAAGTGGGGGTACAAAGAAGTGAGTGTATGTGATAGAATGAATACATGTGGTGATTATTTGTATTACTGTAGTACCTAGGAGCTTCAGTCAAGGACCAGGACCTGATTGTGCTAGGTGCTGTACAGACACAGACCAAAGGACTGTCCCCACCCCAGAAAGTTTGCAATCTAAATATAAAACAAGATACAATAGGTGGAGATAGATGGGGGTGTACAAGGAAACAGTGAGATAATATTGGTTATAGGGAGGGGAGAAGACTTGGGTTAAGGGTATGGAGAGAGGCGATGGGAGGATAGGTGACAGTAGGGGTAAAGGAGAAGGCAAATGCATAGAAAACATAAACGGGAGGATTGGACACCATTTTCTCTTTCCTCTATCTGTCAAAATCACATAAGCACCCCTCCTTTAGAACAAGTAGCATTCTGTTTTATTCTCCTTTGAAAATCTGGTCACACTAGAAACGGTGTTCATGTTTCATATCTGAACTATTTTTGTTTAAAAGTATTGTAAACATTTGCACCAGTTCAAAGGTTCAGTGGGACCTTTATGAATCTGTGTACAAATTCATCAGACTGTTGAGCTTAATCTATTTTGACCATTCATATTCTACTGATGTTACAAAGCTGTCTTGGCCCATCAAAGACCATAACTGGCTTATTTAAAAACTCTTTGTTCTGCAGAAGCCAAAGTAAAGGGCACAGTGAAGAAAATGTGCTGTAAATGTGTGTGTAGGGACTGAGAGTAACCTGTGGTTGTTAGGAAGCTTAGGTGACTAGCTTTCAGCTCTAGTGACTGGTTTGTATCAGTTTCCATTTTCAAGTCTGTCTCTGCAAGAAAAAGAGCTAGAGAAATTAAACATAAAAGCTGAAGTTGTTGTTTACATTTGGAAGTCCCCCAAATTTGGAGGAAAGGGAGGGGTGGCTATAAATCCCCTAGGCTAGAAAGGCTCAGCTGTGATGCTAATACATTAGATAAAAATAAATTTTCAGAATTATTTTACCTAATTTATACTGTTGATTATAGATTTCTTGAAGAATGAATGCAAAACAGTTAGTTTGTTTCTAGCCACTTTCACCTTCTGGTTAACATGAGCTAACACAATCTTGCAACCTTTGGTTTATAAACACTTCAGGGGGATATTTTTGTAACTTTTTTAAAATGTTAGAATGACCTTAGTCTTAGAGTTGGTAAAAGCTGATTTTTACAAAACTGAAATTGATCTGACATTGTTCCATCATGACTATGTTAAGATGACAAATTCAGACTCTCTAGGGTGAATATAATTTTTTTGTTTTGGATATGAATATTGGAGGTTGGTTCTGAATAAATCCTGAACTGAATAGCAATTTAGTTGTGTTTTAATGTATTATAGTATTTTATAGTTATAATTAAAAGATTAATCCTTGACACAGTATATCCTTATTGAATGTCTTAGGGTTCTTGGTGGTACCGATCAATACGCTACAGTGGAGATCAGATTCTCATCCGCACAACTCAAATCTATACATATTTTGTTTATAAAACGCGAAACATGGATCTGAAACGTAAGTAAAAAAGGCGTGAAAAAACAGGGTGAAGTTGGTTAAAGGTACAAAGTTGCCTTTTAAACTCCTTAGGGGTTCACTCTTCATTTGAATACCTCAGTGCTTATATGGGGTGATTAACGTAACCCCATTGTAAGGTTGGTTAAACGGAGGCACAGAAGCTGACTTGTCCATGATTACACGTTGAGCCAAAGCCAAACAGGATTGTAACCTAGGTCTCCATGCCCTCTTTACTCCTGCTGTAAACATGCTGTCACTCATAAGCTTACTGTTGGGAAAATTCCAAATACTAGAATTCTGGGGACCCAGAGTATTTTTAAACATTTACATTACCAAAGAGTATCAGAGGGGTAGCCATGTTAGTCTGGATCTGTAAAAAGCAACAAAGAGTCCTGTGGCATCTTACAGCCTAACAGACGTATTGGAGTATAAGCTTTCGTGGGTAAATACCCACTTCGTCTGATGCATGCATCTAACGAAGTGGGTATTCACCCATGAAAGCTTGTGCTCCAATACGTCTGTTAGTCTGTAAGGTGCCACAGGACTCATTGTTGCTTATTACCAAAGAGTTAAATGTAGAATCAGAGGCACCAGACATAATATCATAGCCAAAGTTTCTGTCGTCGTAAATATCTGCTCTGAAAGACTTAAACCTTGCTCCATGCCAAAACATGGAATGTCCTTTTCAGATGACTTGTTCATTCAGTGTGTATGGTATGCCTAATTTTCTGTCTACTCATACTAGGTTTTTTAAATAAAAAATCTTTATAGATAAAGTCTGCAGAACTCTCACAATGGGTCTAACCCCTTTGGAGGAAGAATCAGACCTATCAATCAAAGCAGGGTGATAGTTACTGCACCCTTGAAGACCTGGTTAGTTTCATCTGTCTAAAATAGCTGAAGGGTTTACCAGACCTGCTAGAGCAACCAGAAAACATAATGATTAAAATGGGATCCTCTTTATTCTTAATATTTGACTTCCTGGATGCTGAGAGTTACTGAGGTGTTGTTTTGCCTTGAGGGCTCTGGAACAAGATTGCTGGAAACACCCCTTTTGGTACTCCGGTAGCTGACTGCGGCATTTCTAGGTAGGCTGTCTGGCAGGAACATCTCACAGGCAAACAGAGAAACAGAAGATTTCAAGGAAGAGCGCAGAAGTGCCTTCATTAACCAAACCCTGCTCATGCCATGGGTTGGCCATGTCCCACTCACTGCTTTTTCACTCTCCTCCAGCTGTAGAGGGATATGAGAGAGAGAGAGAGAGAGAGCAGCCCCAGACATGGAGTAACAAGCAGGCTGTAGGGGGCCTCTTGGCTGACCAGTTCTTTCTGACCATTTCCTCTGCCCTCTTTAGCAAGAAGTTAATCAGCCCTTATGTAACATTGCCTTGCTCACTTTGGGATTTAGTGAGATAACAGGGCTTCCCTATGTGAGGGTTTCCTCTGACCCTCTTTGAACCTCTGTAAAGTTCAAGGAGCCTATTAAAGGTGTGTCTTTACAGCACAGTTCTTGAGTATTATCCCTAACTTGGCTCCTGTCCCCACACACACGTCTCTAGCTCGAGTTAAATGGTGCTTTATGATCGAGCTAGTAATACAGTGAAGATACAACATCTTGAATTACAACAACTCATCATCTAACCTAATCTGCCAAATGTCAGTCAAATCATTCTGTGTAACTCGAGTGGTGTTTTGAAGCGTGGTTGCTTTCACTGGAGCTAGGCTAGCTTGAGTGCAGTTAGCTTGAGTTAGTACACTCAAGCTAACTTGCAGTGAACTCCACCCATTAGAGATCATCTCAAGAGTGAACTTTTCCAGAGTTACTTATTTCTATAGCACAGGGGCAGTTCTCTCTTCAGATTTCCTTTTCATTGATATCCTGTTATCTTAGAACATGGAGGCCACTCTCCCTCTGTGCTACAAAGAAATGGGGGAAACCCTGTAAGGTCAGGCAGAAATGTGAAGATACTCAGCAGTAGGAAGTTTTTATCTGAATTTCTTGTTCTACCTAATAATCTGTGAATTAAAGTTTAAAGGAAATAGCTCGACAGAGCAGCTTTGGAAGCATCTCAAACTGGCTCGGTCTTCAGGGGTGTGGCTACTCCAAACCTGTCATAATGACAAGTCTGGTTCTGCCTCAAAGGAACTGCAAGCAGGGGAAAGACGTATTATAATGGATCTGCAGTCTGTCCTGCTCGAAGAAAGGAATTTTTTGCATAAGTTATGATATATTTTCTATACTCTGTGATATGTCAAAAGACAAACTTCCTAGCAATACAGTAGAGAGAAACTAAACTCTCCCTGCTTAACCCATGCCCTGAAAAATACCTAGAGGAACAGATATACCTTACAATATATGCCAAACGCAGAAAGGAAAAAACTTATTCTGTCGGGCTGACTGGGGAAATAAAGTAGAGAACCCTTCCCTGAGAGGACCAAGCCTCCAGGCTCAGAGAACTAGGCAGTTGTCAAGCACAGGTGGTGAGCACAATTTCCTATCTAAATCAATCTGACGGGCTCTACTAAAGTTTATCATTATCTGTTTACTGTTACCATTGTGTTGGAGCACTTCACAATCTAATGTATTTATCTTCACAATGTACTTGTGAAGCAGAGAAGAGCTACTAACCCCATTTTATAGATGGGAAATTGAGGCACAGAGAGGCCAACTTACCCAAGGTCACACACAAAAGTCTATAGCAGAGCAGGGAATTGAACCTAGTTTTCTTGAGTCCTGTGTTAGCACTCTACCCAGAGGACCATCCTAAATGAGATGAAGTCAGCATCGTAGGTGGAGTGGATGGTATATGGGTCAAAATTAACACAACTGAATAAAGAAGAAAGGGCAGAGTTGTGAAGGGCCTTGGAGTTGAGCATTGTCATAACATTTCTTCCCAGATCTGGACCTTAGCGTCCAAAATATGGGTGTTAGCATGAAAACCTCCAAGCTTAGTTACCAGCTTGGACCTGGTATCACTGCCACCAGCTAAGAATTATACAGTGCCTAGCTCACTGTGGTCTTCCCAAAACCTTCCCTGGGGGACCCCAGACTCAGATGCCTTGAGTCTTACAACAAAGGGAAATAACCCCCACCCCTTGTTTCCTTGTTACTTCCTCCCAGGCTCCCCTCCCTGGACGACCCTAGGAGATTCCCTGCTTCTAGTCCTGGAAACACAAGTACCGAGAGATCTAATCTCTCTTCCTCCTCACCCAGAGGGTATGCAAAGTCAGGCTTAGTAAATCTAACACAAAGAGATTTTCCCCCTGACTTCTTCCTCCCACCAATTCCCTGGTGAGCTGCAGACTCAATTCCCTGGAGTCCCCACTAAAGAAAAACTCCAACAGGTCTTAAAAAGAAAGCTTTATATAAAAAGAAAGAAAAAGACATTAAAAATAGGCTTTGTATTAAGGTGACAATATACAGGGTCAATTGCTTAAAGGAAAAAAAATGAATAAACAGCCTTATTCAAAAGAATACAATTTAAAACATTCCAGCAACTACACACATGTAAATACAAAAGAAAACAATATAAACCTATTGTCTTACTATCCTTGTACTTACAACTTGGAAACAGAAGATTAGAAAGCCTGAAGATAGAAAAATGACTCTCAGAGACGCACAGACCCAAGACAAAGAACAAACAACTCTCACCCAAAACTTCCCTCCACCCACATTTGAAAAGTCTTGTTTCCTGATTGGTCCTCTGGTCAGGTGTTTGGTTCCCTGTGTTAACCCTTTACAGGTAAAAGAACATTAACCCTTAGCTATCTGTTTATGACAAACATATGAAACTTGAACTCAGTGTGGTTCACTATTTCACTAGGAGGGTGGTGAAGCACTGGAATGGGTCCTAGGGAGGTGGTGAAATCTCCATTCTTAGAAGTTTTTAAGGCCTGGCTTGGCAAAGCCCTGGCTTGGATGGTTTAGTTGGTGTTGGTCCTGCTTTGAGCGGGGGATTGGACGAGATCAGTGGTTCTCAAACTTTTGTACCAGTGTCCCCTTTCACATAGCAAGCCCCTGAGTGTGACTCCCCCCTTATAAACTAAAAACACTTTAAAATGTATTTGACACTATTATAAATGCTGAAGGCAAAGCAGGGTTTGAGGTGGAGGCTGACAGTTCGTGACCCCCCCCATTTAATAACCTTGTGACCCCCGAGGGGTCCTGACCGCCGGTTTGAGAACCCCCTGGATTAGATGACCTCCTGCAGTCTCATCAACCCTAATATTCTGTGGTGGCAAACTAGCCTCTTCTCTGCCTGAGTTCTCTCCCCCATCTGTAAAGGGGATACTAATACTTATGCATCTTTTTGTAAAGTATTTTGAAAACTATATAGTAAATGCAGTAATAAACATTTGTTACTACTAAACTGAATTTTGTGAGCCCACTCTGTACATGTGTCCTGCTGTGCTGCCTATGCATCTTCTATGCTGCCTATGCATCTTCTTAGCAATTAAAATGTTTCTCTTCCCTCCCCTTTCTTGAGGATTAAGGGACTAAGGGAGGAGATGAGTTGATCATCACTGTGGGCAATGAGAATACTGTATGACTAGGTGTTTTAAATCATCAGAGTTGCTTTTCTTTATGCTAAGGTCCACAGATCCTTTACAATATGTACTTCAGTCTGCTTGCCGGTTAGGGGCAGAACCAGACTTTACAGTCACTGGCAGAAGGGGAATGCTTCATCTCCTGAAGTCCCTCCAGTTTTTCTGATTCTACAGTGGCTGCTGGCTAGACCAGTCTTCTCTGCTGCAGCGTTTTTCTGAAGGAAATTCCAAATTTTATTTTGAAAATGACGGGTCTACAATTTTTAACCTTGGTTTTCAAAGGGGTCCGCGCCATTCATTTAAATGTTTTAGGGGTCCACAAATGGGGGCAAAAAGGGTTGAAAACCACTGTTGTAGACTAACAATTAGACTCAGTAAAATATCTGCATAATGTCCAGCCATGTCCTCTGCTTTGCCTTCAGAGGTGTTTGTAGCAGCTGGTGCTCCTGTAGACTGCAGGGAGATACGTAGGCTAAGACAAATCAGAGGTGAAAGAAAGGTTCTCTGTCTCCTGTTTCACCCTACTCATATCTGAGATCTCCAGGGGAAGCACAGACTTATCTGTCCCACGTGGATCCCATGTCATCAGGCTTGGCAAGATTTGATTTAAAATAACAGAAATTGGTAAATATGGATTTCAGCTGTCACACTAAAATCAACAACAAAAAATCCAATGGTAACAGTTGGCTTGAGTGCAGGACACCTATCCCCACTTTGTGCCTGTAAGGTTGGGTGTCACTGGCCTTGGGGCAGCTCAAGGAGCCCTCTGCATCCCCCTGTCACAAGAGTGAGAGAGATGTGCTGTGACAGTGAAGCTGCAGAGGGCTCTTTGCACTGCCGCAAGCCTGTGACACTTGATCCCTGGAGGCGCAAGGTGTGGGGAAGGCTATGTTCCCAGCAGAGCAGAACAGAGACCCCTGTGGGAAAAAAAAACAGGAAATAATATCTGGCCTTTCTCCTCACTTTCATGGAGTGCAGCAGAGTGGATAATCCTCAGTGTCTGGTTTCTCCTGCTCACCTGTAGAGAATACAAACTGAGGATAAATGCAGAAAAAGACCAGATCATAGACTTGTGCTGATTGCTCTAGGTGTGTACCTCTCCACCCCTTCAGGAAAGAAGGCCAGCAATCCAGAACAATTATAGAATCAAATAGTAAAATATATTAAAAACTAAGAATTGAAGAAGACTTTCAGGCAAGAGTGTATTAAGTATTATGAAACTACACTTAGGAGGTGTGCAATTGCCCTAGGCAAGATCTAGCTCAGGGGTAGGCAACCTCTGGCACGCGTGCTGAAGGCGTCAGGCAAGCTGATTTTCAGTGGCACTCATACTGCCCGGGTCCTGGCCACTGGTCCGGGGGGCTCTGCATTTTAATTTAAATTTAAATGAAGCTCCTTAAACATTTTAAAACCATTATTTACTTTACATACCACAATAGTTTAGTTATATATTATAGACTTATAGAAAGAGACCTTCTAAAAACATTAAAATGTATTATTGGCACTCGAAAGCTTAAATTAGAGTGAATAAATGAAGACTTGGCACACCGCTTCTGAAAGGTTGCCGACCCCTGATCTAGCTCTATATCCTTTCTCACACGCCTTGGGAAGGGAGCACTTGATGTCCAGAGGAGTATCCATTGGAGCTGTGTAAGAATTAAAGGAACAACTTTTGTTCCATTCACTATCTCTTCAACCCCTGAAAGGCTACATCATAATGGAAATCATCCATCTACTTCAGATTGGAGCTGACACTCCCCATCCTGTTTTTAGCTTCAGAGAATGGGACAAGCAGAGCAAGGCCCTGTCTGAAACATCTACATATCTTCCTAAAGGAAGATTGTCTTCACACTATTTCTATTTTACCATTGTCAGACAATTCTTATGTTTTGTAGATGAATGACAGCCTTTTTCTTTCCCTGACTTCAGTTGCTACCATTTGATCTTACGTGAGCTTTGCAGCATCATGGTAGCAATAACGTTGGCGTTAGGGAAGATGGAAGTTCAGTCTTCCTGGAAAATGTTCTGCTCAGGGTGTTCTGTACAGAGAGAAAGCTGAAGTAAACACACTGAGTAATACAGTTCCTGGGATATCTTAGAATCTAGACAGTCTCTCTCTGTCTCTCTTTCTCGTGTGCATGCGAGGGAAGACAATCATAGGCTTGGACTGAGGAAGACTACTATCTCAGGTACAAGATCTCATCTCAGGAGAATGTTAACAGAAAATGAAGATGGCCATATTGGAGAACAAGTGGTTTTAACAAACAAAATTTCATTTCTTATTGAAGCCTATTGCAAATTCTGATCTCAAACAGGCATGCTTCAATGATCTAGAGTTCATATGCTACCTATCCAGTAATTCCAGATATCCTCTGCATCTTGCCCTATCATCTGTTGGCAGAGATCTAGCTCCAGTTGTTTGTCTGCTGCCACAGCTATTGAATGTAGAGAGTCAGATTTTTATTTTAAATGGATATTTCCAATTCAGTTCAGGGAATGGGTGCCAGAAAGAAAGCACAGCATCCATGAGCTGGAACACAGTGATTTATTGAAGTCTTGGGGCACTGCTCCTTTCATGGAAAACAGATCTGTTCTGGTTACGACAGTCAATTTGTCTCATAGGGTTTCATAACTGGGAAGAATACAATGGACCCTACCCCACAGAGAAATTCTCCTGTCCTGAGTGGAGCAAGAGTTTCCTTTCTCTATGTGCACTGCCTATCTAGGGGGAGATGAGCACCAAGATATACATGGTGGAAGTCAGATTAGCAGCATGGTTCCTACATCCGGAAATATCTCACTTATCGTCAGTCAGTTGGTTAAGCTGGTGATAGACCTATTTGCATCTGGAAACAGCTAATAAAGTGCACTGTGCCCTCTCTTTGTGTCAGGATCTGTGATATGAGGTGGTGAATGACCTCTCATAAAGTTGGACAAGGTCCCAGCTATGTGTGTCTTCCCCTTTTCCACTGCTTCCCAGAACAGTACAAAAGCTAGAAATGAGAGAGTAGCAATGACACTGTTTCAGCCTTTCTAGCTGAAGAGACTATAGTTTTCAGGCCTGATTAACCTAGCATTGGATCTTCAGATCTCTGTGAGATACAGAGATCTGAAGCTTCAAATCTAATCCTCCATCTGGGACCAAACAGGTTTAAAATGAATACTTGGATGAAGTGACTGTTGCTCTCATGCACCTCAAAAGAGAAAGCAGCAAAGAGAATTTATTCTTCTAGCTGGTACATATTTTAACTACCATGTTAAACCAGTGAAACATACCCATAAGTTCCTCCAGGAGGGCTTTATTGTGGGTAAAAAGGTGAAGTCTCTGTTGTATAATGTTCCCATCATGTTCACAAAAAGGAAGCTATGGACAAATCCCAGCACTAGGTGCTACCTGAGGGCATCAATTGCATTCCACAAGATCACAGAGAAAAACCTTGGAACCTCCTTCTGCTTCTTACAGCAATACCTAGATCAAGCCCCTGCAGGAGGTGTCGTCATATTTCCTATCTAGTAGGCTAGGCCTTCTGATGGCTGCATTCTTCAATCAGCTGGGTGTGTGTTTGACGTCGGAAGATATCTCCAACGTACTTTCAATTCAGACAAGTAGTCCTCACCATTGTCAGCATTCATTCCCTAAGTAAATTCAAGAAATATTTCTCCTTTGGTTAAGCATCAAAGTACAGTCCTTAGGAGCCTTAACACTCTCTGAGATTAATCATGTCTCCTCTGTTGAGATCAGCTAGATGGCCATATGACCATCAATACACAAATTCATCTAATTCTGCATATTGATCATCCAATTTTTAGCCAAAGCCATTTCCTTTTATTTGGCAGACGTCTTCCCCTGGGCACTAAAGTATGAAGAAGATATTTATATATAATCTACCTCATTTCAGATATCCACATGTAAAGGCTGATTCTACTGTGTGCATCCTGGAGAGACACTATCTAAATCCCATTGTAACAGTTCTGTAGACCTTAGCACAAAGAATAATATGAAAATGTATCTGTTTACCTGAACGTTTCCTTTCTTCAAGTAATAAGGTCCACAGGTTTGTCCCACCTTGGAGACAAATGGATCATCCAGAGCAGAGATGGAAATTGACATCCAGCTATTTAGGTGTGGTCATTAGGTGGAATTTACCATGCCCTGTAGCAGAAGAAATGTTATTGTTTTTTCCTCCAAAGTATAGTTAACTCTCTAATGTGGGAAATTAGGTTTGAAAGGAAATTTTCAGGTAAGGATGGCTAAATCTTCCTGGCTTCATTAAAGTAATTCCTGCTGTCCATGTGTAAGGAATTAGTTTTTAGAACTACTTTTTACTGCAAAGGGTTCATCTAATTTAATCATTAAAAAAAATCTAGTACTTAACAATATTTGTTTTAGAATTAAAGGTTCCCAGAGATGCTTGAAAAAACTAATCTAGTCACTTTATCTTGGCTTCAGACAGAAACATTCCAGTATAGAGCTGACTCTGAATTTGAAGGATAGGCAGCGTAGCTTTACAGAATGTCATGCCTGTGTGTTGTAAATGTTCTAAAGCTTGAGGACTTGAACCTTATCTTGCATGGCTGGGCCTATCTTCCCATTCCTGGCATTGCAACCAGGAACATGAGGGTCACAGCACCACTCTAGTTTGGCCAGTTTAAGTCAGAGTGGTGGCATGATCCCTGCACCAGGCTGCAAAGCCCAGACTGAGGAGCTGGGCCTAGCTCGACAGGACTGGAGTCACCAGTTCAGGGTGATTTCTATGCATACAGAAATCCCTTGCTAAAGCTTGAACAGAAAATGTCAAGTGAAAACAATATTTCCCTCCCCCCCTTGTTCACCACCTTTTTGAACTTTAGGGGGTGCAGAGAGACAGCCTTATGCAAACTTCCCCTCACATTAGAAGACTCCCTGCACAGCAGCTTCACCTGCTGTCAGGGAGATGGGACCAGAGACTTTTGCTGTCTTTGAGGCTGCAACTATGTGACAAGTCTACTTCTTTTAAAACCATCAGCATGTCCTGCTAGATGTGATATCATGTGGAAAGCCCACCTTGCAGCCCACCTTTGACTGATTTTTGTCAGGTGTTACACCAAAGGCAGCTGTAACACTGGAGGCAGTACTGGGTCTACTGAATATCTTACTCAGAGTAGGGACTTGCTCATGATGTGATGAGATTGAAATAGCTGGGAGTTTTCTGTTTGAGGACACTGAGAAGTCACTTATCTGGCATAATGGGATCTTAATTTCAGGAAGTGAAATTCTAGAACTTTGTGTTTACTTTGTTGTACTTTGTCCCCAATTATCTTTGCAGGGCTTGTAATGGTTTTAGCAGGAGCCTCTGAATTTGACCCTCAGTATAACAAAGATGCTACAAGCAGACCAACAGATAACATTCAGATACCTCAGGTTAGTTAATCCTGAAAGATTCTTCACTATTGTGAGAACCAGAGACTTAAAAGGGTGAGTTGCTTAGGCTTTTAGATTGACTGGCTGGTTGGTATCCATCCAGATCCTCAAAGGTTCTGGACCCACATTGCTTATTGAAAGAAAACTATATTTAATAAAACACTTAAAGAAAAATAAAATCAAGCAATATCACCAAAGCTAAGCTCCTTTTAATAATATTAAACTAAACTGAAAATGAAGCATTACAACAAATCCGGATCAACAGATCAAACAAGTTAGTCCATATGGGATGGGAGTTAAGTCATCTAGTTAGTTATATCAAATTAACACTAAAAATAATCAATCCTTAAATTCAAAGGAATAATTTAAGAAGTTGACTATCTCTTCGGTTACAAATGCCAACTAAAGAATTTTATCAGACAATCAAATCTATAACTTAAATCTGATAATTTGGTTTTAGTATGAAGACACTTAATCATCTAATGTCTGAACCACCATCTCAGAGCCAATATAAAGCTTCCTTCTCAGACTTCAAATCTTGTGAAGTGACTAACCCTTCTCTCCCCTCTGGGTCTCTATAAGGTTTTATATTGGAACTGTGCAGCTTGTTCCAGTCATGTTCAAATTAGGTTCTCCTTAAGTAGCATCAATTTGGAAAAGTTCATCTTAAAAAATTACTGATTTAAAAGTCTTTTGCATACGCCAGAGACCGTTTCCCCTGTGTCTGTGTGTGTGTGTGTGTGTGTCTGAGGAAGCTGGCATGGTCTTATCTGGGTGACAGGTATTAAGATGAAATTATGTCACCAGTTTATAGAAAGTTTAATATAAAAACCTTATAAAAGTAGCTGATTGGAATAAACCCCAGTAACAAAGCCTATCACTCAACATTAGTCAACAAAATTAAAAATAAATTCAAGCTTTTTTTTCAGTTTCATCATCCCAGTTTCTTCTTGGCTAATCTAAAAACAAATATTCTCATTCTTGGAAACGAGGCATTTAAGGTATAGTTCTGTTTTGGAACAGGGCTATAAATCAAACATCTGTTCTTCTGCAATCTTCATCTTGACAGAAAAAAGTTACTTAAAAATTTGTCAAGATGAAACCCATTTGAAATATAAAGTTTAAATTTGTATATAAGCTCTGTATATCAATACAAGCTGTTTTCCTTGTGCTGTTTATCATTTTGGTTCTAACATAGCAATTTGTATGTGTAATTATTCTGTTTCCTTTAGCTAATCAGAGAGCTTGGAAGCATTAATTTAAAGAAGAATGAGCCTCCACTTACCTGCCCCTACAGCTTGAAAGCCAGAGTTCTCTTACTGGCTCATCTTGCCAGGATGAAAATTCCTGAGACACTTGAAGAAGGTAATTATGATTCTCCTTTTTAAAAGGCTCTTTAGGAATAAAGGCATCACATGTTGCATTGTTTATAAACTTGCTTGTTTTGGTCCAATTAGACACTTTTTGAACATTGTCAGTTTCAGGGTTAACTGCACCTTTGACCCCCACCCCCTTCTTGGTCCCTCTTGAGGCATCTACTTAATGTTTTAGGCTTTCCAGCTGTCACCTCTCTTCAGATGGAGAGCTGAATCTTTCTCCTTTCTGACTGGGAGCTGCACAGCCACCTGCCTTGCACTGTGATATCTCCAGCAAGCCAGTCTGCTCATGCTTTGCTTTCTCTTTGAGGGCTACGAATATCATATTGCTAGCAGTTACACATTACCACACATCTTTTTCTAAGCAAGCACCTTTATTCTTAAGGTAAAAAAGCATTATAGAGAAAACACATTAAAAACACTAAAAGTTCCTATACACATGCTAAAAGTTTACCAGAAGCCACCCATTGGGACCGTAGTAGGCCGAAGTCTCTCCAACCCTTCCACCCTTAAACACAGCCTTTTTATATCAAACATCCTCTTTGAGTTTTCCAGAGACCAAAAAACAGTTTGAGCCAGTTTATGCGAGGCTCCCCAGAGGATGGTATCTCACTGGAGATATTTACAACCTACGTGTTCTACTGTAATCGCCCTTCACTGTTTTTAGTTCTTGGTGGAGCTGTGGCAACCCTCCCCACCCAGAGTTGCATACAATATCTGCCCACAGAAATACATAAACTTAATACAATATGATCCCCAAAAGGTATTGTATGAGATGGCAGTATGTGTCACACACAATAATCTATATGCTATGTGAAACTGTTTCAAAATAAACGTATCTTAAACTGACTGCACTTGTGGCTCTCATTTTTTTCCTCCAGCTAAGCATGGAATGCTCATACCCATGTTTAAAATGTAGATCGCTGGTGTTTATTTCAATCAAAATGAAAATATTCTTTTGAAAAAGAATAAAATTTGAAACTCCTAAAAATGAGTAGTAGGTAGAATTATACCACCATATTGGAATAAATCCAATGTTGTGGTATAATTGCTTCCCCAAAATTTTAAATTTTCTTGGCTTTGGTGATTTTTTTGAGAGGGTGTATGGAGGTGGGGAGAGACGGAGGAAGAAAAGATCAGAATTCTAAAATGGTAGCTGTATTAGAAGGTCATATATCACATTTTTTAAAAATGCCCTTTTTGTGTTGCTTCATGTATGCAGGAAGCCTAAAAGCTGTCTTTGGAGGTCAGAATAGATTAACACAATGGTCTCCTCTGGATTTACAGCATGTACTTTATAGACATTTTTTCTTCTGCTTGTTTTTTAACCTTAGAAATATCAGAAATGTACATCTGATCTCCCCTATGTTCAGTGGAGGACTTCTTGGCGGGTCTCAGATGAATATTGCAAGTTTCATGCATTATAGCTTAAGGAATGTGGGTGTTTTAAACTTGAACAAATGCGTCTTTTCAAACAGGTATCTGTGAACCATTGGAATTAGATGTGTTTAACAAAAGTGAACCGCTCTCCTTCAAGTGATTTCACACATCTATGTTCCACTGTAGGTCTTTGTGCCCTCGGTGCATTCGTGTCAGACTTCTGTTAGCTGTACCATCAGGTGGACTGGCCCCGACTATTCTCGTGTGCCAAGCTGAGGGAATAAAGGGGCATGGTCGCCATCTCCCTCTAAATTTCTTATTGACTGTAGTGAGAGTTGGAGCTCTGTTGCTCTTGAGCTTTGGTTAGCCAGTCTTCAAAATAAATAGTTATGTCGAACATCATTGTAGCTTAAGTTTAGTGTAGTTAGTAAAGTAGTTAATTGAGATTTAATGTGTGGCAATCCCCAGGTTTCAAACCATGTGCCATGTGCATGGCTGTGATCCTTGTTAGTGACACATTCAAAAAGTTGCCTAATCTGATTAGGTAGGGAACATGTGAGGGACAAATGTCCTGTTTGTCCCTCCTTCCCAACAAGAACAAAGGGCTTTCTGCCTTTAAAGTATATCTTCTCAATAAGGCAACATGTGCCTCTTCATTGACTGAATCTGATGGTGAGAGGCTGGAGAGTTGATCCAAAAAGAGTGCCATGCAGCTGCCTCAGCCTGAAATCCAAAATCGAGTGAGAAATGTCATTCATCATCTTCTGCAGCCTCCTTGAAGCACTCAAAACCCTCCTGGTTCAGAGCCTGATGGACTTTCAGAGTCTCACTCTTCTTCTCACAAAAAAGGTCTGAAAAAGTCCTCCGGTGCAGAGGCAAGGTCTGGTTGTAAGCACTGATGTTGTCTGAGCTCCACTGTTGATTCTGGCTCCACTGAGGCAATCTGTCGTGGAATGTTTATATGTGCAACACATATTGAAGAACAATTACTATATGTGTAACTAAACATCTTATTTAAATAGTCTGGCTAAAAATCCCTTTCCTACTCAGTTTCTCCATTTTCAATCTGATTCTTGTGGTGTCATAATTTCTCTAGTTCTCTGTAGTGTCTTCCAACATGATGATGATGACTTAATTTCTGCTGTAAAATACAAGTAGAAAAAACTTTGATTAAAAACCTTTCAGGCCTTGATGTGGAAGAGTCAAAAAGAGCATAAGCCTATTTTTTTCCTTAGGAGGTAACCTTTAAGGGTAATATTTTTTAAAAAGTTCTTTTAAAATGACATTCTAAATGTTATTGTCTGACTTTTATTGACATGTGTAACCTTTGTGAGACTTCTTCTATAAATACTTCTGAATTGTTGGAAGGCGGTGGGAGTTGAGTGTGACCAGCATCTGGCAGATTCAGACCCATTGTGGTTTAAAATACACGTGTGTTAGACAGTGGCATGGAGAGAAGAAAAAGAAATAGAGGATGGGACTGAGTAGGTGATTTTATAAATAACAGTGGACAGAGGTGGGATGCACATAGTTAGAGAAAATAGTGAGTAAGCAGAGAATTTGAGTGTTTTATCAAATCATTCATCCTGCAGATCAGCAATTTATCCTGAAAAAGTGTCCTGCTTTACTTCAAGAAATGATTAACGTAATCTGCCAGTTAATAATAATGGCGCGTAGCCGTGAAGGTAAGGAAGAAATCTTATTATATTGTATTTAAACTAGAAAATCTCACTCTTTATTGGACCTGCCTTTAAAGAGTTGCTGAGCTTATGGGAAAACATTGCTATTGTATGTTTAGATATTTCTCATCCCTTTATGTCAGTAGTGGGCAACCTATGGCCCATCAGGGTAATCTGCTGATGGGCTGCAAGACCATTTGTTTACATTGACCATCCGCAGGCATGGCCACCCACACTGCCAGTGGCCATGGTTCGTTGTTCCCAGCCAGTGGGAGGCTCAGGAAGCGGTGGCCAGCATGTACCTGCAGCTCCCATTGGCTGGGAACAGCAAACCGCAGCCACTAGGAGCTGTGAGTGGCCGTGCCTGCAGACGGTAAGAGTAAACAAACGGTCTCGTGGCCCGTCAGAAGATTACCCTGATGCGCTGCAGGTTGCTCACCACTGCCTTATGTTCTCAATGGAAAAGATCTTTCTGAGTAGTTACACCGCCCATGCTCCGCATTTGCACTGTAAGGGTGTGTCTACACTTGGAGCTCGGAAGCAGACAATCACGTTAGCTCATATTGAGATAGAGTGTGGTAATACAGTAATTCCTCACTTAACCTTGTAGTTATGTTCCTGAAAAATGCGACTTTAAGCGAAACGATGTTAAGCAAATCCAATTACCCCATAAGAATTAATGTAAATAGGGGAGTTAGGTTCCAGGGAAATTTTTTTTTGACAGACAAAAGGCATTATATACATTTTAAATAATTTAAAACAAGCAATTTAATATAGATATTAAATGGGCTGGCAGTCCCCCATCAGGTCCCCTACACCTCGCCTCTCCTCTCCCTCCCCGCACTTCCCATCGCTGGCAGGCCCCACAGATCAGCACCTTCCCCCTGCTCCGCCCGCCTCCTGCCCGGGGCAATCAGCTGTCTTGTGTTCAGGAGGCTGGGACGAGGAGCGAGGACACGGTGCGTAGCCTCCGACCTCCCTCCCCTGCCCCTTGAATGCCGCAAGTCAGCTGATTGCCGCAGGCAGGAGGCAGGCAGAGCAGGGGGAAGGTGCTGTCCATGGGGTCCGCTGCCGGGCGTGAGACGCTGGGGGTAGGGCATAGGGGAGCTGATGGGGGGCTGCCAGCCGTGGACAAAGTAGGCGGCCAAACGATGTTATAGCGGAGCATTGCACAACTTTAAACGAGCATGTTCTGTAATGGAGCAGGGACATAACGTCAAAACAACGTTAAGCGAGAGGATGTTAAGTGGGGAGTTACTGTACAGGCAGTGGTTAGTGGTGGCCCAGGCTAGCCGCCCTTAGTACATACCAGTGGGGTCCAGGTAGGTTGTATCTGTTACCCGAAATTGGGCCAGCTAGTAAGCTTAGGGAGGATTAATGACCCACCAGAGTTTGTCAGAAAGCAGCACATTTATTATACTGACAGCTAAGCTCAAAAGAAGCGGGGGCAGGGGTTCACACTAACACTCGCATACTCGTGCTCCCAGGACAGGCCTGGCATTGGAGATGTCAGGATCCTTCAAGGTAAGTGTCCCACAACGTAGCAATGGTGCAATGAAGGTATGTCTTCCCAAGGCACAATGAAATGCAACGCGGCAAACCGCTGACCAGAAGGTCCGGGCAAAGGGCCTTTACGAGAGGTACAAGTTTGTCAGTGCACTACTGAGCACATGGCCCTTTTTCCTTTTAGGGATCTGCTCTGCATGGCCTGTGACTAGAGGTGACTGGGCTGTGTCTGGTTGGTCACACTCCACTTCAGACAGTGTCCATGCATTGGGTGTGTGAGCGCTGCTTAATTAGAGTCCCAGACACTTTGTCTACCTGGGAGCTCTTTTGATCTTGCAGCTGTTCAGGCAGCCCATTCATTCCACAAGCATTCCAGGAAGGAGAGGGAGGGGGAAAGCCACTTCACAGGTATTCAAAGGGGGCGGTTTAACAGACCTTTTGAACATGCTGGTTATACGGAGCATACAGATCACTGCTGCTCCTACAACAGTATTTGGACAACATACTTGAGCCACCATCCATGCTACCCTGGCTGCACTGCTATTTTTAGTGTGCTAGCTTAAGCAGAGCTAGCACAGATACATATATGTGAGCTGGGAATCATACCTGACTCCAAGTGTAGGTGTATCTAAAACAGTGAATACCCCCCTTTCTGTGTTAGAACCCTCCCCTACACTGTCTTGTGATTGATTAATACCTGATGACCCCATATCCCTGATGCATTGTGGCATTGCCATTCAACAGTGGAGTTACAGGTCTCTGGAAAATAACAAGTGCATTGAGATCCACCCTCAATATCTGATCTTACCCCTTCGGTGACTCTTAAGGTCTAGTCAGCATTTCAGTTATAAATGCTCTGTCCTCTCCTTCAAATATAAGTATTAAAACTACTCTGCAAGAGAAGCATCATAAGTATTTATAACATTGCAAAAATTTTCCTTTTTTACTTGTGGCTTAAAAAACACTGGTAAAGCATGACCAGTTCTTTTGTGCACTTCCACCCAACTATGGTTAGGGCCCTTATTAACATTTACAAGGTGTGTCTATAGAGTATATGTGGGACATTTATAAGCATATTTTTCCAGTTTGTTTTTAAAAGAATACCAGTAACCTCCCCAAATTAATCTTTCAGTTAATTATTTTGAAAATGCTGCTCTCTCTCTGGAGGGATTATGCAAAAATATTCTAAAGCAAACTAGTTAGTTTCTGTTATCACAAGAATTTGTAATCCTGGTGCTTAATCCTTTTTTATTAAAAATTAGAACTGAAAGCTGTTTGTCTGTAATCAATAGGCAGGCTACCCCACCTCTCTCCTTGATGTCTTGACCAACCTATAATGGTTAGGAAAGAAATCATCCTCTCATACAGCCCTTTGACTAGTTTGGCACAACCTGAAGAAAGAAAATTAACAGGCACTATACTGTAATCAATTTTATAGGAAGATGGCCATCAGTACTAGGCTCAAATGGTAACTATAAGCTTTACAATGCAAATGACACTTTCTTTATACTGTAAAGTACATCTTTCTTTATGAACTTTTTAAGTTGCTGGGCTGATCAATATATTTTAATTAACATGTAGTGTTATACATGTCCAAAGTATATTGGAAAAATATGTAAAAAATGATCTTGTAAAATTCATTCTCCCCAAGAAAGGGAGTTTCGTGCTCCATCATTGGGATCTTTGGAAAACTGTATGAAGCTTTCCCAGATGGCTGTCCAAGGGCTTCAGCAGTTCAAGTCTCCCCTTCTGCAGCTCCCTCACATTGAAGAGGACAATCTTAGGCGAGTTTCCAATCATAAAAAGGTATAAAACTACAGATAATGCTCAGCCATTTTTATCTTTCCATTATCTCCTTTAATTTGCCTCTGTCTCTCACTAGGCAAACTTATTAATAGTTGACAGAATAAAAAGCATTTGTTCAGGAATGCAATATATCATGAGTCCTTGTGCTTTATGTTCCTTAAACTGTATCCCCGTTTGCCTTAGAAATAAAAAGGAGAGTGACTATTCACCACAGGTTAACAAAGCTTATGATCTGTGGTATGGTTAAGCATAGGATATACTGGACAAAACAGAACATCTTTCTTACTTTAGTAAGATCAGACTGTGCCCTCCAATAAAATATAATCTACAGTTTTTTGTGAGAGTATAACTGAAATATCAAACTTCTGAGTTAATTGCATAGTTCCTGAACCTACTTCTGAAGACAGTACATTTTAGATACGATTATGGAGGAGTATCAGAATAAGAAAATGTAACAATTAATGAAACAGAAATTTAATTTGTACTTTATTTCAAGGTTTGTAATCCTTTTAGTGGGAATGAATCAAACAGTTTGCTTGTGTCAGCGCTGCTGTAATACACAAATGATTACATTAACTAGAGTTTAGTTTTGTGCAATGTTCTTTTGTAGTATTTTTCTTTTTTCTTTTTTTAACCAAGTTCAAAATCAAAAGTATCCAGGACATGGTGAGTTTGAAAGGTGCTGATCGCCGCAACTTACTGCACTTCCTTGAAGATGAAAAATATGATGAAGTTATGGCTGTATTAGGTAGTTTTCCACATATCACCATAGATATAAAGCCTCAAGGTAAGATGGGAGGTCGTTTCATTGCTGTATGTGTCATCCCTCTTGACAATATGATAGTCTGCCAGCAGTAAGCAGTGAGGACTCTGAAACACCAATTCCTTACATTATTTATGTAACCTGGAAAATGGCAGACTTTCCTGAATGACAGGCTCTTGCACTTCAGATTTATAGTTTGAGGAAAATGAAGTATATTAAAGCATCTTGCATATTTCCAGGCCATCAGCAGTTTCCTCTAGAGGGACTGATGTAGCATTTAATTGTTTGATTTAGCATTGAGAGAGCAGCGTATAATAATGGTTGAGATGGCACTTTATTTTTAAACCTTTGTATCCCTTGCCTTGTAACGTTAAAGAAAAAGGATGGCCAAGGATTTCATGCTTGTGCTTAACCCAAATATCAAACTATAAATTTTTTATTTGAGACATAAAATCGAGATCCAGATCATTAAAGAGTTGAGGGTATTTTTGTGAGAGGAAAGGTGTGTTAACTTTGTGTGATGAGGGTATTCTGCTTGGGATAACCGCATAGTACTTGGCTAAAGTTCACAACAGTTTCAATTGCATATGTTACTTTCCTTCGCTTGCTCTCTGAAGTTATTGTGCTGTTAAAGATTGCCTTTAGGCTTCCTTTTAGTGGAAGGTGAACTGTTCATTGGTCGCCTTCCTCACAGGGAAGTTGAGATAAAGGTCTGAAATATTTGCATAGAATGGTCTTTCAAAATTTATGTTTTCCAAAATCTGACACGTTTTGTTCAGCTAGCCTAATGTTGGATTTGGCATATACATAGTCCTCAGTAAGGCATGTGTACCTGGTGAACTTAAGTTTCAAAATGTAAAAATAAGTAAAAACAATATACCGTGCACTTTCAAATCAGTATCTAACCTTAACCAATGGTTAGTGGGCACAAGAGTGCTGTTGTTAATTGTATTCATAATTGTCAGAGAGTCCTTGACAAACTTGTACCTCCTCATGTTGTGGCAAGCTATGCCTCCCCGCGCACATTTTTGCATTTGACAAATACACATATTTAAGAAGTTTTGCCACGGAGGATTTAACTTTTTGCTCCTCCCCAGATTGACTGTTTTTACTTCTGATTATAGGTAATGGATGTGTGGAAAACTATTTGAAGAATGCTTTTATTTTTCATACCAGAATAAAAATGAAGTAGTTTTCAGTCAGTAGACTGAACATTCAGCATTACTGCATTCTAAGATATGAACCCGTAAGACCGCTGACCATACTACAGGTCTTCTGATCAATATTATAGTTAAACTATTCATTGCTGTTCCTTTATTTTTTCTCCCTCTTTTTGAAAAGGAATTAAGTGCATGACTCTTAATGCACCTTTGAAATTGAGATATGAATCATTCAGAGATCAGGAAAATCATAGTTATGGTTCCCAGAACAACTGTAACAGTCCCCTTGCTCATATGTGGTATTTTATAATATGAAAGTTTTATGTTTTAATATACAATGCTACATAGTTATGGGTGCTGTGGGAATCATAACTAACTTTGAATATCCTAACTTTCCTACAAGTTAAATCACAACCTCAATGTTTACTTCGTGTAGTTTTATGCAATTATTGCTCCTCATTCTGTTAATGTATTTTAGGTAATAGAGACTGTTTACAGATGCAGATGAAAGTCTTCATTCTTGCAAATATTTTCAGATTATTTTCTGTTAAATATTCTCTGGAAGATTTGTGATTACACTCATACTTTTATCTGTCACTGAAGTAATGCTTAATTTAAAAAATAAATATGAAACTGCTTAAAAAACAAAGGTTAAATGGAAGTATCCCTTTTCTTTTACCTTAGTTTTGGATGATGAAGACAGCAACAATATTACAGTGGGATCGCTAGTCACTGTTTTGGTCACATTAACAAGGCAAACAATGGCAGTAAGTAGTCAAAGTATTTACAACTTTGGATTAATTGCAAATGCATCATGATAACCTAGAATGTTTTGTTAGGGGCTAGTTTCTTGATAATTTTGTGGTAATTGATTTAAAAACACCGTGCTTGAATCATGCTCTTCCATTGCAACAAAAAAACTTCAAAAACAGACTCCAACGAGAGACGGCTGAATTGGAATTAATTTGCAAAATGGACACAATTAAATTTAGGCTTGAATAAAGACTGGGAGTGGATGGGTCATTATTACACAAAGTAAAACTATTTCCCCATGACATACACCAGGACTCTTCTGTGTTTGGTACTGTACAAACACACAGCAGAAGGCTCAAAGAACTTCCAATCTAAGTATAAGATGAGAGAACAGATGTATGCAGGCAGATGGGGGAGTGGGGAAAAAAAAAAAGAAAAAAAGAGAGACAATATTGGTCAGAATGATAGGCAGTGGTTTCTGCACACTAGTTGCCTACTGTTGGCAAAATTTTTGTAAGCATCACAGCAAAGGAGAGTTTTAAGGAGGGATTTGAAGGAAAACTATAAGAGAGCTTTGCAGATGTTTTCCAGAGTGTCTCCCAAGTGTGTGGGGCAGCATGAGAGACTCTTGCTGACAGTCTCAGCGAATTGGTCACTGACAGAATAGGTTTGGCAGTTGAACTGTCCTTTCCCCTTCAGTGGGGTCCCTTCTGTTTTAGGTTCAGGTGTAAAGTGACAACATGGTTTAGGGACACTTTTTCACCATTTCTGTACTTCCTTTTCTAAAGGTAAGACTTCTGTTTTCTTGTTGTAATTCTTCTATCCTGGAACTCTAAGTTCAGTTAAAAGTGGGCAGTAAAGGGTAGAGAAAAGCCATCTCTCTGTCCATGGTTCTTATAAGTATTGTACATGAGCAAATGTGGAAAAGCAGTTCACCGCAGCTGAATGCAGAATGTTCACCTAAGCTATGTCTGCACTTAAAACACAACAGCTGCAGCTGCGCTGCTGTAATGCTTCAGTGTAGACATTCACCACAGCAACGGGAAGGTTCTCCTGCCATTGTAGTTCAGAGGTGGGGAAGCTTTTTTCTATCTGGGCCACAAAATAATCAGTCACGGGCCACACACAATCCCACAGGGGACGCGGAGGCTCGGGGCTTCCCCTAGGTTTCAGGGTGGGGCCAGAAATGAGGGATTCAGGGTGCAGGAGCTGGCTACAGGCTGGTGCAGGAGCGAGCTATGAGCTGGGGCAGCAGTTTGGGCTGTGAGAGAGGGTGAGGGCTCCTATTGGGGGTGCAGGCTCTGGGGTGGGGCTGGGGATGAGGAGTTTGGGGTACTGGAGGGGGCTCTGGGCTGGGGCAAAGGGGTTTGGAGTGTAGGAGGGGCTCAGGGCTGGAGCAGGAGGTGGGGTGCATGTGGAAGTATGGGGTCTGGGAGGGAGTTAGGGTGCAGGGGGGGGGTTCCGACCTGGGGCAGGGTGTTGGGGTGCAGGTAAGAGTGCAGGCTCTGGGAGAGAGTTTAGGTGTGGGAGGGGGTTCAGGGTACCGGCTCTGGCTGAGTGACACTTACCTGAGGCGGCTTCCGGTCAGCATCGCAGTGGAGCTAAGGCAAGCTCCCTTCCTGTCCTGGCTCCGCACTGCTCCCAGAAGCAACTGGCATGTCCAGCCCCTAGGTGGAGGGGCCAGAGGGCTGTGTGCACTGCCTGCACCTGCAGTTGCTGCTCCTGCAGCTCCCATTGGCTGCTGTTCCTGGCCAATGGGAGCCAGTGCTGGGGGCTGGGGCAGCATGTGAAGCTTCCCAGATCTCCCCTTTTCCTGCAAGCTGCGGGGGGCTGGAGAGGGCAGCGCCGAAGCTCAGAGCTTCCGGTCTGCAGCGCAGAGACATGCTGCGTGCCAGATTAAATTAGGCAGCAGGCCGGATCCGGCCCTTGGCCTGGAGGTTCCCCACCCCTGCTGTAATTGATCCACCTCCCCAAAAGGCAGTCTAGCGCTGTCTACCCTGAGGATTAGGTCAGCATAGCTGCATCTCTCATGGGTGTCGATTTTTGATTCACCTGAGAGACGTAGCTATGCTGGTGTAAATTTTCAGTGTAGACCAACCCTCAGTGTATGAAGACTACAAAGAGGGAATACTGTCAGTAGAGAGAAACACTGCCACATTCTTATGAGCAAAGAGGCTCAAGCCTTGTCTACACTACACAGTTTTGTCGACGTAAGTCAGCTTTTGTCGACAAGACAGTGGACCTGTACACACTGAAATGTTCCTACCACCAATGTAACACCCCAATGATGCTGACATAATAAAACCACCTTGACAAGAGACATAGGACTTACGTCGCTATAGCTAAGGTAAGGCAGTGTCTGTGTAGACATTGTGTTCTTTACATCCACTGTCGGCTGCTGCTGTTGTCAATTTTATGATTCCTGAGCTGTGAAATTGACAAGAAATCCAGCTCCCCAACCTGGCTGCTGCCAGATCTCTGCTCCAAGCTCGGCTGCCATTCAGGCTTCTGGCTTGATCTGCCACCTGGGCACCCCGCTGGCAGCCGTGCTGTCCTCCAGGGTCCTAGCTCCCTACTGGGAGCACAGCAGCTGACCAAACTTCCAGTGTGGATCTTCCTGCCATAGGCAAGAAACTCTGGGCAGTTTCCCCTGCCACCGCACCTCCTCTCCGGGAGCAGGAAGGCAAGAAGCCCCCAGTGGCTGGTGAGAAGCCCTGTGCCACTGCCCCTCAACACCTGGCTGGGAGCGCGGAGGCGAGATGCCCCGAGGGGCTGCCTCCTTGCTCCCGGCTGGGAGCTGCACGAAGCTGAGAGTCCTGGCTCTCAGTCCCCCACACTGCCCCTCTTCAGTTGATGGGAGTGCTCCTGGTTAGGCCACGCTCCTGGTGAGGCCACACACCACTGACGGAGGATAGTATGGACATCAGCTACCGGGGTAATTTAATGCAGTGGCTGTAAGTCAACCTAACGTAAGTCAACTGAAGACTGTAGCGTAGAAATAGCCGTAGGTCATGTCTGTGCTACCACTTTTGTCAGCAAAACTTACGTCACTCAGGGGTGTGAAAAAACACTCTCCATAGCAACATAAGTTTCCCCAGCATAAGTGGTGTTGGCACAGTGCTATGTTGGTGGAAGAGCTTCTCCCTCTGACGTAGCTACCACCGCTCATTGGAGGTACTTTCATTATGTCGATGGGAGGGCTCTCTCCAATTGGCATAGAGTAGCTATACGAACAATCTTACAGCGACACAGCTGCATCAGTACAGCTGTGCCATTGTAAGGTCTCTAGTGTAGACATAGCTGTAAGAATTCTTAAAGAAACCGCTCTCATCTTTTGGTCTTTTGTACATGTGCAGTGAAGGAGGCAAACAGGATGCCAAATAATACATGTAGGGACATATAAATAACAGGAAATCTATAACTTGTATAGCTATAATATTATCACCTTATAGAATACCTTAAAGAAGATAAACTGTAGTTGCTGAATGGGTGGCAGTGGTTGATGCTACATTTCAAAGTCTAAACATCTGGATTGTGTGATGTTTGAAAAATTTTCAGTTTTTTTAAAAATGTCCTTAACATTGTTTCTAGGTTTAAAAAACCTAGATGAGCTCCATATAAAATCCCTTGAGGAAACTAATAATTCTGTCTTTAGAGCAGGGTTTGAATTGTGTGTAGTAAATAAAGCCTAGGGCCACACATTGAACAAAGAGGATAATACACAATATTGAATAGATGTTCATCAGTGGGGCATGGTCCATTTTGTGCTCTGAATGAGGCGAGGCAGGGGTCCTGTAAAACCCAGTGGTATGTGATCATGAAATTGAAGATGGTGTCATAATCCACACTCTCAAGGGGGCTGAATTTAGGTTGTACAGACAATCCCAATTCTGGCATTTCCTAACTTCTGACTGCTTGACTTTACAACCTTAACAATGTTTAACATAACTTTGTGTAATTGTATTAAGTATGTATGAAATAAAATTGAGGAGATCTAGATCTCACTGGTAAATAGAGTGTTTTGGATAGTTGTATGTTTAGGCACATAAAATATGGACTAATATAGCAACTTAGATGAATTTACTGTGCGCCATAACCGTGACAATATGCACTAAAATTCAGTCACTTTTACCATGGCTGCGGTGGCCGCCCCCCTTTGCCCCCCCCCCAAAACAAACAAACAAAAACAAACCACACACACACGAAAAAACTCCAACCTCTTTAATCAGGTTTAGTGGTATGTTTAAACGTACTATGGTTGAAAAAGTGAACAGATATTAGTGTCCAAAATTTGAGTGTTCATTGGCAAAAGGGAGCTGTGGAGCCTGCTCGTGGGACAGGGTGGGGATAGTGCACCTAACCGTGCCTCTACCTAGGAATAGCAGAGACATGTTGCCACTTCCCGGGAGCCATGCGGAGCCACGCTGACCAGACTATAAAAAGCACATTCAATGAAGATCAGATGTGCCAGTTTATAGAGCTTGCTAGTTGGTAAAGGGCCAGATAACATAGCTTTTACTGTAAATCTTTCAGCACAAGACAACCCTGTAATTATTCTGAGAATTTTTTTAATAGATGAACTATGCTAGTATTGGTAAAATCCTATACAAAGGGTTGAAATTTTGCTTAATCTGTTTCATACTGGTCAATTAGTATCTTATGGTTATCCCTGAAAACAGAATTCTCAATAATGAACAGAACCCCTCAGATTTAGTCTAGTTAAATTTACTTTAATATCTAAGTGACAGTTTAATTCTCTAAGCATCAGTGCAGGCTGGCACAGACAAAGTTTAAAACTTCATTTCCTCCCTAATCAGGAAGTGTTTGAAAAGGAACAGTCCACCTGTGCAGCAGAAGAGCAACCTACAGAAGATGGGGTAAGTTGAGAATTAGACTGTATTACAGTGCCTCTGCTTCCTAGTTGAAGAAATGAACCTTCATTCAGATTTTGAGTGACTCATTCATGTACTTGTGATAGATTTTTTCACAAAGTCCTATACAAATAAATATCCAGTAGAACTTAGCTTTTAAAGTAGGATCATATCTTAAAACATTTGAAGCATATGAAGATGACTGCCTCAAGTTAAAAAATTTAGTGTAGTTCAATCTGCTTACTATTTAACCACCATTTTTTCCTACAGCAAGGAGATGCCAACAAAGTTAAGAACAAAGGATGGCAGCAAAAGAATAAAGGAACCAAGAAGGCTTCAAAATCAAAGAAAAAGAAACCTTTGAAAAAGAAACCTGCTCCTCCTCCATTGCAGCAGCCAAAGCAGCAGAAGCAAAAGCAAGCTAATGGGGTATTTCATTGAAAGATGTTAAAGCCAGAGGGGACCGTTAAATCACCTAGTATGACCTCCTGTATATCTCAGGCCATTAAATTTGACCCAGTTATCCCTATATTGAGTGCCAGGAATTTATGATTGACTACAGCACGGGTGGGCAAACTACGGCCCGGGAGCCACATCCGGCCCGTCAGACCTTTTAATCTGGCCCTTCAGCTCCCAACGGGGAGCGATGTCTGGGGCTTGTCCTGCTCCGCATGTGCTGAGGCTCTGCGCGGCTCCCAGACTCAGCAGCATTTCTCTACTCCAGCTCCTACGTGTAGGGGCAGCCAGAGGGCTCTGTGCCCCAAGCGCCTCTCCCGCAGCTCTCATTGGCCGGAACCGTGAACATTCATGGCCTGCTGTACAATTTCCATACCCGGATGTGGTCCTCAGGCCAAAAAGTTTGCCCCTCTGGACTAAAGCATATCTTCTAAAAAGACATCTGGTCTTGATTAGAAGGCTTCAGGAGATGAAGAATCCACCACTTCCCATGGTAGTTTGTTTCAGTAGTTAATCACCCTCATTATTAAAAATTTGAATTTGTCTGGCTTCATCTTCTATCCACTGATTCTTGTTAGGCCTTTCTCTGCTAGGTTAAAGGGCCCTTTCATACCTGATATTTTCCCCTGGGAAGGTACTTATACACTGTAATCAAGTCACCTCTTAATTATCTTTTGATAAACTAAACAGATTGAGCTCCTTAAATTACTCAGCATAAGGTAGTTTCTTCAACTCTCAAATGATTTTTGGGGCTCTTTTTGCACCCTCTCCAGGTTTTCAACATACTTTAAAAAATGTGACACCAGAAGTGAATGCAGTATTTCAATATTGTTCTCATCAATAAAAGAAATAAAATAATTTATCTATTCCTATTCCCTTGTTTATATATCCAAGGATCACATTAGCCTTTTTTGCAACATCACCGCATTGAGAGCACATGTTGAGTCACTTATCCATTATGACTCCTAGATCTTTTTCAGAGGTATTGTTTTCCAGGATACAGTCCCCCATTTTGTAGGTTGGGCTGCATTCTTTATTCCTAGGTGTACAACCTTCCATTTGACTATATTAAAAAACTTTTTGGTTTGAGTTGGCCCAACTTAGCAAGAGATCCGGTTTGCTCTGACTGTCCTGTCGTCATTTACCACTCCATCACTCTGTGTGTCATCTCTGAATTTTATCAGCTATAGAGTTTATATTAGATCATTGATAAAAGTAATGAATAGCATTGGGTCTAATACTGATCCCTGTTGAACTCTACTAGATACATCCCCATTCTATGATGATTCCACATTAACAATTACTATTTGAGGTCTGTTAGTTAACAAGATTTAATCAATTTAATGTACTTTATTGGTAGTGTATAGGGCTCATTTTTAATCAGAATGTCATACAGTACTAAATCAAACCCCTTCCAAAGTCTAACTATATTACATCTATGCAGTTATCTTTATCAACAAAACGTTTAATCTTAAAGAATGAAATCAGGTTTGTTTGACAAGACCTGTTTTCCATAAAGCCTTGTTGACCAGCATTAATTATATTTCCATCCTTTAATTCTTTAATAGAATCCCATTTCAGCTTTTCCATTACTTTCCCTGGATTGATGTCAGACTAACTGGCCTATAATTACCTGGGTCATCCTGCTTCCCATCTTCTGATTATTGTCACGCTAGCACTCTTCAAGTCTTCTGACATTTCCCTGGCATTCCAAAATGTATTAAAAATTAACATCAACAAGCCAGAGATCTATACAGCCAACTCCTTTAAGACAATTGGGTGCAAGTTGTCCAGGTCTGCTGATTTTAAAAATATTTATTCTTGGCAAATGTTAAATAACATCCTGTTTAGTTACTATGGGACTGGAATGTACATCATCTCACTTCTTTCCAAATACAGAGCAGAAGTCTTTATTGAATTCTTCCATCTGTCAGCATCATTAACTATTTTACCATGTCTCCCGAGTAATGGGCCATTGTTAGGTTTTCTTTTGTTCCTAATATACTTAAGGAATTTTGTTTTTACTGTCCTTAGCCCTTCATGACTTGGATTTTTTTTTCTTGATGTCATTAGTTTCCTTTATCAGTGTCTACAATTCCGTAACTTTTAATTTATACCAATTGCTATCAACATCCCTTTTTTGCATTTGTTTTATATATTAAATTGCTGCCTTCGCTTACTCATTGTACCAGGATGGACTTTATGCAAAGTCTTTCTTGATTGTAGAATGGTTGCTTTTTGGCCATCTGACCAAAGTCTTCCTAAAGAACTCCCAGTTTTCATTCACCTTTTTCCTCCCAATCAATTCTACTCTTACTTTTCTTCTTCTTTGGAAAATTACCCCTTTTTGAAGCACTATGTTGTGTGTATTTTACTGGTTGGGACTGTTCTCCATGATCTGGTTAGTTCAATATGGGTAAACAATCACTGATCCCAAGGCAACTACCAACTTCCAGTTCAATGACTAGTTCATCTATAATTGCCACAGTGAGGTTCACAATAGTTACCTCATGTTGGGTGCAATAATTTTTGTGTTAAAAAATTATCTGACTTTTAGAAACTCCAATGGTGTTTTGGTACTTACTGCATGAGACCTGTATGTGTTTCCCAAATTGAAGCCCCCACAACAGTGTTTTTATGAACATGTTAGAGAGGTGTGTAAGGAGTAACTCTCTCTCTGCTCTGGTTTGATTTGCTTCTTCCTGGGCTTTGTTAGTGAATTGGGAGCGTATGGATGAAAGGTATTTTTGTTTAACAGTTAAAAAAGATTAGCCCAAATACTATGGGAATGACAAACATGACTGAGACACCAATTCTTAGAGAAATTCAATTAGACCGTGACATTAATGTTGAAGAAGATACAGGGAAGGAGAAGAGATGGTTCTCTTTCAAATGATATATTGCTATGTAAAAGGTGTGTGCTGTCCCTGCTTGCCCCCTTGTGGCCATGTGCTTTGCTGTGGATGCGCCTGATTAGGTTATCAATAAAATTAGCAAGGCTTTTATGTATCAAACAATGTCCCTTTTAGAGGGAATCACTTATTAATGGAAAACGTAATAAATTCAAGTAAGTCCTTTACCTGGGCTTCTTACCTGGATGGTATATTTCATCTGAGTTTCAGTCCTGCCTGAGTCTATTCATCCCACTCTCAGGCACTTAATCTGCAAGGCACTTTCAGTCGTGTTTCCTTTAATGTAGCCAGGGCCCCTGCAGGGCCTTCCTGACTACAGCTCTTCTCCAGGCAGTGCGAAGCTCCTTGCAGGCTGAGCCCCCTACAGTTATGTGGGAAGTTCCTCCCTAAATTCCTTATCATGGGAATTCTCTTGCTCTGTTCCATGGGAGCTCTTCTCCCTTAGGAACATTTGAGTGCTGGTAACCTTTTATCAGGTCCATGTGCTTGTTAGCCAGTTAGATGCCAACCAGCCATTTAAGCAATAAATTATTTACAGGTGGGCTGAGATGGGCTCGTTCTCCTTACGCCCATCATGGGTAGACTGGGCCCTAACTCCCCTTAAAGGGGTTAACCGCCCAATAACGTGAATACAGAACTGGATTTTTAGAGCACTTCACATATTAGTAATGAAAAGTGTATATAATTGGGGACTCACAATAGTGAACTAAAAATTGGTAGTTTCTAAATAGTGGACAAATATCCCTGCTATTAAGTCTTTCAGTATTGCTGTCTCTGACATCACAACTCTTTTAGTACTTTAGGATGTTAATTCCCCCTTTATATCAGCCAGAAATGGTCTTGAAATCTGTTTTACATTTCGTTCAAAGAACCCTATCTGAAACAATGCAGTACCCACATGGCACTGCAGTGTCACATATTAGCTACTAGTCCTCAAGTGAGTCTTAAGAGCCCATGGCCTTCGGACTTGGAGCACTGGAATGCTGCCCATGGGAATAACAGATCATTTTGTTTTTGTTTAGGAAGTTGTAATAAGGGAGGAAGAGGAAGAACTTTCTGATAAAGGAAGTGAGTCTGATGAAGAAGACACTAACAGGGACTCTCAAAGTGAAAGAGATGATGGAAGTGAAAGAGACTCCGACAGAGAACAAGATGAGAAACAAAACAAAGATGATGAAGCTGTAAGTCTCACTTTGTGGTGAAGGGTGATTCTGCCTCTGGAGTTGTGGGGAAAACACATTTGTATCTCTTTAGCAACCACCTCAGGCTGAACAACACAAGGATGAAGTAGTAGCATCGGCTCTCAGGAGAAAATCCTATCAAGCCTTCACCTTCCAGTGTGAGGCTTGCCATGATGCATGTCCCTTAGTGCTGTGTTCCCTTACAGAAAGGAAAGAGAGAAATTTTAAAATTACAGGGCAAGAGAAATGAAAACTTCAACTTTAGCAGAAGAATGTACTAATGTTTTTCAACTTAATTTGACAGTTAATCAACTCTGATGCTATCAGATTTTAGTATAAAACCTCCCCTTAAATTTTAAATCCTTGACACACAGTAACTATTGTGCATTGTACAATGCATTCTACACACACATAGCAGTGGGAGAAGTATATGTATGTATATAAGTTACAATTATCGTGAATATGGGTTGTATTGGCTCCAAGAGGTGGCTGTGCTAGGGTCTCACACAACAAAATAGTAGCCCCTTCTCCAGAGATCTTACAGTCTAAGTATAAGATAAGAGAGAACGGTTGGATGCAACAAACAGCGTCAGCACAAGGTAGTAGTGAGATAATTAAGTGTCTTGAACAATGGTCGTGGCCAACCAACTGCTTAGCCATTGATTAGTATTTTGTAGGCAACATAGAAAAAGTAAGTTCTGAAGAGTGATTTGAAGGAGAATAATGTAGTGGCCTTGCAGATTTTTACAAGGAGCGAGCACATTTTCAGAAGTGTCCATATGGCTAGTCTCATGTATTTTGCTGCCATTTGATTTTTTAAGTATCAGGCTTTAGACTTTGAACCCTGTCTACACTTGCTTGTTTTTTGTACAATATGAAGTTTAGCACAGGCATTTACCATACTGTCTGTGTGCTGTTCTTGATGTGCTGGGATTTCATTTTTAATAGGAGAAGAGATGACTAAAGTAACTCTTTAAATCCTTGTTGTCTTCAACAGGAGTGGCAAGAATTACAGCAAAGTATACAACGAAAGGAGCGGGCTCTTCTGGAAACCAAATCAAAGATAACACATCCTGTTTACAGTCTTTACTTTCCTGAGGTCAGCAATAGTGAACTTGATTAGAGCTGTGACAAATGGGAAGTAATACAACCAAAGTATATAACTTAATAGTTTAGAATTTATATACTGCTTTAAAGTTAAAATTCTAATTTTAAAATTGCTAATTTATACAGAGCAAAATTGCTGATTTTCTTGAGATTTGTCTTTATATAAAAAAAAAAGCTATTTCCAGTATAACTTTTTTTTTAAAACTGAATTTTTCACTGGATTCTCAAACTTCAGTGTGTGAACTGTCAAGTCCTTGTTGAGCAGAAATGATATAAAACTTCCACAATTAACTTTTGTTCTCCTCCAACTGAACTGTTGCATATAAATTGATCACAAAATCATATCTGTCAAAGTCTATTGCAGAAAGCTCTTCTTGGATGGTGACTTATACCCCTTTTCTCATTCACCATTCTCTCTGTGGAGTGGTATAGCAGAGCAGCAGTTCTGCTGTCGTTAAGGTTGATAGTCATCTTTCAAACAGTAAGTGGCTATCCTAAATAGTCTAAAATCCCTATGCTGCTTCAGATTATGTAGAAATTTACTGTGCATTATGGGAGTATAGGCTAGCATTAGTGGTCCAATTTGGGTTTGTCTGAGCAACAGGATCTCTAAGATAAAGCCACTTTAAAGTTAGATGTTTACAACAATCTCCTGGCGATTCTAAAGGGGTTTTGTTCTGTACAGGTGAGGCTGATTGACTGACTGTAATCCTCCCCAAACTGATCTCACCTGCTCAGAATTGACCTCAGTTAGTGTGTGGCCCCCACTGCCTCTTTTGGGAAGCAATGATTCGGAAGCTATTGCAGGTTAACTTTAGACAGGTCAACTGGAGCCATACTGACAAGCCAAAGAGTGAAACATGCATGTGTAGCAAGGCTAGAGCTTGTTGCAAGCTGGAGGGTTTGCAGTCAGCCTTTGTTCACTCTAACTGGGTAGCTCAAGATGAGATGCTGAGCATCTACCTAAGCAACACACATGCACTGTGAGCTTAGGCCTTACCATTGGCAGTTCTGAGAGAATCTGTGTTGTGCGCATTAGTTCTCTGCCTTCATTCTGAAGAGGCTCCTTCTGGAAGTTTTGCCCAAAGACTAAAGTTTCTGGGTTAAGAGCCAATATTTGAAAGTGCTCTAAAATCCGCAGGGAGTCTGATTTAGAAGTATTGTGAAAGCAATTCACATTAAGTAGAGGGAAAACGAAAGATATTAGTAAGAAGTTAAGGTAGTGTAATCATGACTCAATGGGACTGAATGTGATTAGAGGAAGCAAGTCACTGAATCATCTGGTCAAGGAGTTAACTGTACACAGCCCCCCTGATGTGCTCATAACATTTTCAGATTCTCAACTTTTTTGGTGCAGAACTAGGGAATATGGGAGGTTGAGGGAGTGGAGCAGTGACAGAGGTATCAGAGCAGTGCAGGCAACGGAAGTAGGGTTGACGTGGTGCAGTGTCTGCCCCTTTGTCACTTAGGGCTGTGCTCTGGCACAACTACTGAGGGCCCAGCACACCGCTAGGCAAAACCTTATTAGTGTAAGGGATCATCCCAACACTGTTTTTGAAAACCCAGTTTCAGTGAGTAGAATTTGAACAAAGAACTGGGTTTCCAAAAACATAACTTTCTATGATTCCTTAACAAATAAGGGATCATCATCAAAGGAACCATTTGGTCTTAAGGAGCTCAAAAGTGTTGACACAGCAGAACCATAAGATGGGAAATTGGGTATTGTTGGGTTAAAAGCACTCTCCATGCCAGTTACCAAGCTTAGCTGATTTTAAAGCTTTTTAATAAGAAAAATTTAGGACAATTAATTAAGCATAAAGCAGTTAGATGTGGATAGCATAAAGATCAGTTATCCAGTCCCGGGGCGTAGGTAGGCTTTCTGTCATCATTAGATCCATGCTGGTCCAGTTTGTTGTAAGTCCTGTGTTGCTCCACCCCATTTATTAAATGCACACCATTTATACATTGTCTCGTAACATTGCACAGGTTCAAATTATCAAAACTACCTCAGTTATAAACTTTTCATTTAAAATCTATTTTAATACCTTTTTACTTATTCTGCTAAAACTCCAATTGATACCTCATGTCTATTTTTTTAAACATTGTTTCCATGTATTCATTATTTCATACAACAGTTATCTTGTTGTTTATTTGCTTTTTATGGCCTTGGAGTTGCTGGTTAGTTCTGCCCAGTCAGTGTTTATCCTCCCTACTCTGTCTTGCTAGTAAATTACACATTGTATGGTTTGCTTCATCCTGTTATCCACACATATCATATCTGCTGTAGATAAGACACAAAACAACTTTTTCATTTTTTTCCAACCTTTGAAAGCTGTCAAGAAGTCACATACAGAAAGCAGAATAGGTAGGTGACAAATCTGAGGAACTGTCACAGATTGAAGTGTCACTAGAGGAGGTTTTGGAATTAATTGATAAACCCAACATTAACAAGTCACCGGGACCAGATAGCGTTCACCCAAGAGTTCTGAAAGAACTCAAATGTGAAGTTGCGGAACTATTAACTAAGGTTTTTAACCTGTCCTTTAAATCGGCTTCAGTGCCCAACGACTGGAAGTTAGCTAATGTGACGCCAGTATTTAAAAAGGGCTCTAGAGGTGATCCCGGCAATTACAGACCGGTATGTCTAATGTCGGTACCGGGCAAATTAGTCGAAACAATAGTTAAGAATAAAATTGTCAGGCACATAGAAAAACATAAACTATTGAGCAACAGTCAACATGGTTTCTGTAATGGGAAATCGTATCTTACTAATCTATTATAGTTCTTTGAAGGGGTCAACAAACATTTGGACAAGGGGGATCCAGTGGACATAATGTACTTAGATTTCCAGAAAGCCTTTGACAAGGTCCCTCACCAAAGGCTCTTACGTAAATTAAGCTGTCATGGGATAAAAGGGAAGGTCCTTTCATGGATTGAGAACTGGCTAAAAGACAGGGAACAAAGAGTAGGAATTAATGGTAAATTCTCAGAATGGAGAGGGGTAACTAGTGGTGTTCCCCAAGGGTCAGTCCTAGGACCAATCCTATTCAACTTATTCATAAATGGTCTGGAGAAAGTGGTAAACAGTAAGGTGGCAAAGTTTGCAGATGATACTAAACTGCTCAAGATAGTTAAGACCAAAGCAGACTGTGAAGAACTTCAGAAAGTTCTCACAAAACTAAGTGATTGGGCAACAAAATGGCAAATGAAATTTAATGTGGATAAATGTAAAGTAATGCACATTGGAAAAAATAACCCCAACTATACGTACAATATGATGGGGACTAATTTAGCTACAACGAGTCAGGAAAAAGATCTTGGTGTCATCATGGATAGTTCTCTGAAGATGTCCATGCAATGTGCAGAGGCGGTCAAAAAAGCGAACAGGATGTTAGGAATCATTAAAAAGGGGATAGAGAATATGACAGAGAATATCTTATTGCCCTTATATAAATCCATGGTACGCCCACATCTTGAATACTGTGTACAGATGTGGTCTCCTCACCTCAAAAAAGATATTCTAGCACTAGAAAAGGTTCAAAAAAGAGCAGGGGGTTTGGAGAGGGTCCCATACGAGGAAAGATTAAAGAAGCTAGGCCTCTTCAGCTTGGGAAAGAGGAGACTAAGGGGGGGATATGATAGAGGTATATAAAAACATGAGTGATGTAGAGAAAGTGGATGAGGAAAAGTTATTTATTTATTCCCATAATACAAGAATTAGGGGTCACCAAATGAAATTAATAGGTAGCAGGTTTAAAACAAATAAAAGGAAGTTCTTCTTCACACAGCGCACAGTCGACTTGTGGAACTCCTTACCTGAGGAGGTTGTGAAGACTGGGACTATAACAATATTTAAAAGGGAACTGGATAAATTCATTGTGGCTAAGTCCATAAATGGCTATTAGCCAAGAAGGGTAAAGAATGGTGTCCCTAGCCTCTGTTCATCAGAGGATGGAGATGGATGGCAGGAGAGAGATCACTTGATCTTTGCCTGTTAGCTTCACTTCCTCTGGGGCACCTGACATTGGCCACTATCGGTAGATAGATACTGGGCTAGATGGACCTTTGGTCTGACCCGGTACGACCGTTCTTATGTTCTTAATAATTCCATTTTACACTTTCTTATAACACAATTAAATATACATATACTTCTCTAATGTTGTTTAATATCCATTTGTCTAATACAGTTCATTATACTTTTCTTTATAGCACCTTCTCCTCCTGTGACATACATGGAGGGGAAAGAAATGGAGCTATCTGCACCCTCTTCCACTCGCACCATACTCTCCTACAGTTATACCCCACTTGTCCTGCATCACCCAACAATTCCCGTTCCACCAGTGGCTCCCCTTCCCTGTACTGCTTTCTGTTCAGTGGAAGGAACTCAGAACTCCCCTTGATCCTCTTGCTGCCCCCATCAGTGGGGAAGGAACTTCAGGGTCACCTTTCCCCCTCAATGCTTATGCTTCTAAGGGGGAAATGGAGGTCAGAGCACTGCAGGATAGTGTGGGGAGGAAAGGAACATGGTCAGAGTTGTACAGTATAGGATGTAGGGGGGCTTCAGTTCTGCATCCTACAGGTATGCGTCCGAACCATTACTGTCCCCTCTTACACCCCCACTGACTCCATGACAGTGGCTGCACTGTTTCTTTATCTTCTGCCCAGTTCCTCAACCTTTGGGGCCCCTGTTGATGCCTGCTCCTCCATTGCTGGGAAGGGAGGACTGGGCTGTCTGGGTTGGCAGAGAGATGAGATGATTCATGGGCATTGAAGTCACTAACATGCAGACAATGTCTTTTGTGTCCTATATAATCATTTCCAAGGAGCCAGTGGTAGTGGAATGAGGAGAACTGAGCTTTAAAACATAGGGGTACTGAGAAGTTATTTTTAATAAAAATAGGAAATTAACTGCCCAAAAAGTTTAATTCAGACTTAAGGTTGTGCAGTGATGTCAAGTGCTGTTTCAGAACATCAAGTTACCTACGCTCAAATCTCTGAAAACCAGCAAATGAAGAGTAACGATACACACTATCTCCATAACACAACATTAACTCTGCTCTCTTCCGGTGATGCCCCGACACATCAATAGCACATACTAGTACCCTACTCTTACAATTGCTACAAATACTGCGGATATAGACTGCACTGGGTACTGAGCACAAAACAAAACTTGTGTTAGAGCAAGGCTTAGTGAACAGGAGCTATCTAAACTCAAACCCTGAGCCTGCACAAATCACTCCAAAGTTGCTAAATGTTACCACCCCTTCACCATTGCCAGGAGTATTCCGTCCGAGACATTGCTTTCACTTACCCCACTCACTGTTCACAGATTGCAGTCATGTGTGCCATTGGACTGCTGAAATCCCCATGATGAGAAGACCCCGGTGCACTGCTACTGGCTCACCTACACAACAGAACATTGGCATACATGATCCCTTGAGGTACACATACACCTCTCCTCATATCACAGTTACAAGTCTTCCAACTCCAACTAATCCATCCACTATTCAGTGCAGCTGCATCTAACACAGTGAATGTAGCTGGAGTGTGTGCAGATAAATGCTGCAAATCAAATCTGAAGTTTCATGCAAACAATGACACCTCGTAGTCCTTCATGTGCTACTTATGGCACTACCTTTACTGAACAATTCCCAGTTGTTATTGCCAGCTCAAGGGAAAGAGTTAAGGTTACTTTGTGTGGGTGGCATATATTTTAACTCTGTATTTCCTGGTTTTCAGAGGTTTGAGCGTGACTGAACGCAACATTCTAAAAGCTCATGAGTTAGCACTGAGCAAACTTAACTCTACTTTTACAAACTTCTTGGGCAGCTAATTAATTTTGTTTGCCAGGCCTGTATCTTCACTTTATACATATTCCTAAATAAATAAATCTCTTCTGTTCCCTCAATCATAGATCCAAAAACTGCACAGATTGTGGCTTTGACATTTTTAGCTAGAATTATGCCCCAGTATTCCAGCTCCATTAACATACTGGTTCCCTGGCATGCCTGCACTTGTACCCATCTGTTAAAAGGCATTTTGCCCACTGCACAGTAGCCTGCCAGGTTCAAGTAGACATACACTGTCGAGTCTAACCAATAATCAGTTTGGAAAGAATAGGAAAGTGACACCTCTCCTGCAAGATTATCCCTGTGTGACAATACCAAATTAGGATTGCATGTTTAATTACAAGGAGTTGTATCTGTCGACCCCTGTGAAAGTTATAGCAATGAATGTCTCCTGGTTTTTTACCTGTTACCATTGTCTAAAATTGTTTTTAACACCAACTTTGTGGCATAATCCATGCCCTAACAACTATATCTATTGCTCAACTGTATGTTAGAATGTAAGGGTAAGAGGTACAACATGTAAAAGGTCAGGATGGTAATTGGCCACCTCCATAAATATTTGAACACAGTATTACAATGCAATACCTAAAATATTCATTGGAGTAGGGATTGGAATCCAACTCTTGCTGCTCACATGTGAGTGCCCTAAGCCTACAGAGTCATTCTTGCTCTTTCTGGACTATTGTATATAAAGTATTTCCTACAAGATAGAACAGCTTCAACAGGAGTTACTGAGAGTGAGCCACCCCTAGAGTACCCCATAACTCAGTGGTTAGAGTACTCTCCTGGGAGGTGGGATACCCAAATTCAAGTCCTTGTTCCGCATCAAATAGAGTGAGTATTTGAACCTGGGAGTTCTGCATCCCAGAAGAGCTCTCTAACCATTGGGCTATTGGTCATAAGGGGGGACCTCTCCCTTCTCCTGTGTTTTGTGAATGGTGCTGAAGTCCCTTGTCAATCTAGCCTGAAAAATCAAAACATTTCATTTTATTTCCTGACTTTTCAGCTAATCAAAATTGACATACATTCTCAAAATATTTTGGTTGACCCAAACCTGCATTGGTCAATGAATAATTCTGGATGAAAATTTTTGCTCGTCTCTACTGTGTTTATCATAATTCATAGTGCATACTTGGCTCGCACTTTAGTTATCCATTGCTGCATAGCTGCCACTGACTCTCATATACTTAAGTGCAAATTTCTTCTGCATAGGATCCTTCTTCCCTGTTGAAAATTATTTAAAAATAGTAATCTGATCTTGAATTTTAATTATTAAAATAAAAAATCAATCTGTCCTCAATATCCGCATGTGACAACATGCACATAGGAAACGTAATAAAAATTTAGTATTTTTTTTAAACTTATATCAACAATCTAAACCTTTAAAAATCAGTTTATGGATAAGTTCCTGCATGTCCTGTCTTCAGTGAGTGGCCCACAAAACACACAAAGCCGTGCTACTACCGAGTGGAGATGCAGATGCTTTCCCACTGATTGATATGCTGTAAAAATGGAAAATTAATATGTCAAGTTAATTTCACATTCCCCTCACCTTGAGCTGATCAATGCAAAATAGATTTTGTTCTAATCAGCCTTAGTGTTCAGTAATGCGATAGGAATCCAGGATTTCTGTTGGTAGTATTAAAAAATAGATTCTGCTATTTGTCCCGTGTGTGTTTTAGTGGGATTTCTGTGATTTACTAGTCTTAAATTACTCACTTTAAAAAGTAAAAGATAACTTGTAATCGACTATAATTTTGTAACTTAAATTTCAATTTACTTGATTACTTTGCAATCCTGTAGGCTTCTGAAATATCTGCAAGCAAAAAACGTAGGTAAAATACTAGTTGAGGTTGAAAGTATTTCAGCGAAGTCCAGACATCATTTCACATTCTACACATCAATAATAAAAAATGTCTCCCACCTATGGAGGTAGTCCAGTGTTGCTAGAGGTTCCAAGCCTAAGCCCCGCCTTTCAACGTGGACCACCAGCAAAGTTCCTTCAAAGCTGTAGAAACACTCCAGCAACCATTCATTAGCACTGAAACAACTTTCATATAAAGTATGTATTAAGCATAAGGCAACAATATGTCTAAGTCTTCCTCTAGAGAGAGATTTCAATTTGTTGCATATTGTATTGCAACTGTTTACCAGACCACCAAACTGAGATGAATGAGGAAAAAAATTGCGTACAGAAACTGGCATTCTGGTTTCTCCCAACCATTTTGTTTTATAACCAGAAAAGACTATATGCCTTCCCCTCTGTTTTCTCTAGTATAGTGCCTCTTGAGTGGGCTGTGTATGCTCTGTGTTTACACTACAGCGGCATAGCTATGGCGCTGCAGCTGTGCCTCTGTAACACCAAAGAGTAGACTCTTTCTGCATCAATGGAAGGGGTTTTTCCATCAATGTAGTTAATCCACCTCTCCAAGTGCCGGTGGCTAGGTTGCCAGAAGAATTCTTATCTACCCTAGAGGTTAAGTCAACCTAACTGTGGCACTCAGGGTGTGAAATTTTTAATAGCTCTGAGCGATGTAACTAGGTCAATGTAATTTTTAAGTGTAGACCAGGCATCAGTAACCTCTTCCTCTCCAATGTGCATTATGTACTGTAAGTTTTTAACTCTTATAAGGGTAGTTTATTCTTATATTTATGTCTGCACTGTAATAAATTATTATGGTATACCAGGCCTTACAAAATGTTACCTCTACTTACTTTCATATTATTTTTTTAACAGGAAAAACAAGAATGGTGGTGGCTGTATATTGCAGATCGGAAGGATCTGACATTAGTATCTATGCCATATCATGTGTGTACACTAAAAGATAGAGAAGAGGTAACGTATTTATGGATTTGAATATCAAACACTTAATTTTAAATATTTATAAAATACTTTGAAGTGATTTACATGAAATATTAATATAATTGCATAGCATATTCTGAACTGTAATGCTGTGTTTCCATAATCTTTTTTTCTTATGTAGAGATAGACTAGATACAGTTTGTCTTCATCTGACTGATAAAAGTAGGCCAGGATCTTACATTACTGTAAAACTTCGTGGAGAGGAATAACTTTTGAGCAGTTTCGTTCTGGCTTCTTCTCTTTCCAAAACTGAGGTTGAAAAAGGAGAGTTTGACTAGTAGGACCTGTGATTGATTCTGGCATGAAAAGTTGATGGCCAGCAGGATTCATGTGCATAGACAGCTTTTGAATAAAACTGTTTAACCGTAGGACAGCTAACATTGATGACTTCTCTGTAAAACAGATATTTAGTGAATTAGTAAGCAGTTGGTGTTGAATGTTGATATTCCACAGTGTTATATTATTGATGTTATACTTCTGTAGAAAAATTAAAAGTTGGAACATTCTTCTTGGAAGGCTATAGTGTTATAAAATAACTGTTACATGAAAAGAATCAGTGTAAGACAAATTACTTAATTTCATCTGAGTGGTTTTTGATCTCACACAGCATGTGGGGATGTTTACTGTGTTAGGGCTGACCTGATTTCTAAGGTCAGAAAAGGATATGTGAATGTTCTGTTACTTTGTTATACTACATGGGTTAAACTAGCAATGATTTAAGTCATTATAAAGTATTTCTGAAAATGATGTCTTTTGCTTTTTTTTATTGCTTACATCAGTTCATCCTACAGATTTCACAGAACTTTGTTCTTTCAACTAGATTTTATTTATTATTGGAAATAAAACTTAGATGAGATTTTTCAAGTTTGTTTGCCCATACTACCAAAGGCAAAGCTATAGGGCCAGCTTTACGCCGATTCCCCCGAATCAGGACTCATGCCTAAAGGGTCCCACTCCAGGGGTCTTCAGCGGCATTTCGGCAGTGGAGGGGTCCTCTCTGGGGTTCTTAAGCGGCATTTTGGCGGCGGAGGGTCCTCAGTGCCACGGAAGACCCGGAGCAGACCCCCCGCCACCGAAGTGATGCCGAAGCCCCGGATCGCCGCCGAGTATTCCAATTGGGTCCCGCAGGTCATAAAGCCAACCCTGCAAAGCTAAGTAGTAAGTGCAAAAATCATCCAAGTTAAGCAATTATATGCAGTTCAGCTCCCCCTGTGTTCACTCTTAGCACTTCACCTTTTTTGTTTTTCTGGGACATCTGAGCAAATTCCCACTGCCACAGAAATATCTACTTGTCGTTACAATTATTGATAGTTGCTTTTTAGTTGTTAAAAGTAGAATTGTAAAATTTCTTTCATCACTTCGAATTGTATTAATTCCTCCCTTTTAACATCCTATTGAATGTTTAATCCTTTCACTCTGCATACAAGAAATAAGTTCTGCATTTTTACTTAACTATATTGCTAATTAAACTGCAATATGATATAGCAAGTGATAAGGTACATGAAATACTTTCCACAGACTAACTATTAATTTCTAATTTTACTATCCTTTTTTATCTTCAGAAGTACAAAATAACTTTTTTTTCTAAAACATTTTAAAAAAAAATGTAGGGTCATTTTTCCAGGACAACAAATAGTAAAAATGTGATATAGTGATAAAATTAATCCTTTGCTTCAGCTATTATGCTTAGATATCCCCTCTCTTGGTACCCATTTGTGGCTATTAGCATGCATCTCTTGACTGTATTTTACTATGCTGTGGCTTGTGGACAAAGTAGCACCCTTAAGTAACTTAACTGAAAATCACTATTATTTTGTGATATGTACTACATGTTAAAGTACAGAAGCCAATTATAAGTTGTTCACACACATCCTTTGAAGGTCTGCTCAGAATAAAAAAACATTTGAAATTAATTATGTTTTCTAGGTAGAACTGAAGTTTCCTGCACCAGGCAAACCTGGAAACTACCAGTACATGGTTTATTTAAGATCGGATTCGTTTATGGGTTTGGACCAGGTTAAACCATTGAAGGTGATATTTTAACACTAGTAGATTTCTTGCTGTAAATCACCTAGTACCGATGTTAATGTGCACATAGCTAGGCAGAAGTGAGGCCGCATGAAAACACGGTCTTTCAGGTTTAGAGTCAACAGTTCTAAGGATTAAGATTTCAAATCTGAACAATCCTTTAGTGTAAATTACTTGCCTGATATAGGAATGCTAATATAGACTCTCTTTGACATTTAAAACAACATTATGAATCACAACCAGTTTTTTCAGGAAATACCGGGCATGTGGTCACAAACAGCAATTTCATTTTATGAAAAAGAACGAGGAGTCCTTGTGGCATCTTAGAGACTAACAAATTTATTTGGGCATAAACTTTTGTGGGCTAAAATCCACTTCATCAGATGCATGCAGTGGAAACTACAGTAGGAAGACAGACAGACACACACACAACATGAAAAAATGGGTGTTGCCATACCAACTCTAATGAGACTAATCAGTTAAGGTGGGCTGTTATCAGCAGGAGGAAAAAAAACTTTTGTAGTGATAATCAGGATGGCCCATTTCCAACAGTTGACAAGAAGGTGTGAGTAACAGTAGGGGGAAAATTAGCCTGGGGAAATGGTTTTTACTTTGTGTAATGACCTATCCACTCCCAGTTTTTATTCAAGCCTAATTTAATGGTGCCCAATTTGCAAATTAATTCCAATTTCTGCAATTTCTCGTTGGAGTCTATTTTTGAAGTTTTTTTTGTTGGAGAATTGCAACTTTTTCGAGTGACCAGGGAGGTTGAAGTGTTCTCCGACTGGTTTTTTTAATGTTATAATTGTTGACGTCTGATTTGTGTCCATTTATTCTTTTCCGTAGAGACTGTCCGGTTTGGCCAATATACATGGCAGAGGAGCATTGTTAGCACATGATGGCATATATCATGTAGATGTGCAGGTGAATGAGCCTCTGATAGTGTGGCTGATGTGACACCTATGATGGTGTCCCTCGAATAGATACATGGACTGAGTTGGCAACAGGCTTTGTTGCAAGAATAGGTTCCTGCGTTAGTGGTTTTTGTTGTGTGGTTGCTGGTGAGCATTTTCTTCAGGTTGGGGGGCTATCTGTAAGCGAGGACTGGCCTGTCTCCCGAGATCTGTGAGTGTGAGGGATCATCCTTCAGGATGGGTTGTAGATCCTTGATGATGCGCTGGAGAGGTTTTAGCTGGGGGCTGAAGGTGACAGCTAGTGGCGTTCTGTTACTTTCATTGTTGGGCCTGTCCTGTACTTGGTGACTTCTGGGTATTCTTCTGGCTGTGTCAATCTGTTTCTTCACTTCAGCTGGTGGGTATTGTAGTTTTAAGAATGCTTGATAGAGATTTTGTAGGTGTTTGTCTCTGTCTGAGGGATTGGAGCAAATGCAGTTGTATATTAGAGCTTGGCTGTAGACAATCAATCATGTGATGTTGTCTGGATGAAAGCTGGAGGCATGTAGATAAGTATAGTAGTCAGTAGCTTTCCAGTATAGGGTAGTGTTTATGTGACCATCACTTATGAGCACTGTAATGTCCAGGAAGTGGATTTCTTGTGTGGATTGATCCAGGCTAAGGTTGATGGTGGGATGGAAATTGTTGAAATCATAGTGGAGTTCCTCAAGGGCTTCTTTTCCATGGGTCCAGATGATGATGTCATCAATGTAGCGCAAGTAGAGTAGGGGCGTAAGGGGACGAGAGCTGAGGAATCGTTGTTCTAAGTCAGCCATAAAAATGTTGGCATACTGTGTGGCCATGCAGGTACCCACAGCAGTGCCGCTGACTTGAAGGTATACATTGTCCCCAAATGTGAAATAGTTGTGGGTGAGGACAAATTCACAAAGTTCAGCTGCCAGGTTTGCCGTGACGTTTTCGGGGATATTGTTCCTGATGGCTTGTAGCCCATCTTTGTGTGGAATGTTGATGTAGAGCAGTGGTTCTCAAACTTTTGTACTGGTGACCCATTTCACATCACAAGCCTCTGAGTGCGACCTCCCCCCCAATAAATTAAAAACACTTTTTTATATATTTAACACCATTATAAATACTGGAGGCAAAGCAGGGTTTGGGATGGAGGCTGACAGCTTGGAACCCCCCAGGTAATAACCTCACGACCCCCTGAGGGGTCACGACCCCCAGTTTAAGAACCCTTGATGTAGAGGATTTCTACATCCATAGTGGCCAGGATGATGTTTTCTGGAAGATCATCGTTCCCCTGCTGTTACTCACACCTTCTTATCAACTGTTTGTAATGGTCCATCCTGATTATCACTACAAAAGTTTTTTTTCTCCTGCTACTAACAGCCCACCTTAATTGATTAGTCTCATTAGAGTTGGTATGGCAACACCCATTTTTTTCATGTTCTCTGTGTGAATATATATTTATTTTCCACTGCATGTATCTGATGAAGTGAGTTTTAGCCCACGAAAGCTTATGCCCAAATAAATTTGTTAGTTTCTAAGGTGCCACAAATACTCCTCGTTCTTTTTGCTGATAGACTAACACAGCTACCACTCTGAAACCTGTTCATTTTATTAGTCACCCAGTCTCAGATAAGTTTGTATATGTATTTAAATATACATATTTTGTCATTGGAGATTTTGTCATTGGAGATTTCCCCCAGAATTCAGATAGTAAAGAATATTCTTTTTCAGAATGTAGACAAACAAAATGAATGAGAAATTCTAACACACTGCACTCCCCAAAACCAACTTGTTTATAATTTTATGTGATATAAGAAGCAGGTGATCATTTTTCATGCTTTTCTGATTGGTATTTGTTGTGTCTCATTCAATCACCTTTTTTCTTCTTTCTCTGTCTCTCTGCCCAACCACTCTGTGCAGCTGGAAGTTCATGAAGCTAAACCAGTGCCAGAAAATCATCCACAATGGGATACAGCAATAGAGGGTGATGAAGATCAGGAAGACAGCGAGGGCTTTGAAGATAGCTTTGAGGAAGAAGAGGAGGAGGAAGGGGATGATGATTAAACAGTACTATTAATTAACTACAACATTTGCATACACTGCAAACTTTTGGTCTAACTGTGGAACTGTACAATAAACAAGAAACACAGTGCAAAAGCATTGAGAAGCCTGAGTTTAGTTTCTCTTTACCAAACGTGAGTGCATTATGTAACTGCTCAGTGAAGGTCAAACAAATGTTATGATTGGTACAACGTGGAAGATGCTTATGGCTTGCTACAGCCATTAAATGCAGGATGGTGCATTTATTTCAATTAAAAATAAAATCTTTTTTATTATAAATGTCCAAAAGCGTGGGCTATGTATTGTCTGATCAATTTAGGGTCCAATAAAATAAAAGGTACTATTAGCTAGGAGCAATCTTTAAATCAATTTTTCTGCATTAGGAATTTATCTTGCAAAATGTTTAGATATGATTTACATTTCAAGTCTCCGTTGATTGAAACTACATCTGCTCAAGTTTCAATCTTTGTAAATTCTGTGATACTTATTTGATATTTTGCAGTGATACAGCTCAAATCATAGCTTTAAATCTTCTGTTTTTCTTATCTTGGTCATCACAATTTGGCATCATATCTCTGGGAACATTCCATGTAGTCCTGGGGGCTCCCTTTTAGGACTCTACTGCCTTTTCTTCATTGCCCAGAATTATCATGCAGATTATGAACACTTCTCAACAAGGTCATAAGATGTTATTAATGGCTTAAAACATTTTTAAGCCTGTACTTCAGCAGATCAGTGCAGGATCTGATTCTTTTGATAAACTATGTCTAAAAATGAGTGTGGAACCATACGTTACACAAAGTTGGTAGCTTATATGTAATACCTTTTGTAAAAGGTTCACTCTGAAAGTTGAAATACATTCTTAATTCTTATCTACCTGACACTGTCAGAAAACTTTTAAGGAAAAACTAGTGTGCAGAGGAGGCATGTTTTGTATCAGTTTTGAATTCCTAACAATAAACTGGACAAAATTTGATGACTCTTTGCATTTGTAATAGTGTGCATCCCTTTCTTTTTTTTTTTAATCCCTGCCACAGTGTTGAATGGAGTCAGTAACATGGAACACACACTTTATTTTCCAAGCAAATATTTACGTAAGGGGTTGGGCACCCTATGTGGCTGCTAATGTAGCGGGTATTTCGGCACAGCTCAAGCAAAGTGCTTATAGTTTTCCCACCCCAATATAACTAGTAAAGGTACTCTGTATAAATATGATTACAAATGTCAATCATGTAAAAACGGGTATTTCCATTACTAAGTGCTGAAGAACTACAAGACTGCAGTACCATAATACATATTGTGACAAATATAAGGTTGTCTTACAGGGAAATTTCCACCCTATGGAAGCCACCCAAAGGCCAAATAGCTGCTCGCTAATTTGTAATCTTGTTTATTAAAAAGCGTTGTTATTTTAAATGCAAATTTACATTGATATAGTCTTAGTAAAATTTAAAGACATCCTAAATGTGAATATATTATCTCTTCTGGAGTATAGCACTTCATTAAGAAAGACAGTGATTTGCTTATGTCACAGCAGCAGTGTGATAGCTGCTTAGCAGATAAGTATGAAGATTGGACTCCTGCGTGAAAGCCTGTTTCAGTTTAAATGGCTTGTCACCTTTTAACACCAGTGGTGAGCATTCCTGTGTACTTTGCAGTTTGTATGGGTTGGGATTAATTTTATTGTCTACTACATTATGCAGATAGGTGATGCAATAATTCTTTCCCAGAGAGTTCCAGTAATTTGAACTGTGAAACAGACATTCCACTGTTGAAAGAAATGAGCGAAGAGGAATCAGACCTGCTATATCAAATAAGCAAAATAAAAATGTTAAACTTAATTTAATTATGTTAACTTCACCTGGCAAAACAATTTACTGTAACTTTTCATTGTGCTTAAAATGCAGGAGGTGGTTTAGAGAATCTGGGATAGGTGATGTATTCCTTTATGCTAATATTTAGGCACTTAATTTCCTGACATTGGGAACTACGAGGTGCTTAGCACTTCACTTCCCTACTTTTAAAAATCTTGAGTTTAATACCTTCCAAGGCCTAACACACAGAGAAGAAAAGATTGCATTAAGAGAAAATAAATCATTAAACTCTGATCCAACCACCAAGCATATTTACTTAGAGTTGATAATATGGAAGCATTGGAAGTACTTGGAAAGTTAAAACCTACAAACTAGGTTGAATTTTGTATTTATAAAAGAAAAGTCAAATGCCTTAAACTTCCTTTGAGTAAAATATTGGTCTAAGTGTATCTACATTGAATGAACATAAGTTGATAACTAATGCCGAGAAAACAAGCAATGGTCAAAATGATCACTTAGACTCTTAGATTCATAGACTCTAGGACTGCAAGGGACCTCGAGAGGTCATCGAGTCCAGTCCCCTGCCCTCATGGCAGGATGAAATACTGTCTAGACCATCCCTGATAGACATTTATCTAACCTACTCTTAAATATCTCCAGAGATGGAGATTCCACAATCTCCCTAGGCAATTTATTTCAGTGCTTAACTACCCTGACAGTTGGGAACCTTTTCCTAATGTCCAACCTAAATCTCCCTTGCTGCAGTTTAAGCCCATTGCTTCTTGTTCTATCATTAGAGGCTAAGGTGAACAAGTTTTCTCCCTCCTCCTGATGACACCCTTTTAGATACCTGAAAACTGCTATCATGTCCCCTCTCAGTCTTCTCTTTTCCAAACTAAATAAACCCAATTCTTTCAGCCTTCCTTCATAGGTCATGTTCTCAAGACCTTTAATCATTCTTGTTGCTCTTCTCTGGACCCTCTCCAATTTCTCCACATCTTTCTTGAAATGCGGTGCCCAGAACTGGACACAATACTCCAGTTGAGGCCTAACCAGCGCAGAGTAGAGCAGAAGAATGACTTCTCGTGTTTTGTTTACAACACACCTGTTAATGCATCCCAGAATCACGTTTGCTTTTTTTGGAACAGTATCACACTGTTGACTCATATTTAGCTTGTGGTCCACTATGACCCCTAGATCTCTTTCTGCCATACTCCTTCCTAGACAGTCTCTTCCCATTCTGTATGTGTGAAACTGATTGTTCCTTCCTAAGAGGAGCACTTTGCATTTATCTTTATTGAACTTCATCCGGTTTACCTCAGATCATTTCTCCAATTTGTCCAGATCATTTTGAATTTTGACCCTGTCCTCCAAAGCAGTTGCAATCCCTCCCAGTTTGGTATCGTCTGCACACTTAATAAGCGTACTTTCTATGCCAACGTCTAAGTCGTTGATGAAGATATTGAACAGAGCCGGTCCCAAACAGACCCCTGCGGAACCCCACTTGTTATACCTTTCCAACAGGATTGGGAGCCATTAATAACTACTCTCTGAGTACAGTTATCCAGCCAGTTATGCACCCACCTTATAGTCATAGAATATCAGAGTTGGAAAGGACCTCAGGAGGTCATCTAGTCTTATAGTAGCCCCATCTAAATTGTATTTGCCTAGTTTATCGATAAGGATATCATGCGAGACCGTATCAAATGCCTTACTAAAGTCTAGGTATACCACATCCACCGCTTCTCCCTTATCCACAAGGCTTGTTATCCTATCAAAGAAAGCTATCAGATTGGTTTGACACAATTTGTTCTTTACAAATCCATGCTGGCTATTCCCTATCACCTTACCACCTTCCAAGTGTTTGCAGATGATTTCTTTAAGTACTTGCTCCATTATCTTCCCTGGCACAGAAGTTAAACTAACTGATCTGTAGTTTCCTGGGTTGTTTTTATTTCCTTTTTTATAGATGGGCACTATATTTGCCCTTTTCCAGTCTTCTGGAATCTCTCCCGTCTCCCATGACTTTCCAAAGATAATGGCTAGAGGCTCAGATACCTCCTCTATTAACTCCTTGAGTATTCTAGGATGCATTTCATCAGGCCCTGGTGACTTGCAGGCATCTAACTTTTCTAAGTGATTCTTAGCTTGCTCTTTTTTTATTTTATCTTCTAAACCTACCCCCTTCCCATAAGCATTCACTATACTAGACATTCCTTCAGACTTCTCAGTGAAGACAGAAACAAAGAAGTCATTCAGCATCTCTGCCATTTCCAAGTTTCCTGTTACTGTTTCTCCCTCCTCACTGAGCAGTGGGCCTACCCTGTCCTTGGTCTTCCTCTTGCTTCTAATGTATTGATAAAAAGTCTTCTTGTTTCCCTTTATTCCTATAGCTAGTTTGAGCTCATTTTGTGCCTTTGCCTTTCTAATCTTTGCCCTAATCACAGTGTGAAGCAGAAATACAGATATTTTAGGAGATGATAGATTTGGAATATGTTGCCAAATAGTTTATCTCTACTCAATAACATTGTTTTTCAGGCAACTGCAGAAAAATGATGCTGGGAAGAAGCATAAAATAGCATTTGAGCGCTTAAAACCACTGATCACCAATCCACATTTTTAGAAAAAACACTGTTCTATCAGTTGCATTGTCATTAGTTGATCCATCTGAAGCAATGTGGGCCTGATACCATGCTCACTGAAGTAGAAAGACACCTCTGTTGTTTTCAATTGGTTTTGAATCAAGCCATGTGTGCATACTGGAAAATAAGCCAGTTAAAGCCAGCAGGATTTTTAGTGATGCCAGAAAAAGCACAAAAGCTACACCCAAATTTGATGCGGGCAATAATGACCTTTTGTCTAAACACGGTAACAAGTGCCATCCTTTATAAAATTGTGCAGGAGTGAGAAGTGGTGGGAAGTGTGTGTTCATTGTAACATACACCTTGCTGGTGCATTAGAGGCAGTAGGCATGAAATTCATTTTATCCTCATAAACCGTGACTCAATGGACTTTATGCAGTTGAAGAACAAGGGATTGGAGAAGTGGAATCCCCCTACTGCTACAACAAACCTGGTGCTAGGATGCTTTAGGTTATTCCTATGTCACTTGTGCAGTTCCTTACTGCATACAAGGAAACACGGATCTTCTGGCCCTTCCCATGGGCTGGCACAGACACACCTTTATCTCCCTCCTGCACACAGGAATTGCAGATCTCCTCCCACCTTGTAGGGTTGTTCCACTGACAGCCTTCCTGGGCATCTCTACTGGAGGATTAAGAGGTGAACAACTTGCACTGGCACTTTGCACTAGGGTTTATTTCACCATGGAATATCACAGCATGCAGTGACCAAATACAATCAAAATGAGTTCTTTGAGTGCTTGCTGATGTAGATTCCATTCTAGGTATGCAAGTGCCCACTTGCGTGGTCGCTGGAGATTTTTGCCTTAGTGGTATCCGTAGGGCTGGCTGTGGCACCTCCTTGAGTGCCGTGCTTATGGGTCAGTATATCAGGTGCCATCCACCGTATGCCCTCCCAGTTCCTCCTTACCCCCTGTGGTGGTTAGTCGGAGTGCCTTTTCTTGCATAGCAAGGGCTAACAGTTTCGTCTCTGACTTTGAGCATTAGGGCCTTGTAAATAGTTTGTTTATGGTAGTTAGTGTAAAGTAGTTAAGTGTGATTACAAGTTAGAGTCCAAGCAGAGTCTTCACTGGTTTATGCCTGTAAGTGACCCCCACAGCAGCTGCCTCAAATGCTTGGGGGAATCACATGTGAAGGACAAGTGTCATATTTGTAAAAATTTTCAACCCAGGACTCAGAGTGGGATATTCATTTGCCGGCTATCTTCGTGGAGGCTGTCTCACCAAGACTTGCCTAGTACCTCATCCTTGGTGCGCAGCGTACAGCTGGCACTGGACTCTGCCCAGCACCATTCCCTGTTGTCGGTGCTCAAAAAGAAAACAAGCACAGCTCCCCACCACCAAGCAAGAAGGGCCATGAGACTTCGGGCGAAGGACCCATTGGGCCACCTGGTCACTCTGGAGCCACATATATGTGCCTCCCTGGTTGGGGCTCATAGCCCCTTAAAGGATCTACCACTGACTCCCAGGACTCAAACTCCTGACAGCATCAATGCCTTCCCAAGCTCCCTCCATGCCAAGAGAGCAGAAGCCTCTGCCCACGCTGCTGGCACCACAGGAATGAGGTCTTAGCGGCTGGCTTGTCCTCTCAGGGGCCAGTGGAGCACCGCCATCCCCAGAGACAAGGCAGCACTCTCCATCTCTGCACCACAGATCTTCAGAGTTGCAGCCCAGATCCTCGGTTACCAGAAGTGCGATCGCAGTCCCCGACATCTCAATGCAGATTGCCTAAGGGGAGGTGCCAGTCCCTGTACTACCAGCACCATTCTCCCTCCCACCAGTCGTCCTCTTGGTGCAGATCGCTGTTGCCTGCACCGTGGGAGCGCTACCTGTCACGACTCAGGTCCCCCCTGGACCGGGCACTTGTCCCCTCAATACCAGCACCAATCTCCCTCCAGGCACCGGTCTCCGGCAGCGACGGTCAGCACGCAGATTTAGGCAGCAACAGCTCCACTGTGGTCAACGGAAGGGGATTCCTCTAGCATGGAAGGGCAGTTCAGCCCCTCACCCAGACTCCACCGCTGCGATTGGGCTCCCAAGGCCATGTTAAATCAATGGTGCTGCCTTGGCCACACGGTCAGTGGCCAGCGCAGTAGCCTTATTGGAATGTGTGGGTTGTGCTGGTCATGACGATGCGCCCTTCGCACTGCTCATCTGCTGCTGCCACAGAAACACAGTTGGCAGCACTGGGCTCAGTGCATGAGTTGCACTCGGAGGTTGGGGTAGAGGAGACTGTACCTACCCCTAAATCTCCCTCCTCCATGGGGGACGATGCCCTGGGGCCTCCCCAGGTGATACAGTCGTTGTCTTCATCCCCAGACAAGGCAGTTGTGGGATCCTTGAGGGCCAGCCCACCGGACAATTTTAAAGAACACCAGGACCTGCTTTGATGGTTGGCAGAGAACTTGGACCTAGAGGTGGAGGAGATGGCTGAGCAGGCGGACGCCTTGTTCAATGTCCTCTCATCCTCTACTCTTGCATGTGTTGCACTAACCGTGCATGATAGGGTCCTGAAAATTGCCACGGTCCTCTGGCAAACCCCGTCGTCCATCCCTCCCACCTCCAAAAGGGCTGAAAAAAGTACTTTGTCCTGACCAAAGGATTTGAGTACCTTTTTATACCCACCCACCTCTGGTCTCACTGCTTGATTCTGTGGCCAATAAAAAAGACAAGCAGGGGCACACCAGCTCGACTTCCAGAAATAGAGGCCAAAAGATTGGACCATTTGTGGAGAAAAAAGTATTCCACATCCAGCCTGTAATTCTGGGTGATGAACCATCAGGCCTCTTGAGCAGATAGAATTTTAATTTATGGGACTCCCTACATAAGTTCTCCTGCAGAGTTTGGCCCAAGAATTCGGCACCAGATAGAGGAAAGCACCACGGTGGCTAGGTGCTCCCTCCAAGTGGCATGGGTCTCAGCAGCCAGGGTGGTTGCATCAGCAGTGGTTATGAGGCGCAGCTCCTGGCTTCAGACCTCTGGCGTTTCCCCAGAGCTGCAGACCTCGATTCAGGACCTCCCATTCAATGGGAACAGTCTCTTCTCCAAACAGATGGATGTGAGGTTGCATGGGTTGAAGGACACTTGGGCTACCCTTCACTCGCTGGGCATGCTGTAGTCTGCACGGAAGCCGTTCTGGCCACTCCTGTTGCCAAGGCCTTGGCAGCTTTGTCAGGAGTCTGCAAGGCAAAGGGATAGAGATGAGTTTTAGTCGTCGCTGCCCTTCCTCCTCCCGCACAGCCCGGCCTGGCAAAGCATCCTGGGGCCCAGAAGTGCCCACTTTGAAGGTGCGCTTGAGAGCAATATCCCAGTCAATTTCCCAAATGCACCTTGTTCTTTCCTTGACTCTTTGTCTCTACGTTTCAGCCTGGTTGTGGGTCACGTCGGACTGCTGGGTGCTGGACATAATATCTCAGGGCTATACCCTGCAATTTTTGGCTGTCCCTCCTCACCCCTCCTTCCTCTTCAGGGACCCTTCTCATGAGCAACTCCTTGTCCAAGAGGTCGAGAACATCCTGCACCTGGGTGATCTGGAGGAGGTCCCTTGGGACATGAAGTGAAAAGGGTTGTGTTCCTGCGACTTCCTAATCCCGAAAGCAAAGTGGGGTCCTCAGACCCATTCTGGACCCTGCATCGCCTCAACAAGTCTCTCAGAAAGTTGAAGTTTCTCATGATCTCCCTGGATCCGGGAGACTGGAACACCACCTTTGACTTAAAGTATGCTTATTTCCATATTCCCAGGTCACAGATGCTTACTCTGTTTCATAGTGGGTGGGCACCATTTTCAATTCATGGCACTGCCCTTTGGCCTCTCATCGGCCCCAAGGGAGTTCACAAAATGTGTGGCGCCAGTGGCTGCTTATCTGACACGCTGAAGGGTCCAGGTCTTCCCATATCTCACCGACTGGCTCACCAAGGGCATGCCTTAGGAGCAAGTGCAGAGAAGTCTCAATCTGGTGTGTTCCACCAGCTGCGACCTGGGCCTGTTAATAAACAAGAAAAAATCCATCTTAACACTGGTCCAGGGAATAGAGTTAATTGGGGCAGTTCTCAGCTGCACGTGAGCCAGAGCCTTCCTTCCAGAGGTGCGTTTTCAGGCCATGTTGGACCTGATCTCCATTGTGAAGAACCATCCACTCACCATGGTTCATACCTGCCTTCAGTTGTTGAGCCATATGCACATATGTGGTCTGTCATGCCAGGCTTCATCTCCGGCCTTTGTGAGCGTGGCTGGCAAGGCTGGCATTGGTCTGCATCCCTAACAGGTAGTCAGGATGCCAGACCAGATCAAGTCATCTCTGGATTGGTGATTAGACCCCTGGTCAGTGTTGGAGGAAGTCCCTTTTGTGACCTCGTCCCCATTGCTGACCCTGGTCTCCGATGCTTCAGACCTAGGCTGTGGAGATTACCTGGGCAAGCTGAGCACCCCGAGCCGCTAATAGTGGAGCGATTTGGCCCTCCATATCGTTGTCAGGGAGCTCTGTGGTTCGCCTGGCCTACCAGGCATTCTTGCCCCACCTGAAGGGCAAGGTGGTGCAGATCCTGACGGACAATATCACCACAAAGTATTACGACAGGCTGGGCAGTGCCAGATCTTTGGCCCTTTGTCAAGAAGCTCTCCGCCTTTGGGATTTTTGTGTGCTGCATGCCATTCATCTGATAGCCATGCACCTCACTGGAACCAGGAATGTCCTGGCAGATCACCTCAGCAGGACTTTCTCCTCTCGCCACAAGTGATTGCATCATCCTGAGGAGGTCAGCATAATCTTCCAGAGATGGGGAATTCCCCAGGTTGACCTGTTCATGTTCAGGCTGAACAGAAAATGTTACAATTTCTGTTTAATCCGGGGACTGACAGGAGCTCCCTGTCAGATGCCTTTTTCATTCCATGGTCGGATGAACAGAATTTATGCCACAGAATTTACTTTGACAAATATCATCCTGGTTATTTTGGAAAAGTTGGTATGAGACACTAGTTGATGTTTGCTTTCCCGCCAGTGCCATTGATTCACAGGGTCCTTGTGAAGGTCAAGCAAGACAGGGCGAGAGTTGTCCTAATAGCCCCCACGTGGCGTCACCAGCACTGGTTCGGCACGTTGCTGAGCCTTTCAGTAGCCGCACAGCTGCAGCTACACCGGTGGCTGGATCTGCTGTCATAGAACCATGGCAACCTTTTGCATCCAAACCTGGCGGTGCTGCACTTGACAGCTTGGCTTAGCCCATGTCCAGCAGGTCTTGCTGGGTAGCAGGAAACCTCCCACCAGAGCGACTTCCCTGGCCAAATGGAAAAGGTTCATGTGCTGGGCCTCAGAACAGCATATTCGATCTGAGCAGGCCCCACTGCAGGAGATCCTGGATTATCTGCTGCGCCTCAAACTCCAAGGTTTGTCCCTGTCATCTATTAAGGTCCCATTGGCTGCTATCTCGGCTTTCCATCCTCCATTCCAAGGCAGGTCAGTCTTTGCTCAGGACATGACAGCATGGTTTTTTAAAGGTCTGGAGTGTCTCTACCAGCACATGCAGGATCCTCTCTCTCCCCTACCCCCCAGGACCTGAATCTTGTGCTGTCAAGACTCATGGAGCCTGCCTTTGAGCCTCTGGCTTCCTGCTCTCTCCTGCTTTTCTCCTCGAATGTCTCATTCCTGGTCGCAGGAATGTCAGCCTGCAGGGTGTCTGAGATCAGGGCGCTTACTTCAGAGCCGTCCCATAGTATCTTCTACAACAATAAGGTCCAGCTGCAACTGCACCCAACATTTCTGCCCCAGGTAGTTTCCTAGTTTCATACTGGCCAGGACATATACTTGCCCATCTTTTTTCCAAAGCCTCATGTGTCCGATGAGGAGTGCAGGCTACACAGATAGAACAAAGCCATTCCGTAAGTTGTTCATTGAGGTCACAGATGGCAGGAAAAGTCGCCTGGTGTCTGCTCAAGAGCATTTCATCCTGGATCATGGCTTGCATCTGCTACTGCCATGAGCTGTCGAAAGGGACTCCGCCGGTGATCACGACAGCACACTTGACGTGGGCAGAAGCGTCGTCAGCAGCCTTCCAGGCACAGGTACCGATCCAAGAGGTCTGTAGGGCTGCTACCTGGTCATCCGTCCACACGTTCACATCTCATTATGCGCTGACCCAGCACGCTCGAGACGATGCTGGCTTTGGCAGAGCAGTGCTGCAAGACCATGAACTCTGAGCCCACCTCTATTGATACTGCTTGTGAGTCACTTACAATGGAATGAGCAAGCACTCGAAGAAGAAAAAAATGTCCATTCCATTACTCACCCTCTCTTGGAGTTGTTGGCAAGAAGAAACTGAGAGGGCGTGGGCTGGCAGCGCCTGCTATCTCGATGTATGAGCGCAGCACTTAAGAGAGCACCACAGCTGGCCCTACGGATTCTGCTAAGGCAGAAATCTCCAACCACGCAGGCGGGCGTGTGCACACCCAGGGGCAGCTCTGTTTTTTGCCGCCCCAAGCATGAAAATCAGGCAGCCTTCGGCGGCACGCCTGCGGGTAGCCCACTGGTCACGCAGATTTGGTGGTATTTCTGTGGGTGATCTGCTGGTCCCGTGCCTTTGGTGTACCCACTGCCAAATTGCCGCCGAAGCTGCAGGACCGGCGGACCTCCTGCAGAAATGCTGCCAAATCCACATGCCAGCGAAGGCCGCCTGACTGCCGTGCCAAAATGCTGCCTGACTGCCACCCTCACAGCAACCGGCAGGCCACTCCCTGCGGCTTGCCTCTCCAGGCACGCACTTGCTGCGCTGGTGCCTGGAGCCGCCCCTATGCACACCTAGAATGGAATGGACGTGTGCCACACATCTCCAAGAACAAAAGTTATAAAAAAGGTGGGTAACCATTTTTTCCCCTGGTTAGGACTAAATTGCCAGTTGGAGTACAGCATTGAGTCTTGTCCTCAATGTACACATGAATCCCCATGTAATAGTGGTAAAGTATGTATAGGAATAAGGAGGAATCAGATTGCCCATTTATATTGAAATGTCTTTGTTTCAGTGCTAAACATTTAAAAATCTGATTGATAGGAACACTATAATAACTGGCATTTTCTTAGCATCTTCCATGTGACAGGGTTGAGCCTGTTGCTTAGCAATTAAAAATCTACATCATAATAAAAATAAACTTTCAAATGTACAAATTCATTAAACAGAAACAAAATCCTAAATTAAACAATACTTTTTCCTCTTTTTAAAGGCTACTTAATGTAGTTCCTGATTTGACTCCAGCAGGGGGAGACAGGTGCATTAATTTCTTTAGGGAAAAGAATTTTCCTCTGATCAAGAAGATACCTACAACATTTTTAATTCTCAGGGGTTCTTTTCCTTTTGGGTGCAGGAGAGGGTTACATGTGCACTTATCTTCTTTCAAATTATGCTTTTAAAAAAATTCACTTCATCTTTAGGTTGTGGCAAAGTAACTGGAAGTGCTAATTAAATGATCCTTAGAATGGATCAGCTGTTTGAATCATAATTCTAGTTGGTGTCCTACATAATAGAATCCTAGCAGGCTAACTTTGTTTTAAAAACCATCCACCTTTCAAACATAAGATGGGGAATTGCATAAAAAAGGGTAATTGTAAAACATAAACCCGTAGTTATAAATGTCAAACACACAAAGTACATATCTGAATTCGGTATTGAATTATTTTGAGGAATGGCAGAAGTATGTTATGATGAAACATTCTTGGTGATATAAGCAATTAATTGTGTGTATTCCCATAACTCTAAAAACTGCAGACCTTACCATTTTCACAGCTTCCTGGTGGCCATTCTGTGTCCTGGTACAACTAAATATTATTGAAGTTTAACCCATTTTAAATTTAGTAACCAGAAATTTAGCGTTTAAAAAAATATTTAGGTATCTGTCACCTAGAAGCTGATTATAAATTTCTGCTGTAGAAGGGAGACCGTTTTAGAGCAGGAGTCTAAAGGCAGGACTCCTGAGTTTTGTTTCTTCCTACCTCTCCCACGGGCTCACTATGGTCTTTGAACAAGTGCATCAGTTTGCATTTATTTTCTAGCATTAATACATTAATGCATTAAATAGTGGTAATACTGACTCAATTTACAAGTGTTTGAGGTTTAGCTAATGTAGATCCTCCAATGGAACGCATTAGAAATACAAAAATCTTTAAATATCTAAACTGATTATACCTTTGAAGCCATGAAGTGTAGTGTACCTGGAGTGTCTAGTTGGTGACTGTCTACATTTTTGGAGGAAGGTAGACAGTTCAGTTTTTAATTTATATCAAGCTGTATTAATCTTAAAAATATTGTTAGATTTAAAATTCTAGGATAACTAATAGGGGCTTGACAGGGACTGTGATGGAGGAAATATTCCTTTTTATTAAAATACATTACACTATGATTCAGCAAAGCACTTAAGCGTTTGCTTAACTTTTAAGCACTTGCTTAAATTCATCCCTATTCAGCAAAGAATTTAAGCACAGTTGCTTTTACTGAGTTGGGGACTTAATAAATATGGAGAGTAAGTAGAAAAGAGTTATTATGCAAGATAGGTGCAATGTTTACATACTTATGTTAACATTGAACTTGAGTGTAGATTAATTACAAATACAGTACAATATATATATACATGGCTTGAACTTGGCTTCCTCCACTTTCTTGTGTAAATCCTTTAGAAGCCACTACCTTAAACACACAGAGACTTCACTTAAATAGTTCGAAATAATCTGCTGCTAAAATAAATGGAATTTGAGCATTCAGTTAAATGCTTAAATAAGTTAATTTTAATTAAATTATGTATATTTGACTTTGCAATAATGAAATTAATATAAAATGTAATTGACATGATTGGACTCAAAGCAGGTATAGAACCCTGCTTTTTTTCAGAAAGTTATGCCCACTGAAGTGAGGTAGAATTTACTTTTTTAAGCAGTGTGTGAAATAAGTGATCATTTTAACTGTTTTACTTAGTCTGGCCTTTTTGCCTTTGCTAAAAATGAAATAAACTTTCACACCTGCCATGTAAATGTAATGGAACAAAGGGAGTTCCACAGAACATTATGGGCAATACTTTCACCTTTAATTTCATTTAAAATAATGAATGTTTGCTGTCTCTGAAAGCAAGGGAGCTGACTTCCTCGGAGAATCAGACACATCACTGCATGTTGGCATACGTTCTCATCCACATTTTGGGGAATGATCCTGGGGAGTCCTGCATGCAGAATAGCTGCAGGATCAGGTCCTTACATTCAATTAAAGGGAATTCTTAATTGAATCTTACATGTCTGCAACTCTGAGAATTTTCACTTTTGTTTCTTTCAAGCTGACACTTTATCCCGATTCTTCTGTTGAACACAGGAAGGCAGATTCGTACACCAGTATAGAGTTCTGTTAAAGACGGGGCACTCTACACAGAAGCAAGTTACTGTCCACATGGAGCAGGATCTGAATCTGCATAACATTTTGCACTAGGAAAGGCTGTAGAATGAACATTTTACAAAATGTAATGGCTTTGGTGTTCTTGAGCCTTACGGCTTGTTGATAGATTTAACTGTTCTTAGAAGAGCCATTTGGCCAAATTTACCACCGGTACAAGCACATGCATGTCCAGTGAAATCAACACCACGATATACTGACTGTGAATTTGGCCTATGGACTTTGTGTAATGTGGATGATCAGTCAGTGAGAAGTATTTATGAATACAGGCTCCAATTTTGTGTTTGCGTGCGTGTGTGTGCGCATGCATGCAACTACAGTACAAAGGAGCCAGCTTAAGACAAATACACTATTGACAGCTAAAGTTTCAAGAGCTGTTAACAGTATCTGCAAACTTAAATGTTTGGAGATTTCCATTCCTGTACATTCTGAGGTCACTGTCATTACGTTTTATATATATGTTATGAGCCCTTGAACGCTTGGAGGAGAAATCTCTTAAATTATAAAGGAGCAATAGACCTGGCAGTATAATAGGTTCTTCCCAAACCACATGTAAGTTTGAGGGGGCTGATCATAAAGTGGGGGTGAGGAGAGGTTTGTGCAAACCACGCTCCTGGCTACCTGCATTCATTGGAACATCACAAGGGCTCTCAATTTAAAATATGTAGAGCCGAGCAAATACCCTCCTGTACCTTTCATTTGATTGTGTGGGTATATAGAAAGAGTCCTTACTCATCAGTAATTTCATTAACTTCACTAACTTCCCCCTAAATTGCCTCCTGGCTATCAATGGAATGCTGTGCAGGCGTGGGCAGTATGTTGTTCACTTTGGCATTTTATTTTTATCCCGTGCATTCAGTCTTTTGCTCATATATCTTGACTGTACCATTTAGATGTACTAATTTATGCAGGTGCAGTACAATCATTTATATTCAAGTTGAGCAACCAATTTACTTACATCCAAAGCTCTAGTAATTACTGTACGTAAATCAAGTTAGATGAGATTAGGTTATAGAGGATGAAAAATATGCACTGTCCATGACAGGGTGGTGGCGTGACATGACAGATTTTAGGGCAAACTATTGATCACTTGAGACATGCAACTTGTTTCAAAATGAAAATCTGAAATTTGCCACTTTCTGCTTTGTTTTGCTTTTTCATTTTGGGTTGATTTGAAACTCAGATGCATGTGTGTGCAAACAAATTCAAACAAACCCCTAGAGATGAAATCCCCAGAGTTTTGCATTGCTCTGCTCATTATTTTCTAGAATGAACTGATGGACTCTACCTATGAGCAGGTTCCAGCCTACTATTCAAGATGAGGGATATTTTTTACCCAATTACTTTCTCTTGAATCTCCATGTGGCTTACGTGGCTACTATATATATAATATATTCCTGCTGCCCCCCAAGTTATGGTTTAATTTTAGCAGTTAACGTTCTTACATAAAGTTTTCTCTTGGTTCTATGTTTTTATAGCTCCCTACAGAAATAGGTTAGTTGGGCATATTCAATCTCTACTTTTTCTTTTCCTTTGGCAGGCTCAATAGTTCCCAGACTGGGTTCACTAAAATGATAGGAAGCTGCCCCCTGTAAGTATATGTACACACATTCTGGGTTCCCTGACAATAACTACATTTAAAATCTCAGAATATCACCTAGCTTCCTAATACATTAAGAAGAATTAACATGGCAGCCAGTAGATGATAAATACACCAGCAGCACATACCCATTCGACTCCACTTAAAATCCCAGTCCCTCCGCCCTCCACAGCACTCCTATCATACAGGTGGGATTTACGGTGTGTCCTGGATGTTAGAGTTCTAGCTATTTCAGAATCCGGTAGGGAGCTAATTCCAGGGCCCCCCACAGAGAATGCTCTTGCTGCTACCCCTTCTTTTTCATGACAAGCTGAGGGTCAAGCTCAAGCGTCCCCAGCCTTAACTGGAGTAATGTGGCATGAGGAAAGAGGTGACCCTGCATGTGCCTAGTCTTTTAGAATAGTACTGTTTATTTCTATTACAGTAACACCTAGAGGCTCCGAAGTGGGAATCAGGGCCCTATTGTGCTAGGCCCTGCATACGTATGTACACACACACTCTCCCCTCTAAAAACACTGGTCTGCCACCAAAGAGTTTACAATCAAGACATCAGATGAGACAACAGGTGGATAAAAGCAAACAAATGAGCTGGAAAGGACAAATTAAACAGTAAAACAATCCTGATTAGCAGCTTAATAATTGGAAGTGTCAGCACACTGACTGCCTAGCCACTGGTTATAGGTCAAAGCCTACACCCTAAAGCTCTATCCAGAGACCACTCAACAGCATAAACAACTTCTGCACTTATTGTTAAACGCTAATTGTAAAAAAATTAGAACCGTATTATTCAAACCCTAGCACCTTTTAAGAGAGAAGTCTGGTCATCTGGTCAAGCATAGGACTGGGAGACTTGCAGGAATGATGGCAATTAATCTTTGTACTGCACTTTGAAGTGTTAGGTAAGTGCTAAGAATTAAATATAACAATAGTTCCCAGCCTGCCTGTAACACCAGCCTTTGTAATATAGGTTTCAATGGGTTTAAGGTTATAGGCCAGGCAGTATTAAGGTAATTCATAGACATGTGCAAAGCTCTTTAGGATGCACTTCATGACAACCTACAAATGATGGAAATATTGTAACAGCAGAGGGACATTGATATATCTCTATATTTAGGGAAAATCCTAAAATTGCTTGGCAAGAAATCACCCCCAGAGCTATGAGAAAATTAAGCTAACTACAATATGATTTTTAAAATTCATTTTTGGGTGTTAGTCAAATAACTCAGATACTTACAACAAAAGAGAAATTTCCTTTCACTGGTACCAAGCATAGTTCACTTCTGGGGTGTACAAAGTTTGAGAGTCTTGTTTATAAGAGAATTTGACAAGCTGTTGCAGAGTTATATTTGGGTGAAGAACATGGGTAGTTCGTTGTATTCTTAATTGGATGTAACTTTGAAGTCCTTTGTTTTCAAGCCTGTTGGATTTAAAGCCCTGTTTTATCCTGGAGTGAAGATAACCTCACAGGGTATTTGAATGGTGAATTGGGGGGCTTTGCTGCATCTCCCTTTACTAATCTTTATTCTTTTGAAGGGAACACCGTCTAGTTGAAATCTAAGCAATTTTAAAATATGAGTTTATAGTGGTTTCAGGCACTACACCTGCTCATGAATACCCAGTCACTATTTGTGATTTTGCACTCCCACTTTAGTTCCAGTTCTGACACTGACAACTCCTGTGTCCATATATGTGTCTCTGGCAAGATGAGTCAGAGGTTAATCTGTAAAATGAAATAATACATCCAAGGGCCATTGCAATGATGATAAACGCTTGAAAAGTGCTTTTGGAAAGTGTTATATAAATTCTAACTAATTGCTGCTTTCCTTAGCATAGCCATGAGAAGCTCTACGCATGCAATAAACTTTAGCATTAATATTTTATTTAAAATTTTAAAATAAGGAAATACTAGGGCCAAGGTTTTAAAACCTGGAGTCTGTAGTTAGGTGCCTAAATCCCTCTAAATAAGTGACCTGATTTTTCAAAAGTTGCTGAGCACTGAGCAGCACCCACTAAAGTCAAGAGGTTGGGTACTCAGTGACTTCTGAATATCAGACGGCTTATTTAGGCCCTGACATCCATATTAAACACTTAACGCTAGCCACTCATTTTTGAACATCTTGGCAAAATATTAAAAACCAAATTTAACGATTGTGCTGTATATGGAAAAAAACATTTTGAGTGCACTGCAGAAAAACAAAATGCCAAAGCTAGCAATATACTGAAAGAGCAGTAGTCTGATATTAAGCAAAGATGATTATGGATCATGACTGGATTTGCTTCTAGACATATGAAAAATAAAGACCACTTGTTCAATAGATTTTTCATGAGATGCTGAAAAAGTGTAATTCTCAAAATCCATGTTTGTCTGTGTTTTCCCTTTGCTGTGTGTGAGTTCCAGTCCTCTTTACACTACAGAGAATTATTAATGGTCTTTTTCTTGATACTCCTAACCCAAGAAGCTTTAAAAGGAGAGCTGCCTCGGTTGATCTTCCTGAAGCTCCTGATCCAAATAAAAGGTCAAACACTGTCATAAATAATAAAGTTTTTGCACGTGTGTCACTCTGGTACAGACCAGTTAATGACATTGCACACTTTGGCTGCTGAGGTTGTGTTTCAAGCATTGTCATTGGATTCATTTCGCTGTCCAGCTAATGGTACAGCCAGACAACAGATGCAAACATGATATACAGTATTGATTTAAATACATACGATGCTACTAAAACATTTTCTTAAATAAAAGATGCCCAAACAATTTTTGTTAGCAGTGTTGCTATAACCATGTTGATCCCAGGGCATGAGAGAGACAAGGTTGGTGAGGTAATATCTTTTATCGGGCCAACTTCTGTTGGTGAAAGAGGCAAGCTTCTGAGCTCCTCAAACCCAAAGAAAAGCTCTGCAGAGCTCAGCTTGTCTCTTTCACCAACTAGAAAAATATTACCTCACAGACAATTTTTGTCTTTGTCTGATTATAAAAATGTACTAGGATTCTACCTGAAAAGAAGCTAATGTTATTTGGCCCAGGTTCTAAATAATATTCTGTTTCACCTCTTTTTGAATTAATGAGATGGCGACTGAGAGAATTCAGATTTTGTAAATTATGTGTAGCAATTTTTAGTCTGTCTAAAATCTGATATTCACAAACACATCTGGTCTCTTGTTTAAGCAGTATTCAGCTGCTTATGCTGGCTTCTTGTGCTACACAGTTATAAGCAGTGATTAGCTTTCAACACAAAGTGTGGCAAACGGGTGGATTCATCCAGGTTTGACCATGCTCATATGGTTTATTTAAATGAGTCTTAGACTGGCTGAATTAGATGTTGATTTTAATATGTCCTGCAGATGTGCACTCAATTGCGATTCCACATTGGACAGCAAGCATGTCGTTAGTAATATTTCTCCTACTACAAGGAGCTTCTCCCGTAGATAGCCAGAGATTTATTAATGGAAAATGATGCAAAATATTAAGAGATGTTCTGCATAGTGCTGGTTTCTGTGGAACAGTCCTGGAAACTGAACATTGGTGCTAAAAGATTTTGGGTGAAATCCTAACTCCCTCTGAAGTCTATGACAAAACTCTCATTGACTTCTATGGACCCAGGCTTTCACCCTTTGTGAGGAATAGATATAAGGCAAGGGTGTAATCTGATGCACTTTTCACAAAGTGTCTGAATCTGTGAGGATCTGAGCCCTGGCAACTCTTACTGGTTTCACTGGGACTCTTGAGAGCTCAGTGCTTCTGAGTATCAATCTATAAATGTTCAGTAGGGTTAGCATAGGAGACCACACCAGTATAGTATGTTCATTCCAACCATACTATTGACTTTAAGACTTCTGGTCTTAAAAATCCATAAATCTATGCATAAAATAGCATGGCATCTATCCATGCCATTTTAATTGCTCTCCTAGATCATAACTATTATTCAAGTTTCTAAAACAGACCATAAACTATACCACCAAATCTGACTTGGCTACTGGAGAGAATCTACTTCAGGAGTCATAGTTTCTATTTCTAGCTGATCGTATAAAGAGATGATACGTAAGGAAGTTTTTCAACTGAGATTATAGCAAATAATATACAATTCTTCTTGACTGACGATGGCCATCCAACTACCTATCTAATTAAAATCTATAAACTATACTGGCATATATAATTTAAAAACCAGCTATGCTATAGTTTAACCATATGCATGTAGATTTAAAAAGATCCCCTGTCCAAAGAGAGGGAAATAATTATAGTGAGTTTGGATAGCAACTGACTTTACTTTTTTTTTTATTGAATTACAGCAGGGAAAGGATTATGAAAATCCATTTTTATATATAATATTTTACTGCTGCAGTAACTACTGGGAAAAATCAAATCCCCCAGGACTTGTACATCTTCACATAGTTTTGTTTTAATAGTTTTCTCTGCTTGGGTATTGCTGTGTTAGTGTTAGCTGGGCATGCTCCAAATGACTACATATAATATTCTTATTGCAGGATTTAGCAGATGGTGCTATTGCACACAGTTGTTCAAGGATTTTGTTTGTTTGTTTTAGTGTGTGAGCAAATGTTCAGTTTTTGGAAAACCTGCTCTGTTGTTTTGTTATGCAACGGTCACTGGAGAAAAGTGGTGGTAGATAGCAGTTTGCTCTCTGGTTTATTCTCTGTTTGGAGGCAATTCTTGGGACAAAGTAGCTTCATGGAAACCAGGCATTGGTGAATGGGCTGGGATTTCTGGAAGATCAGATTGTCTGCATGCTGTTTGACTGCCTGTGTTCCAGGACTAGTGCAAATAAAGCAAGTTACATGCAGAAATTACCCAGACTTTGTGATTTCTCCTCTACAGGGAAGCTGGTTTACAAATCCCTGGACATCTACTACCCCTTGACATGAAGCCAAGAAAAGGAACACTGGTGTCAGAAGAAATGGCAACAGTATTAATGCCAAATAGCCAAAACCAATATTTGTCCAGAGGCCATTTGGTCCTTCTCCCTGTGCTTCAACTAATGCAGCGGAGCTCAGCACAAAGTGCTCAAGCTTTTGAACCCTCCCACCAATGCACTGTCTTGCTTGGGCTGTGCTTTGTCTGTGAGGTGTGTTCTCAGAGCAATGTTTGCTATCCTGAAAGATGGTCCAGGAGTTAGGGCAATCTCCTGGGATTTAGGAGACCCAGGTTTGGTTCCCTACTCCATTACATACCCAAGGTCACTCAGAGAGAGTAAGTCACTTAGTCTCCCTATGCATCAGTTTCTTGCCTGTATGAAGGGGATATTAGGGTAGTTTCCTACCCCAGAGGGGTGCTGTAATGATGAATACATTAAAGATTGTGAGGTGCCATATGCATGCACAGAGAGACACTGCTTTTCATTGACCTGGAGTTGGGCTCTGAGCATGAGGCTTTGAGTCCCCTGATTCTTCCTCTTCCACTATGGCATCTCTGCTACCTATACCCTAGCATGAATTACTGAAGCTCAAAGGCTTTCTGGTGTGGGTCAGGGTCCTTGTTCCTGCAGCTTGCAAAAGCATGGAATTACACATCCCAAAATGCCTCGCAAGGCATATCTTGAAAGAAGACATTTTGAGATGATATCCCAGACTTCACAAGCTGTGGCTATTACTGGGCCCTATAACTTTGAACAGGTATTTGAAATGACTTCCCTGAAGCTGGTGTATGAGCTTCAGACGTCTGGCTGAAAAGGCCAGGAAGGATTATATTAAAACTTTTTTTAATTAAGAAGAAAAATAAATAATCAAAATATCAAACTCAGATGCTCCTATCAACCAGTTTGAGAAATGACCTGGTGAATGACAGCATAATTGAGGATCTAACCACGTGGCCTAAAGTTTACTGCTCGATTTATGCGTCTGTTTTTTCTTGCATTACCTCCAGCCGTATCTCATGCTAGAGCTGGTCAGAAGTTTAATGAAAACTAAGATGAAGCTCAAGTTTTGTGCCAAAATGCGAAGTTATCATCTGCACTACAAATATTTGGCAAGCTGGTTTGATGCTCCCATGCCTTGCAGTTGAATATCAAACTTTCGGCCAACTACCCATTTGAATCCCCATGAACATATATGCTAACCTAAGTTTATGTTCCACAACTTGACCATATTAAACACGCCAATCATTGTGCCTTAAAGTAATGGCATCCTAAGAAAAATCTGGATGTTGGTGGTGTGATTGTAAAGGTTTATTGTACGAGTATAATGGTTTAAGCATTGGGTTTGAAATATTTGCATTCAGAAACCACAGGTTTGAATTCCAGCAAGATCAAACCAGTCTGTCTTTCTAAGGTATTAAAGACAAGCATATAGACACCCAGCTTACTCTGTCTATGGTTTTCTGGATAAGGTCATTAAAAAACAGTCTTGCCTGGTTTTCATGGACTCATGAGGTAATGTAGCCTAACAGGGTATGGGTATGTCTACATACACACTAAAGCAAGCCCCCCTTCATCCACACACACATCAGTCTGACCCAAGTCAGATAGTACCCTGCAAGGTCCAGGCCCTGTTGTTTTGCAGTGTGGATGCGGATCAATCCACAGACCTGAGTCAGAAGGTCTGTATAGTGCAGTATGGAAGTGTTAGCCTGGCTGAGACACTCAGGTCCAGGAATTGTAAACCCAGGTTTACAATACAGTGTGGACTGTCAAGCTTGGGATTGGAAACACCAAGACCCTGAGCCCTGGTCCCACGGACCAGGCTTAGTGTGCAATGCAAACGTATCCAAAGTGGCTAGGAATCTGATCTCCTGCATTTTATTCCCATCTGACTTGTTGTGTCACCTTAGGCAAATCATTTAACTTCTGTGGCTCAGTTTTCCTATCTGTAAAACAGAGATAAACATGTTCCTTAGAACTGTGTTGTAAGAATTAATCAGTGTTTTTGTTTAACACTTTGAAAATACAAAACACTGTGTTGTCTGAGTACTGAACATTAGTAGATTGAAATATCCTTTTCACAATAGGGTTGGTGGACAAATCTCTAAGCCTCAAAAATTTAGCCTTCAATTCAAGAGAGCACTTAAGCACATGCTTATAGTTAAGACCATATTGAAGTGCCCTTCCTGAATAAGGATGCTTTCCTAAATCAGGGCCATCATGTATTAAAATGTCCCTCCTGACAGACAATATACAGAAACTGCTCCAGGTCTTTCAAAATAAGTGATAGGGAACAGGAAAATAAATTGAGAGGGAACAGGAAAACAAAATACCCACAAAAAGAAACAAAGTGGTTTTCAGCTTGTGACCTGCAAAGAGTATATAAGTTACAACAAAAACAAAATGCTTGCAAAAAAGCAAAACGTCTGTGCTTTACCTAAGTTTATTTCAAATAGAAGAACATAATATGTGTTGCTTGGTAGTTAAAATGTCAGTATCTATGATACTGAAAGAACTGTCCCTAAAGCACTTTTTTGGCGTTAGTTCAACAAAACACTTTAAGCATGTGCTTTGATGATCTAGGATTCTAGGCCCTTAAAGTCTTAGGCTCCCATACTGCAGGCACATATGCAAGTGCTTAGCTTTATGCACCTAGTCTCACTGCTTAAGTCTTTGCAGGAACAGTGCCTTTGAGTAGTAAATAGCTAGAGCAACATGACGGTTTTTAACCACACATTCTGAGTTTAAAATACCTGAAGGCTGGTCTACACTCCAAAGTTAGGCTGATGTAAGTGTGGCACCTCAAAGCAGCACCCTGGAACCCCCATTTTCATCCCTGTCATATAACTATGATGTATTTCATACAAAGCGTGCCATGTAAGATAGCATATGAAAGGCCATCTGCTGAAACCCATTGTTCTGTCAAAATATGTATATCATTAGTGTGTATGAAGTTGAGATTTTGTTGTATAGTTGTAACTGAAATATGTAAGTTTGAGAGTCTCCACTGCTAGTTTTCCAGTGACAAAGGAGGAGACCTATTCCCAGGATGGTTTTAAATGACAATCAGCTGGGGAGCTGTAATCAAGGAATTTACAATGCTGTAAGAGGGCTGCGCAAGCATCATATACTGGGAATTGCTCAACTCTCTGACTCAGCAAAGCCTAGGACATGTCTGGGCTAGTGTTTTCCAGGCACACTGACTGAGGATATAAAATAGAATAGAGGACAATGACAGCATGCTTTTGCTGTTCTCCTCCCCTACCTACACTGGAAGGAACAAGAATGCTGGGAAGAGAAAGACCTGAACTGAGGAGACTGGTCCCAGGCTTGAAGGGAATCCCTGTGTATTAAGAACTATCACCTATCTGCAACATCCAGTCAGGGTGAGAAAAACTGCTTGGCTTGATCCAAATACTGCCTAGTCTAATAAGGTTTAAGATTTTTTGTTTTCTTTAGTAACTATCTCTGACCTTTTGTGCCTGCCACTTATAATCACTTATATTAACTACAGAAAGAGTTTATCTGTTTTATATTTCACCTAAAACAGTGTGTTTTGGATGAAGTGATTGGGAAATCTCAGTTTACAAAAGCTAGTGGAAAGGACACACACATCAAGGGAGGGGCGGACTGGGCAATAAACTTACACTGGTCAGGCTTCTGACCAGGGCAACACAGTTTATTTCGGGGATGCAAGGCTGGGGCTTGGGAGATTTGCTGGTGCCTTTCTCTGTTTGATTCGTGAGTGTCTCAGGGAACTTTCATGCAAGTTAGCCGGGTGTGCTGCTCTACATGCTGTTGTGCTGAGTTATGAGAGCACCTGGAAGGGTTTGCTGCTTGTCACAAGCAAAGCATTGTGAGAGACAGCCTAGGCTGGAGAGTAAGGGGGAAAAGCAGTACTCCACTTCCAGGTTGTACCCCGGGCATCTCATCACAGTAAAATTGAACTATTTGTGCACATGTCTACACTCACATTTGTCTCCAGCCCATGCAAGCATCTTGTTACAGTGGCACAATAAAAACCACCTCCCTGAATGGTGTTGAGCCCTCATCGACCTACTGAGGTTGACACAGTGTGATTATAGACAGGGTCAACACAGGTCATGCAGTAACAGTCCTCCAGCGGCTGTACCACTATGCCCCATTCCCTGCAACAGTTACTGATCTGGTCACAATTGTGAACTCCACTGTTCAAGGATCATAGAGACCAGAAGCCATGTCCTCTCCACTTAAAAACACCCCACACATTTTTGAAATGCCTCTTCCTAATTGTCTACCTTGGGAAGTACACCTAGCAGCTCACCCTTGTTGTGTGCAACTGCACAACCGCCCATGCTGTCCTCATGTACTTTACACGCTCCTACCGGGAGTAGACAAGAAGTATTGGATCTCCTGAGCCTGTGGGAGGATGGGGCCATTCAGGCACATCTCCTAACCAGCAGTAGAAATTTGGACTTCTACTAAAAGATTGCACAGGGGATGCAGGCAAAGGAGGAGGATGGGATCAGCAGCAGTGCTGCATGACAGCAAAGGAACTGCGCCAGGCATGTCACAAGGCCAGGGATGCCATCAATCTGGTGGCAAGCCACATCTTTGTGCCATACGTGGCAGAGTCCTCCTTCAGCACCCCACAGACCACTGTGGATAGCTCACAGGAGCCTGCAAAACAGACCTTGGCCATGAACAGCAAGTGAGAGATGCAGCAGGGAGGGTCCAGCCATGCCACAAGCCTGGACCTGTTCGAGACTGCACCACTGCCTAATCAATCCTGCCAGCTGAGAACAGATAAATCTGAAGAAGAGCAAGGGAGGGTAAGGGATAAATCTGAAGAAGGGTAAGGGTTTGCATGCACTTGCCCCTACAGTGTTTAAATTTAAAGATGGCGCCACTCCCATAGCCAAATTAACAAGACACAGATAAAAGCAGCAAAGAATCCTGTGGCACCTTATAGACTAACAGACGTTTTGGACCGTGAGCTTTCATGGGTGAATACCCACTTCGTCAAATGCATGTAGTGGAAATTTCCAGGGGCAGGTATATATATGCAGGCAAGCTAGAGATAATGAGGTAGTTCAATCAGGGAGGATGAGGCCCTGTTCTAGCAGTTGAGGTGTGAAAACCAAGGGAGGAGAAACTGGTTTTGTAATTGGCAAGCCATTCACAGTCTTTGTTTAATCCTGAGCTGATGGTGTCAAATTTGCAGATGAACTGAAGCTCAGCAGTTTCTCTTTGAAGTCTGGTCCTGAAGTTTTTTTGCTGCAGGATGGCCACCTTAAGGTCTGCTATAATGTGGCCAGGGAGGTTGAAGCGTTCTCCTACAGGTTTTTATATATTGCCATTCCTAATATCTGATTTGTGTCCGTTTATCCTTTTCCGTAGCGACTGTCCAGTTTGGCTGATGTACATAGCAGAGGGGCATTGCTGGCATATGATGGCGTATATTACATTGGTGGATGTGCAGGTGAATGAACCGGTGATGGTGTGGCTGATCTGGTTAGGTCCTGTGATGGTGTCACTGGTGTAGATATGTGGGCAGAGTTGGCATCGAGGTTTGTTGCATGGATTGGTTCCTGAGCTAGAGTTACTATGGTGCGGTGTGCAGTTGCTGGTGAGGTTTTAGCTGGGGACTGTATGTGATGGCCAGTGGAGTCCTGTTGGTTTCTTTCTTGGGTTTGTCTTGCAGTAGGAGGCTTCTGGGTACACGTCTGGCTCTGTTGGCTCTGTAGATCTCCTTTTCCTCCTCCTTTGCTCTGTAGATCTCCTTTGCCTGTAGATCTACAGAGCCTCCTTTGCCTCCTCCTTTGCCTGTAGATCTACAGAAACCAACAGGACTCCACTGGCCATCACATACAGTCCCCAGCTAAAACCTCTCCAAGACATCATCATCAGGGATCTACATCCTGGACAATGATCCCACACTTTCACAGGTCTTGGGTGGCAGGCCAGTCCTCGCCCATAGGCAACCTGCCAACCTGAAACATATTCTCACCAGTAACTGCACACCGCACCATAGTAACTCTAGCTCAGGAACCAATCCATGCAACAAACCTCGATGCCAGCTCTGCCCACATATCTACACCAGCGACACCATCACAGGACCTAACGAGATCAGCCACACCATCACCGGTTCATTCACCTGCACGTCCACCAATGTAATATACGCCATCATATGCCAGCAATGCCCCTCTGCTATGTACATCGGCCAAACTGGACAGTCGCTACGGAAAAGGATAAACGGACACAAATCAGATATTAGGAATGGCAATATACAAAAACCTGTAGGAGAACGCTTCAACCTCCCTGGCCACACTATAGCAGACCTTAAGGTGGCCATCCTGCAGCAAAAAAACTTCAGGACCAGACTTCAAAGAGAAACTGCTGAGCTTCAGTTCATCTGCAAATTTGACACCATCAGCTCAGGATTAAACAAAGACTGCGAATGGCTTGCCAATTACAAAACCAGTTTCTCCTCCCTTGGTTTTCACACCTCAACTGCTAGAACAGGGCTTCATCCTCCCTGACTGAACTACCTCATTATCTCTAGCTTGCCTGCATATATATACCTGCCCCTGGAAATTTCCACTACATGCATTTGACGAAGTGGGTATTCACCTATGAAAGCTCATGGTCCAAAACGTCTGTTAGTCTATAAGGTGCCACAGGATTCTTTGCTGCTTTTACAGATCCAGACTAACACGGCTACCCCTCTGATACAAGACACAGATACTGACTTTTTGATTTTTTAGTTATATAAGAAGAGGTAGTGGTACAAAAAACAGAGGTGGAGATGGTATCTGCTTTTCATTCCCCTATAGGGCAGGTTGGGTGGGGGCAGAGATAAATGAAGCAGTTTATGTACTTAGGAATGTTCTTTGTATCCTCCAAAGCCATCTTGATTAAACTTCCATGAAGATACACTGCAGTCCTCTCCCGTCTCTCCTTTCTACGGATGGCTGCCTTATATCTTCCTCCCTTGTAAGACGCTTTCCGTACCCACCATGGCTGGAGCAGTACAGCAGTGCTGAAGTGTCAATAACAAGTTTTTATGGGAATAAAGGAAAGGCGTTTCAAAACTTATCTTTTGCTTCCCATTTTGCCTGTAAATCCAGTGACACATCTTTTTTTATCATTAGCTGCTGCCCCTGTGGCCTTGAGGAGTGTCCCCTCTACATTCACAGAATGCCTGACCCTGAGGAGGAAGAGAATTAGGGAGGACATGTTCAGTAAAATCCTGCAAGCACTGCCCCATTGGACTATGAACAAAGGGTCTGGAGGACCAACATGGCAGATGGCATGGAGAAGGAAAGAGCAGACAGGCCCAGGAAAAAGAGAGGGAGATGCATCAAGACATAATGGGGCTTCTCAAGAAGCAAACACACATCCTGCAGGCCGTGATTCACCAACAGGTTCAAAAATCCCAGACCTCCCGCCTTTGCTGTTCTTGAACTCTATGGTAGCAGTTCCTTACACCACCCACCTTACCAATTGGCATCACAACCTGCATCCTTACCCCTACCACTCCACATCTGGGACAGCAAGGAAAACTACAGCTTCACATACGCTGACCTGGGTGAACCATGGCTGATGTAGTCCATTTAGTCTGCACTGAAATGGACAGAAATGTTTGCTGCCTTTCCAATTGTACAGTTCTGTTCCATTAATTTATGCTAAAAGCTTGTATTGCATTGCCCTTTTTTATTGCAAATTGTTTTTCTGCACTGCTTTTGCCTCCAGTGAATTTCTATTTTTTGAAAATAAATTTAATCTTTATTAGTTCACAACACACCTTGTGAGATCTAAAGCACCTAATACTTGTAAGTGTACAGCAATACAGAACTCATAGCTACAAGAAAACACCCAGTCCTATGTATAAATGTATAGCAAGCATCACATACTTCATTGCCTCACTAAAACACAATCATAGTTACAAACGTACAGCAAGCAGTACACAATTCCTAATAGCCCCCAAAACTTCAGGGCTAGAGAATAGTCCAGCACAGAACATGACTGTGGCTCAGAGCTCCCTCAACTATATAATTTCACGCTCAGCTCTTGTAATGGTCTTTATGGCTGGCTGTTGAAAGTCATCAGGCAGCTGCTCCATCTTCACACTTGCAGCAGCTTTTCCCTCTTTTTTTTCTCACAAATATTATGCAAGACACAACAGGCACCTACAGTCTTTGGGATATTTTTCTAGCTGAGATCCAGTCTAGCGCCTAAACACCATCAATGTTCCTTCAGTCTACCAAAAGCACATTCAACAGTCATTCTCCACCTGCTGAGCCTGTAGTTGAATCTTTACTTTGTCCTGGTGGCTGGTGTACAGCTTAGAGTTGCCAGGCATCTGATTTTCAAGCGAAACGCCTAGTCAAAAAGGGACCCAGTGGCTCCAGTCAGCACTGCTGACCAGGACACTAAAAGTCCAGGTATTGGAACAGGGGGCTAAGGCAGGCTCCCTGCTTGCCCTGGCTCCCAGAGGTGGCTGGCAGTCTGGCTCCTAGATACAGAGGTGGCCAAACCTCTCGTCCCTGGCCCCACCCCAAAACCTGTACTCCTAGCTGGAGCCTTCACCCCTTCCTGCACTCCAACTTGTACCCTAATTTGGTGAAAGTGAGTGAGGATGGGGGAGAATGAATGATGGAAAAAGGAAGGATGGAGTGGATGGAAGGTGGGGCCTCAGAGAAGGGGTGGGACAAGAAGTGGGGCAAAGGTGTTTGGTTTTGTGCTATTAGAAAGTTGGCAACCCTAGTACAGCTTCCTGAACAAGAGTGGGGTTCCCCCGGAATGACTGTCGTCATTTCCATGTTGCCAATGCTAATCCACCACGTGGGAAAGACTGTCCCTGCTTGCAGCATTCTGAACAGTCCTATGTTCTTATAGATGTGAGCATCATGCATCCCCTGGCCAGCCCACTCTTACTTATAACGGTGACCCATCAACACTTGCATAACTATAGAAAACCAGCCTTTCCTATGGGTGCACTCTGTGGCAAGGAGGGCTGGCACTAAAATAGGGATGTGCATGCCATCTATTGCTCTACTGCAGTTCAGGAATCCCATTGCTGAAAATCAATCCACTGTGTCCTGCATGATGCTGAGAGTCACAGTTCATCAGACAATTAATGGCCCCACTCACTTGCCTGACAATCACCCCCACAGTGGATTTTCTAATGCCAAAATGATTTCGCACTGACCAGTAGCAATCTGGCATTGCAGCCTTTCAGTTTGCAATGGCCAGTCCCTTTTCCAATGCCAGTGCAGCTCTCATTTGGGTGTCCCCCACAATGAGCTTGGCACACAGGCCCAGGGATGTGGCCTTTCACATCTGCAAGTTCGACAGCCGCTGCTCATTGTCCCAAGCTTGCATTCTGGTGCGATCCCACAACCCAGTGCTTCTTTCTTGAGTCCACAAGCAGCATTGCACCATCTGTAGCTGCTCAGAGAACATCACCACCAGCCTTGAATTGTTTTCTGCTATATCCCCTAGCAATCTGTCCTTGAAAGAATCATCGTCGCCTGTTCTTGCAGTACTTCCTGCAGATCTGAAAATACAAGAGGAGGCACATGTTTCCTCTATTTGCAGTGTTCATGAAAACTGGGCAGAGCTCCATGGACTCCATGCTTCTGTCAGGGATGGTAGACACTGAAAAGTGCCATGTGGAGTTGTGGGATGTTGGTGGCATTGGGGGATGGAGAAAGTTGCACGCTGAGAACTAGACCCCTAGCTCCCAGAGATCGTTGGGTGGCTAATTTCTGCCCACCATGCATTGTGAAAATTTCTCCAAAAGCATTGCACCAGCCGACAGCATGTATCCCAGACATACTGGGATACCTACCCATGGCACATAGCATTTTGCATTGGCGCAAGCAATCGTGGTGTGTAAGTGCAGCACCAAGCATGCATGTGCAAGGGCAGTATACTAAGTAACTATACTAAAGTTTGTAGTGTAGACATGGCCTCAGCAAAAAGGATCTCAAAAATCTTCCTGCTGCATTCTACTGCAGGCAACTGTATTATATGTAATTAAATCCACTGCAAAGCCTGTCAACAAATACGCTAGCTTTCAAACCAATTTGCTTTTTATAATGATGAAAACAATGTTTAACCAGCAGAGATTCAGTAAAGAAATGTACATGAGCTTCTATAAAATACACACACAAAACCATATAGAGGCTGCCACCATTCTCACGCAGCTCAGTGACTGTAGTGAAACAACTAGACACATGCACAGCCCTTTCTGTTTTGCAGAGCAGCTTATCGAATTGTCCCTTTCTGCTTCTGTAATTTTCATATCCAGGACATCCAGAACATTAATTTATTTCTATTATTATTTGTATTCCAGCAGCCTCGAGAAGGCCCCAGACAAAACACGGGGCCCCATTTTGCTAGGCACTATACCAACATAGATTAAGAAACAGCTTCCGCACCAAAGAAAATATACAGTAGTTTTTAAACTCTGCTTATTTCCAGGCACAGAATGAGGGGATGGCTTGGGGTGGGAGGAGGGATGTCTTTCAGCCCAACCTTAGACAATGCTGCTCTGGTCATTCAGTCATTCCATTCGGCATTTTATATTATGCTTGTGTTTCATTGTGCCCTTTGTGTCAGCTTTATGTAAAGCCAGGCATTTCTTTAGTGCCTAGGTACCTTGGGACATGTATACTAGAAATGCCTGGATGCATAGAACACCAGCATTTGGGAACCATTGCTCAGATGGTGAATCTTTTTCCTTGCATCCTTGTCTGTATTTTTCCTTTTTCAATTCTGAGCTCTTTAAGGATGGGAATATCTTCACGTATATATTCATATAGCTTCTAGAAGATTTTGGGTGCTACCCCATACAAATTACTACCAATACATATAGTATCATATATATTACTATGTAGACAATGTTGAGGTGACCTTAAATTTGGGAAGTCAAGAGGCAAAAAAAATCAAACACATACTTCAATGGAAATTGACTTAACGTCATTCTCATAGTGTCATGATTCTCCCACAGGCAGTTAGCAAGGTTTAAATGTAGGAACTTTATTTAGCACCAAAACACACAGACATCTACTACTTGAGTTAATGCAATAACTACTCTAGCTGGCAGCAGTAGTGGGCTGTTTTCCTTTACAAACACATTATACCTACACACTGCTTTGAAAATGTACGAGGTTAATTTTCTCATTTGCATGCTATTACCCAGAAAGCCTTTTCCGGTTCACAAGCTTCTTGTTTTAAACACCATTGATGTCTCCACTCTGAGAAGAAACCCTTCAAGTTTTGGACATGTCTGTATGTGCACTGAGTTCTGTTCTGAATGATCTATAGAATTGTCAGTTGCATATAATCACTTCTGTAAAAACCTTAAATAGTCCCTGATGTGTTCCATATGGCCTCAAATCCTGAACTGTAGGCCATATCAATTCCACTGTGCTAGTCAATCAAAGGGCCCCACCCTACAAACCTAGAAGGAGTTCTGGCTAAAGGAATGTGATGGTAGCATTACTGAAAGTGTTCGCAATATGTGAAATACCTGGATGTATCAAAACCTCAGTCTGTATATTATTGTCATTCTTACAACGAAAAAGCTAATTTTTCAGCATGTTGCCTCACAAATAATTATTCTGGTGTGTGCTCAGTGGAGAGTTTCTAATTCAGCCTTTCAATACCTTATCCTTCTCATGCGGGTGTAATGTAATTAGCAACAGAAAGTCATGCAAAAAATAATCCTTCCTGTTCCTTGATCTTTACACGGAATGAAATGCACTAATTGCCATTCATTCTGTAATTTCTGGAGCAATACTCTCTTTCCAGTGTCTGCTGAATCTATGTTGAACACAAGCTAATGGAATATGCAATAACTTATTGTTGTGGACCATCCTCCTGGGACAATTTCCAGGAATGCTAATTTGGGAGCCAGCATAATCTTGTTCAGTCATATTGAGAGTATTATAGTGAAGATTTCCAAATACTGAAGCCTAATAGCAGAGCAACTTCCCAGCTGGTCTATTTCTGCAGTATCTATTTCCACTGCTATTCTTTCTGAAAACTGTTTTCACTAGGGTGAAAATTTCATGTTTAGCAAGAATTAGGTTCCCAACTGCCTAAATCATGTTTGAAAAGGGGTCTTAAGCTCCCAAGTCTGGGTAAAAATGTCAAAAGACCTGAAGTCTATAATACTGGTCAGTGAATGAGGCACAATGAAGAACTTGTATATTTATATTTAACTTAAATAGTTTGTTGGTTTGGTTGTGGATTAAACATCCAGCTGTTTGCGGGGGGAGTGGGGGGAAGGGGAGAGGAAAAGAGCAGAGCACAGTTTTCTTTTGCCACTAGGAACTTTTAGATACAATAATGCCCCAAATGCCTCTCCTAGAAACCTTAATACCACATCAGACCAACATGGGTCCAGTAACTCAGCCTGGTTTTTGCAGGGGCTCTGGTTGGCACCCCTCTCCCTGTCCTACCTTGCCACAGGGAGACAGCATTGTGCAGCCATGTGCTGAAGTTCCTGCTTATTCAGGCCAACACTTAAATATGTGCTGAACTCCCATTGATTTCAGTTGTTAAGTATGTGCTGAAGCTTTCCTGACTCTCAGGCACTGGGGCCAGTTAATAGGAAACAAATACTGTGGGCCTGGTCTAGACAAGGATGTAAAGTGTTTTGTTAGGCTGTGTTTTCAAACATGTTCATTAGCCCGTACTAGCAAACTCTAGTGGAGACAAAGGAGTGTATGTATTAACACATGCTACAGTGATCAAGTTAAAAGCTGTGGGGTCCTCCTTAAGTTTTAACTCAATCAGTTTGGCATGTGTTAACAGCTGTGTGCCTTGTCTACACCAGACTTTTCAAAGGTGTGTGTTAGCGAATGCTTTCTAATAATAAATCCCAGCAGAGACAAGGTCAGACTCACTGTATGCCCTTTGGCAACATCTCTGTTCCAAGTTTCCTTTGCTGTAGAATCAATATAATGAAAATTATCTACCTGGCGTCAAGTGCTTCGAGATCTGTAGATGAACTTCTAGGGGAAGGTAGAAGGGCTCCAGGTTCATCAGATCACTTAAGATTCAGGAAGAAAAAGGAGTTTGATCCGGTGAGCTGGAGGTTGGGCAACTGAGAGTTAAGACTGCTGGGTTCTGTTCCTGGCACTGCCACTGACTTACTGTGACAGGTTAGGTAAATCCGGTGCCTTCAGTTTACCCACCTGTAAAATTACCTACCTCCTTCCCTGGGGCCCCAATTCAGCAAAAAATTTATGCATGTGCTTACTTTTAAACATAGGCTTAAATCCATCCCTGTTCAGCAAACCACTGAAGCACATCCGTAAGTCCCATTGATGTCAATCAGTTTTAAGAATGGGCCTCAAGTTACATATGAGTGTAAATGATTTGCTGAAGAGGGACTGACTGCATTTGGGCCCGCATGTTGGAGCTGGGTTCCCTCCTAGCCACTGTTGTTAAAGGCTCACAAACCTATATGACTTATCCAAAGATGCTCTCCCTAGGGAATTGCTGCCTTGAAAGATGATATTGCTGTTGTAATTAAGGTAATTGTTTAAATTTATTCTGGTAAGCAAGAACTCTCCCCATCCTAACCAATTATATCTATATCAACATAGGCATCACATGACCATTTCAGTATCTGAATAGATTTACAGATACAAACCTAGTTAAACTGAAAAGTCTAATAATGAAAGACTAGGAGAAAATCAGATCAGCAGGATAGAGTGGACATATGGCCTCTTTTAAGTCCTGTTATCAATGCTGCATCCACTGGCTACTTACTGAGCGAATGTAGGAACTGGAGTCCAACACTGTTCTATTTAAAAAGACAATTGAACAAATACCCCTACCCTGTATCACTAAACTTTCCAACTTGCTGGCCATATATCTTAAGATCAAATAGGACACAGGAAGTAGGCTGCTTGGGGATATTAATTTCCTTTTGACTTATCGCAGATGCTTTGTAATTCCATTGAAATCTTAAGATAATGGAATGTAATTGTTTAAAGAATTATTTAAATTACAGTGTAATGTCTGAAATAAAATGAAAATCTTCAGGAGTTCATTAGTTTTGTTGACATTTCTTCTGCCTGGAATAGATAAAAGTAAAGAATTTCATCTGATCAAAGTCCTAGGCATGTTGTGTATATATATATATATAGTATATATGTGCAAATAGTGTGCATGTAAGATCCAATTCAGCAAGGTGCAGCACACTTCTGTTGTTCTGCCGGACAAATACAGATAGGTGGCAAACATAGTTATAATCATGTTCAATATTACTGTAAAAAAATAATTGGCTCGGTGCAGTTGGGAGGCGGGAGGAAGAGTATTATTAGTGGTAGTGGAAATTTAAGATGTGGTGATGCAAGGGTTTATAAGGTTTGATTCTAGTGCATGGAAAAAAAGTACTCAAATGCTTTGAAGGGAGATAAACAAAATAGATGGATTGGGACTGGTCATATGGTTTATGCCTCTTTCTAGGCCAGTGGTTTGGCTGTCGCTTGGAGGCAGGTGTGGTTTGTGATCTGGCCTGTAATCCAAGAAGTCTTGACTTCTAATTCTGGCTGTAGTGCTAACCCCTTCTGCATCCTGGGGTCATTCACTTAACCTTCCTCTGCCTCCATTTTTCCATCATTTGCTTTAAAAGTTCAGTTCATAAGTTCTTGGGTTTGTCTCTGCTCGGAGGAGAGTGTGAAGGAGAGCAGCAGAGGGGAGGCTGAAAAAAAAATCAATACAAAATAATAGGTGCAAAGCAAATCCAGAGGGACTGTGATAAATGGAATGCCAGGGGGAGGAGGGTGGTGAGAGAATGATCAATGCATCTGGTATATTTACTGCACAGAGTGACCATATGTGCCAGGCTTGGCTTTGGTTGGTTTACCAACCCTTGTGCTAATCCACCTAGAAAAATCTGGATTTTTAAAAGCTGAATTGCCTTGAGATGGAGAAGGTTTACATGTTAGGTAATAAAGCCCTTCGCCAATATAAAGCTCACTGGGGTCAATAGAAAGCCTTCTGCTGAGTTAAGTGGGCTGTGTGGCTAGTATGTTTTCAAAGAGGTTCCCATCCAGCCTTTTAAAATGTCAGGTTCAACTTGCTCTCATGTTTATGTGAACACACATTTGGTTACATGTTTGCACATACACAGACTTGTGCATGCATAGCTCATGTACACATGCCTCGTGAGTCTTTCATTATGTAACTACAGTGGAGAGCAGCTTCAGCATGGGGGTGGGGAGAGCAAGCATGTATGGAATGACTCAACACCCTGTTAGTTAGTTAGAGCACTCACCTGGGAGGATCCAGTCACCCCACACCAAAGAATTTTTTATTTCGGCACTGTGGAACTGCTTCACCAGGAGGCAATGTAACCGGAGGTGAAGTGGTAAAACAAAATGAGCAGAGAACACCCAGTCATTTAATGGACAGAACAGGCCTCTCCACTGTGAATAAAAGCTGACCATAAAAGACAGGATTGCAAAACTACCGTATCCTTCCCTTATGGAAAATCCTATGGAATGTCCTAGAACACGCTATCTTTTGTACAATGTTGTACTGACATCGGCTGCATTCACACAGCTCCTAATGCATGCATTCAGCCCAAATATGTCTGTGCGGAATAGAAATGAAACTACTTTCCAAATGAAAATTAATGATGTGCCAGATTCTTAAACAGACCTGCCTTTTTTCAAAATGCATTCTCTCTATAGGGAGGTTTGTTTACCTACTACTCACAAAAGTTTGGTTGTAAATTAGATTTGGCTCAAAACCAGAATGCTGGGTACAAACCCCCTAATCTTTGGGGATGGATTGGGTTGAAATTCAAACACTGGTCTGAACTCTACAAATAGTCCATATCTTAATAATGGACCAAGCTAGAACCCCACATCTGAATCAGGCCCCCACTCCAGTTCTGTGATGATCAAAATCTGGACCTGCAGCTGAGTTCATCTATTTTTAACTCTTCAGCCATTTTCCCACAATATCTTACCCTCCTTTTTGTTTATAACTTATGTTGCCTTTCATAATACCTGGATGTTTTAAATTCCTAGGGCCAAAGCCTCTCACTGGACCCTGAAGACGTTAGCTGAGCAAATTCTGGGATCCTTCATCAATCCTCTGAAATCAATGAGAGTTTTGCTCTGTTTAAAGATTGCAACATTTGGCCCTAAATTAAAAAACGAACAAACTTTTTTAGTGTTGGAAAATAGCAATTAAAAACAAGCAAACAGTCCAGGCTGATGTCTTGGTGCTGTGCTGCTATGTCAACCGCTTGTGTTAGATCGCATTGGTAACATCATATGACATGATTGACATAACCGGACATGACAAGCCACAGCAACACATTTGCTGAGGAAAATGTAAAAAGACAGGGATGCCTGAGAATCATGCTCCAAAATTTTAACAGATTAGAAGAAAAGGAAGGGTCTTTAAAAAGACCCGGTCAAGATATTTTTTGATCACTAATAATTGTTATTGTTCAAACTATTGGAAACTCGAAATCGAAATCTGCACAGGTTATCAGTGTACCCTTGTTTTGTTTGTTTGTTTGTTAACTGTAGGATAATGTGATGGCCTGATGGTAACTGCATTTGCTTTTGCTCTTTTTCAAATAGCAGAGAGAAAAAAGTAAATTTAGGATCTGATCCCCAGCTGCCATAAACTCTTAGCTGAGAGGAACTTGCCTTTACTCTTGTTAAACACATAGACACACACACATGCAAATCACATGGGCTTCATAAACAAATATATGGGAGGGAGAAAGGTAGGTCGGATTTGTCTGATGACACTTCCCTTGCACGCAAAACTCCTGTTGACTTCAGCAATATGGGCAAGAAATGCAGCATTGCATCTGTTGAGTTTAACAGCCTTGTCAATCCACAATCTCTTCCCCTCCCCCGCCCCTTCTTTTGAGATATCAAGGTTTCTGGAAGTATATTTTTAAACAAATAAGGAAAAATACCATACTAATCACACTAATACTAACATCACACACATTCTTAATGCAGGGAATTAGTGGTGTGGGTTGAAATGTCTCATCTTACCTGCAGATTGTTGATTAATAGCTGTATGTCAGATGAATGCAATTCTAGCCAACTCTTTTAAAAAAAAAGTCCTGTTTTGCTAACATGTCATGCATGAATATCAAGTGTCAAGACTTGGGCCTCCTGCTTTGACACGAATGAGTGGAATTTTTCTTGTTTTTTTTTTCTGTTTCCATCCACTGCTTCGTAAATATACTGGGTTCAATTCCGATTTCAGTGTACGCAGTTGTAAATCAGAAGTGACTTCACTGAAATCAGTGAAGTTACCCCAGTGTGAAACCAGTATAAGTGAGACCACAGTCAAGCTCATCACACGTACCCACAGACGCATGCACGTGAATAGCCCTAATATTGGTAAGCTGTACATTTTGGCTTGTACAAGTATGTGAAATGGACAGCAGGGAGCTTTGCAACACTTTAAAACCAAACAGCCCCTTTACTAGTATAATGTTATCTAGCACAAACAAGGCAATGGAGCATGATGGGATTATGATAATTATTTACTGTATTTATTATAGGGGTTTTTTTGAACACCATTGAGTTCAGCGCCGTGCAAAATAAACGAGGATGCAGTTCCTTCTTGAAAGCATTTACAATCCAAATGCCATGAAAAGCTACTCCCTTATCCTGACATAGTACAATGTATGCTGATCATAACCCAATATTTTCATGTACTGTCAATATAGTTTTCTGTGCATCTCTACAGTATTGTACAGCGATTCTCCACACTCCAGATCTCTCTCTGTGTGTGTGTGTGTGTGTGTGTGTGTGTATAAAGCTATTCCCATGCATATATCATCATTAACTGAAATATCTGCAGCACCAAATCATTGATCTCTATTTTAATTACCAAAAGTCAAACAACTCATCCTTCAGGTTTGTGGGTATCGTGCAAGCTCAGTATTGGGCCACATTGCCGCATGATCGGGACAAAGAGATGATGATACAGTCTGGTTTCTATGGCAACAGAGGAGGGTAGTTAAAACAGAAATGTTGCAAACACCCATTCTGATCATCATAATATAATTAATGTTATTGCCAGGGACATTATTATTAAAAAAGTGAAAGTTCTATTACCTTTCAGTTTGTATGGATTTTAAATAAATAAATAAATAAATAAATAAATGGCAAAAAAAAATTTCTTAGTTTAGCTGCTAAGAGAAAGGAAACAACACACAGGCCTCATTTTTTGCGTGTAAAATGTGTGTGTTCTTTAAAAGGCAGTGGTTGGCTGGTTTTCCGGACATGATGTGGTTGAAGCTGTCATCGTAATGGAAATTCATTGCTGTAGCTATGGTAAATCGAGTTTTCTGCCTGTGCTGAATGCATTAGTCTAATGAGATGTTTGCAGCTGGAGAGCTGAGCTGCTGGAGACTTACAGTGTGCTAAAAGACAGGGAGAAGATGGCTTTTGCAATAGTCTGTGTGCATATGCTGAAAGTCATATGCCTGTTAGGTCGAAATACCTGGTCTCTGTAAGACACTGATCAGTGTTTTAACATAAGCAATAGGTAAGGGGAATGCATGCTTCTTCTGTGCCTTGTTTTTGTTGTTGAGCCCTGTTTTAAGCAGCTGTCATTCTGTTGTATGCACTGCTAGATGATAACTTTAGCAATCCTAAATTGCATACTGTATGTATGTGATACATGCATACAGTGACCCTGCTGTACGATGACTATGTACACTGAACCACACCTTAACTTAGTCATGCTACTAATATTGTGTTTTCAGGAACAGTTTAATAAAGAAAGGGGCAGGATATCAGTGTATTCAGCAGGTTTGGTCTGTGTCTGCGTGTCTGCTAGTCTATGAGTGTAACTGCTTCTCTATTTAAACTATTTCTTTGACTATGTGGAGTGTCTTCATGCTTTTTTCAAATGTAAATCAAAGTGGCTTTCTTTCCTTCCCTTGCCAGGTGTATGTCTCTTCCATTTTTAAAAGCTCCTTACCTGGAAACATGAATAGCGGGCAGCAGTATTTACAGCATGGGTTTGGGTTTTTAACAAACAATAGCTCCTCAGGCAGGCAATCTAAAAAATCATCTTTTTAATACCTCCAAATCATGTATTAAGTTGGATTTAATCCTTAGGATCCTTAACTGACAATTGCCAGAGGCAGTATTTTGATGTGCTGGTTTTTCTTTTAAGGATAGAAGGCTTCTAACTTACAAAGGAAGCAAAGGAGGACACTTTAGCTTAGTTGATTTGTCTTTTCAGATGTTTTAAAGATAGGCTTGGTTATTGGTACAACAGGCGCAAATAATTTCTTGATTAAGTAGACATACATCACCTGGGTGACGGGTGTGTGCAACTCCTGTTAGCCCTGCAATTGTGTCCCTTAACTTCACACGCCATCACTCCATCCAGTCTACAAAGAGCGAATCTTTTACAGAGGGTGCAGTTCCACCTGCTCAGTGAGTAATTTAACAATTGACATAGCTGGAAGTTGTTTCTCTCTCCAGAGCTCATAAATGAAAGAGGCTATGAATGCCATTTGCTTTGCTTGGGGTTTATGTAAAACTGCTAATTTGTTAGAACAAAATAGCATTGGGATTTTCAGTATGGATGAGGCAAGTTCCAGGAATCCAAAGCCAATGTAGAAATCTGCAGAAGGAACACATGCTAACTTGTCTGTTTGGGAGTGTGTGTGATTTTAATTCTGTATTTTATTTTAAGAATGTTCTGGAGACATTTTGACCAAGTATAGACCATGGGTATCTAAGGTTGCATAACACAGAGAATAATGAAAAATCAACTTAAAAAGGGGTTAGGTAGCAATATCTGGAAGATGTGTAATTGTTTGTGTCCACAGGACTGTATCTTAAAATGTACCTTTGTGTTCTGATAATACTTACAGCTTCTTCAGAAATGCTGTGCTGACACTCTTCCATTCAGATTAAACATTTAGAGCCAGGCAGCAGCTTGTGTAAATTAGTATAGCTCCATTGACTTCAAAGAACCTTTCTCAATTTACACCAGCTGAGGATCTGCCTTTTAGTTCTGAATGCCCAGTTTTAGAGATCTTGTTTAAACTCAGTGGCTTCCAGTCCTATCTGGCCACAGGTGACTTTTTGAAACTAAGATCTCACATTGATTTTTCCTGTACAATAAAAGAAAGAAACACAGTTATTAAGTCAATGCGAGCCACACTTTGCGTCTGAAAGAATTCCACTGTTGGGTGCTGTTTTACTTAAACCTCTGGGGAAAAATAACAAAACCCCTCAGTTCTTGGGCTCTATCAAAAACTCTTGAGATAAACCCATTGTTAAAATTTGTGGTGATGCAGTCTTGTCCGAAAGGGGCTGCTGGATAGATTTGCTATTTTTTTCATAGATCTATTTGAAATGGTGTAACCAGAACACTCTTAATACAATGGTGGACACTATGCAGAAAAGAATTAGTATAAATAGTTGATTTTTAAGTTTGAAAGACCTGGCCACATCCTGAAATCCAGCAGCAGCTGATAACGTATGAATGAATGAGTGACCACACTGCCTATAAAGAAGACACTGCGGAGAGAGATTTTTCTCAGACATCCCCTGAGCTCTGTGCTTGCCACAAAATGTACTTGTTTCTACTAAAAATGGACAATGCCAGGTTATAGAGTTACAGAATATTTCAGATGTCATCCCTAGAACTTTAAGAATATTCAATTTAATTTTGCCATGTTTTTTTTTTCTTTCTATAATGTAACGTAGCATTAACCACCCGCCTCCCTGACTGATTCTAGTCTGTTTGAGGTGAAGTTGGAAAGTGGGGTGTTGAGTGAGGTGCACCACAAACAACTTGTGTACACAGCAGCTGAAAGCCCTGCTTACTGAAGTGCTTCTGGATTTCACCCTACAACTCAGTATAAAGAGACTGTTCTTTGGATTGCAGCTCTGGAACTCTGAGTGCCTGCACTGTCCGTCAGGCATATTGACAGCTATGCACGGAGCAGCAGTGAGGGGCTATCCTCGCAAGAGACTGCAGCTTAGCTCCCAAAAGAGTATATTCATAACGAAACGAAATGAAAAGTCTCCAAAGCAGAACCACTCACTACTTATTCTTTAATCAATGGCAAGATTTTTTTTTTTTAATTTAGCGTTCCATAGTGGAGCCTTTGCTGCTGCAGTACAGCTTTGTTCTCCTCTGAGTTCACACCCTAAATCTGTGCCACTGTCTCTTCACTGCGCGTTTCGATGCATCTCAACAATGAGATAGCAGGAGGACCGATGCTAGGGCAAGAGTAGACTAGTGACAAAACTTCCAGCTGTTAAAGTATGTTATTCTGTCACAGGCAATAACATCACAATCTCGAGACAGTGAGTAGAAAAGCAGGCTGCCCCGATATCATTCCAATACTCTGTGCATCTGGGTTTTTTGCAAACCTGACCCTGCAAACCTTTACTTACCCCAGCCATCTCTTGGGCTCAATTGCATCTTTAATATGCAGTCCTGTGCCGAGTTGCACCCCTCCAGCTGCCTCTCTGAGCCCCACAGCATGCCGCTGGAGTGCACCTGTGCTTGCATCCCTGCAGGGGGAACTGCAATATACACTTGCTCTGTGGACCACTGCAAATGGTGGAAATAGCCATGGTGCTACCCCCTTGACTTCCCTCACATGCTTTGGGATGCTGTGTGCCTCTAGGAGAGCATGCAGGGAGCAGTGCCTGTGTTCTCCTTGGCCTTTGTAGGCCATACAAATGGGAGGGATAGCTCCTTGGGACCACTCCTGAAATGGCACACTCACAGGCTGGCCTTTGAGCTCCGTGCTATTATTCATATGTCTAAGGTACGCCTACACTTTGGTTAGACTCCCACGGCTGGTCTGGGCCAGCTGACGCAGGCTTGCAGGGGTGTTTCATTGTGGTGCAGATGTTCTGGCTTGGGCTGGAGCCCAAGCTTTGGGACAACTCCCCCCTCACAGGGTCCTAGAGTCTGGACTCCAGCTCTAGCCAGAACGTCTGCACCTCAATTAAACAGCCCCTTAGCCCGAGCCCCACGAGCCTGAGTCAGCTGGCCGGGATAACCGCAGGTGTCTAACTGCAGTGTTGACAACCCCTAAGTCTCACTGTAGCCTGGGTCCGCCGAAGGGAGAGGGCTCAAGAGAGAAATACCCTATTACTTCAAGTGATTATTTCTATTATTTTTTCTTACCCTTGCACAGAAGGCCGCTGTCCCCTCCAGTAAGGACTAAGTAGGAATTCTTCCCTGTTAAGGAAGGCCCTTACTCCACTCCAGCTAACAGAGTTATGTTGTTATTCCCTATACATACAAAACATGTACATGGCATGAACAAACCAAAGAGCGTGACGCATTCTCTGCCCCAAACTACTGGCAGCGGAGATAAATGAGGCAAATAAAACCAAGCCCCATGGACACAGGCCAGGTCAGGCAGGGGCTGGCGAGGTGTGTCAGGAAACTGTTTGGTGAGAACAAGAATGTTTGGAAGAACCGGGTTATAAGGAAAAATTTGAAGAAGCAAAATCCTTAGACTTGGTGGGCCTGATCCAAATCCCACTGATGTCAGTGAAGGTCTTTCCATTGGTTTCCATTAGATCAGGCCCTGTCTATACTGGTATTTTCAGCAGTATCACATCTTCAGAGTGTTACTAACACTTCCCCCTTTTTACAATGTAAGAAGAAACAGAGCTTTCCCCTAGGGTCCTCTTTCCCCCATCCCTGTGCGAGCTGAATAGTGGGTGGAGGGAGGAGTTAGCACTGATCCCAATGTGAAGGAACTCTCAGATGGATGGAAATCATCTTGCTGGCCATTAGAACTAGTGACAATATTTAGCAGGTGACTGTTACTATGGGTTTCACTGGACAGTGAAGGAACAATAATTAATAGTGTTTATTTGTACAATGGGAGACATGCCAATCTCACCTTGAATGAAAAATTATTTCTGGAATAAATTATTTGTTTTAAGGTGTTGCCTCGTGAAGAATTGGCTTCTTGAAGAAGGGAAACAAAATTATCTTTCTTTTTTAACTATGTTCTTATTAGCTCATTCACAACTGTGTCAGGGAGATTACACATTGTTCTGTGCAAACGTGAAGGAGAATTACAGTTGCTGTGTGTTAAAGATGTTAATTAATTTGCTATTGACATATATATTTCTTTAAAAATACAGTCTAAACTAGCCTCTTTGCACTAAGTTTTCCTGCTGACAAAGGTGAAGGATTTGGCAGAAGGAAACGTGGTGAGGGTGTGGTTAAATTTTGCTAACTAATCATTTAAATGTCTATGTTGTGGGGTTTTTTTTAATTGCCTTAAAACATCGTCAAAACTAGAGGTTGTTGACTAAGATTGAGTGCTACCTGAAGGAAACAATGTAAAACTGGACAGAGCACAAAGTTGCTGAGAACGTGCACTGGATGAGTAGTTATGTCACACTGAAGGATTGATAATTCTTCTTGTACTGGACAGTTTGCTCTTGTTCTGAGTCCACCTTTCCACACTCCCACTGATTTTCATCACATGAGAGATTCTGAGCTACAGTGCAAACCTTTTGCTCTCCACATGTTTTCACTTGTTCTTTTTGCTGGTGGGAAGGAAAAAGTTTCCTATTCACCCCTTCAGCCCTCCCTCCCCCACCCCGACCTCTTTGTGATGCACCAGAGCACCCCAAAGTCCTAGCTCTACTGAGGTACACTTTGCTTCTGAAAACCGTTCCTGCTCCTTTATGCAGATGTCTGTCTGTGTAGCTCTCCGTCAAAAGGTAGCTGGCAAAAAGGAGCCATTAGCACTTTACCAAATGCGTATCTGGATCATAATGAATATTAATTAGTAACTGGAAAATATATGGCAGGCATAAGAATTCCAGGTAACTAGGCAATCCCTGCTGAAAACTTCTTCATTGAAATTAGGGGTCTTGACTGCAGTTTGCAAGGCTGGAACCCAACAGGAGCTGAAGGAATAAAGCCTGGTGGTCTTTATATTAGAGATTGTGTAAACATCAGAGACCAGAGCCTCAGCTGGGCTGACGGTAAATTTGGCCCAGCTCAGGGGAGTTTGGAGTAGAGAGGGGAAAGTGCCTCTAAGCCACTTTGCCATGCCAGTGATCCTGGGCTGGTGTAACTTTGAGCATCTGAAATGAGTGCTGCTTGAAATGACATCAGCTGTCGTGATTCTAGAGGGACTGTGATGCTGACTGAAGATCAAATGGAGCGACATGTTCTTCATCTTGTCCTATCCCCACACAACCCCTATGTGGAGGGTGTAGGAGCAGGTTATTTCCTTCACCCAGGGGAAATCCTCCCCACACCTGCTGGGGAAACTTTTCAATCACTTCAAGGTGCTGGGGCAGAGCAACACTGCCAGGGCTGGGACCAAGAACCTGGCCCTCGTTTCTCCAGAGTTTTAAATGACCCATGGAACATTAGACTGTCTGCTTAATGAGTGATTTAGGGAGACACACATTTTGGTTCTGATCCTGCAAACACATACTCACATCCTTACCTCTACTCACACAAGTACTCCCAGTGGTGTTTCATTGATTTCAGTGGGACTACTCACACGAATAAAATTAAACCTGCAGGATCAGAACTATAAACTACACCTCTACCCTGATATAAAGCAACCCAATATAACACAAATTCGGCCATAACGCTGTAAAGCAGTGCTCTGGGGTGCAGGGCTGCGCACTCAGGTGGATCAAAGCAAGTTCGATATAACATGGTTTCACCTATAATGTGGTAAGAATTTTTGGCTCCCGAGGACACCATTATATCAGGGTAGAAGTATATTTTAAATCCTGGTGTTAAATTTATCCTCTGCAGAGGCTATATACGTACTCACATATGTACATTTATATACATTATATGTGTGCTAGTCAACATGCTCTTCTCAACCTGTTGCATCATGTGCAATTTTCTCGGCATATCCTTCTTGGTATTGATGCTATACTTAAAGTTGAGCAGGTTTCTGTGTAAAACAAATATATCTGAGCATGATCTACACAGATGGTGAAGGTAACTGTGATAGAAGTGTTGCTTTATTAAACACAAGGGGTTAATTTAAGATGTTACTTCTTGTGCTGCATCTCAGTGTATGTCACCTTAGTGTGACATAACACTAGTATGACATCATTTGTGATCTGAAGCAAGACAAGTTGTTTGTAAAAATCAGCTACTTTCCTCTTTGAAGTGCTCCTCAGGTGTGAATTGTGTGTTTGTGGGGGTACTTTCTGCTGAGGGAAAGCCTGTAACTCTAAGTGATGGAGATGCTCTATTTGTGCATTGTGCACACACATTTTCCTGGCACTTGCCTGATTCTCTGTGTTTTTGCCTGTGCATCAATGGACTGAGCAGAGCAGTGCAGAATGTACTGTGCACTGCCCTTACCTCACAGGTTAAATGTCCCTCTTCTTCCCCACATATCTCTGTTGGACTCCCTCTATTTTTAATAGATTAACTCATCATTAACATATTTATTTTCACAATTGCTCAGGGCAAGATGTCCAAGGGTGGTTTGATAATTAACTGAGAGCTTAACCTCTGCACCAGAGATGAAGGAAGGTCTTGGGCAAGCTCAGGCTGTAACCAGGGCATTTAATTCTGCATATGAAGGTTTCATTCTAGCAGTGCAATTTGTTAATGAGGACATTCTCCTGCTACTTCAGGTGTGGTGCAGTTGATGAAAGAGAGAGAAACACAGGCTTTGCCAGATCACGTGACTGTTCCATCAGAATCCCACTTGCAGTAGTGGCTGGTACCTGATGCTGCAGGGAGAAGAAAGTCTCTAACAATGCATCCCAGAGAGCATTCTCCAGTGTTTCCAAATACCTCCAGGAAAAATTATACTGATAGAACAGCCCCTGCACAGAGAGACACGGACGAGCTCCCTCATGCTGTAGCATATATTTCTTTTAGCTTTGAAAAGTGGAGGTCCCTGGAGGAAAATGCCTCCCTGATATTTCCATTTAAAAGATCAGGTTGGCTTGGCAACAACAGTTTTCAAGAGGGGCTTTATGCTGCACTCCCACTCCACTCCCACCCCCCCACCTCTCCCTTTCACCCCACTCTACATAATGAGAGAGACAACTTCCAACAATGCGGGGGAAATCCCTGGTGACATGAAGTCCTTGAAAGACCATTCCCCTCAAATAACCCCATTATCTCATTCTTCAAACAGGGCAAGCAACTCCCCTAAGACGTGTGAGATTCTAGGCCAAGGACCCTGTGCAATTCCACAGTTGGATATATTATTAATAGTTGTCTGGAGGCTCCCACCATGATTAAGGACCCATTTTTCTAGGCTGTATTTTGAATGAGGAACTTTCTCCAATAACTTACAGCATAAAGAGACAAGAAACTATGTGGTATTATTCCCATTTTATAGCTGTGGAGCTGAGACACAGACTGTGACTTGCCCAAGCTCCCTCAGGATGGCTGTAGCAGAGCTGAGAATGGAGCCAAGCTGTCCTTAGTGGTGCCTTAACCGCAAGACAGACCCCCACCCCACCCCCCTTGATGTGAAATCTCCCTTTCCTCTTCAAATTACCTCAGTAATTAGATATGGGATGTAATTCAATTGCAGTTTCACCAGAGTCTGTCACAGCCTGAGCTTTGAGAAGCTAAGAGGATAGTGCAGAATATCGTAGAAATTTCTATATACACTAGCATGTTTCTGAAAGAGTTTTGGTTTGATTCATTTACCTGTATAAACGTAAAACTGGGCTAACCACTGAGAAATCCACATGTTCACAGGCAGCATCCATACCCACGTTTCCTGACCTACCTGTAACACACTGATGGAACCACTGAGTTTGTGTTCCACTCCCAGAAAGGCCACCTCCCAACCAACCCACTAGTGTCTAAATACCCACAGGGTTTTACAGGCACCCAAAGTGTGTGCATGCGGAGAGGGGCGGGGTAATTTGGCTCATCATAAGCATATTTTATCCACTCTGACTAATGTATTTGTACTGTACCCAACGCCTTAGTAGCTAAGCATCTTTCAGGAGGTGAAGAAAGGAGCCAAAGAATGACAGAAATGTAATATAGCAAAGGGGTTTTTTTTGGATGTTTTATATAAAATGGCTTCATTTATGAAACTTAAACATAAGTTTACAAATGCTGGTTCACTCAGGGGAAGAACTGGGAACATATACATAGAAATGAAAAAGAGAGAAAAGGGAGAGAGAGAAATCCTGGAGGAGGGTTCCTCCAATTTCACCAGAAATAATATTTGGGCCTAATAATAAAGAGATTATTTTTTGTTTTTTGTTTTAAATGGGAAGCAGTTTTGAAAGGAGGGAAAGGGGGCACGGGACTGATAACTAGGGAGAAATTGCAGGGGCAATGTAGCATGATGGAATAGTAGTTTGGAGACAGAGCATCTGGTCAATATTTTCTTCTTTGTGATGAGCTCCATTTGTATTTGAGCAAATTAGACTGAATTGTTGAATATTAAGTCTTCATTCCTGAGTATGCTGGACTGGGTTTCTGGTTTAGTTAAGCACCAAACAAAAAAGCATGTATAGTCTGAAAAGTTCTTGGAGAACCTCCACTGAAAAAAGGCTTGTGCAGGTGGAAAGTATGATTATTTAGTTCTTCTCCTAGTCCCTCTCTCCCCGTCTATACAGGCAAACTGAGTGTGAACATCCCCAGAAGGAGTTCAGAGTCTCCCCACAAGTTTGAGAATTTAACAGGGATGAAAGCAGAATGTAATAAATAATGAGATCCTTGTTATAGATTTATTTGAACCATCCTACTGAGTTTGGTAACAGGTATGTAATTCTCTTTTGAAATTCCTAGGGTGGGTTTCAAACCCCCCACCCTAAACCTATGGAAAGGTTATTATTTAGGGCTTTGCTTTGAGAGGAATATAGCAAAGAGTAAACCAATGAACTAAGTACAAATGTAATGAGACATGTTGGTGTGAAAGGGAAATAATGAACAGCTCAGTGCGCTTTGGAGGATACACCTCTGTGTAAGGCATTTTTCAGTCACACCTATTGCCTGAGTGACTTGAGGTGTTTAAGGTGATGGGTTAATTCGCTTTCCAATACATTTTAAAAGGTTCCTTGGTGCAAAAAATTGGTTTTCTTCTGCTATGCAGCACCATTGACTTTAATTCTGACACCGTCTCATCGGTGCCCTGTCAAACAATCCCAGAAGAAAAATGTAAGAGTGAGCTAATTTTTTATTCTCTTTTCCCTGCCTGACTCCAGAGGCCATTATCGAATATACTTGGCTTTTGGTGTCAGGAAACCAAAGGGTTAAAGAGGGTTGACCCATCTTTCCAAGGCAGACTCGCTTCATTCATGCAAGTTGGGAAGCTGCCAAGTTACCAACCAGACCCTGAATGAGTAACCTGGTGAAATTACAAAGCATTATTCTGCTGCCCAGGGAATGGGTCAGAGGGAACCCAGTTTAACCAAGACAGAATGGCAATGCAAGAAACAAGGATCTGGAGATGGGTACCCAGGACACAAAAAAATGAACTAAACAGAAGACAGATTATCTGAGAGAAACTCAATTTATTATCATTATTTATGTACAGGCAGAGAGTCTATGTCCTTTTCCCCTTTGCAACAGAAAAGATATATTCATAACATTTATCTTCTGATTTCATCTGTCAGTCTCCATCTATTTTTCTATAAACGATGAATGAGAGATGTGCCTGGTAACTATCTCTTATGGCTCAGAAAATATTTGAATGTATTTGCATATTAAGTTAGCCACATTTACACTGCGTTTGCTAAATGCAGCAACACGAAATCCTACACAAAGGGGGCTTGTCGGCCATTAATGTGTGCGGGATTTATGTGAATGGCTTCCCTTAACGGTAATGGGAGTTACCTGCACAAATTGTCTATGCTTCTAAGAGGGGCTAGTGCATGTAAATATGTATCACTCTGTATGGTTTATTTGAAAAATGCAGCGCCCTGGCACACTAAGATATTGCTATGTTCCTGATTTTTGCCTAGTTTTTCCCTTCCACGTTGGAGTGGTGCCTGGTTATTGACTACGTGACATTCTTCCCTTTTAGGGACCAGTCCTGCAAACACTTACATGCACGTGCAGTCCCACTGACATCAGTGGGGCCTACTTGCAGGAGTAAAAGATTGATGGGAGCAAGACCTTACTGAACCAAAGTCTCAATATGATGTTAGGGCAACACTGTGATATTGCAGGTGCAAGAGGCAGGGTGTTAATTCCTGCCTGCTTGACTGCTGGCCAAACTTACACTCTTTCTACCTACTGTAAATTCCCCCTCCTTTTTTGGCTGGGTAAGGGATTCTTCATCTCTGGTCCTAAACTGGCATCTAATCTTGCTGTGCACTGCTCAGCACCTGCTACTTTCCGCCCCCGGCACGTCTGCATTTCGGTGTCACGTGCTGTGACTCTTTTGCTTATATAGGACCTGATTCTCCTGTCATTTACTCTGATGTCAGTGAGGAGTAAATCCAGTACATTCAATGGAGTACCATAGCTGTGTCACCCAGGAGCAAATTCTAGCCCAGTGTTTCTCAATGACCCATCTATGGACCGGCACCAGTCCCTGAGATCTCCCTGACACAGTTTAGGAAGGCAGCAAGCCAGTCCCTGGTATCAAAATAGTTGAGAAACGCAGCTCTAGCTTACTGTAAAAACAAGAGGACACCCCTATAATGAGCTATCCCTGATAGGAGAATATAGGACTGCCTTGTGACAATCCATTTCCATCTGCCTGTCACCAGACTCTTCCCTACACTGCCCCACTTTTCATTAGTACCCTATGTACTCTATTTATGCAGTGCTCTCCTTGAATACAGCCCTGTTCAAAGCCCCTGCCCCTTGTCTGGCTCAGGTGATAGTATACATGATAACAGCTCAGCGGCAAGAAGGTAGACAGCCCCTGTACCTTACTCCCATTTATACGAATGCCTCTCTATGCTGGCTGAGTGGTGTCTTAGTGTATAAGGCACCATGTCTTTGGAGAGCTTAGAATGACCCCAGACCTGACTACTGTGAAGCACAGTCTAAATCCCACCCTTTTTCAAAAGCCTCCCCAAAATACCAAGAGAAAGAATTGGAAGGAAGGAAGGAAATAAAGAAGAAAAAGCAGCTGCAGCTGGGAGCAGAGAAGGGCAGGGGCCACAAAGGACAAACCAATGCAAGTTTGGCAATGAATGGTCTTGGTGTCTGTTGGCCTCTTGAGAAAAACCTACACTAGATCATAATAGAAGATAATCATGAAAGGTGATTTTGGGGGAGAGTTATGGGGCCTGGGAAGTGGGTCTAAGGTTAATAGTGGTGTGTGTGTCAGAGAACACGCACTAAACCAGGAGATACGTGGATCCCAGCCTATCCAGACAAGGAGGTTTTGCTAAGTACATTCGAGTGGTTCTTTCCCACAGATCACCTGGGTTTTCACTGCCTGCCATCCCCTCTTGTGCGTCTCCTGCTTTTCCAATCACAATCAAAGCCACAGGTTTGGTTTCACAGAGCCTCAGTGCACCTCAGGTACATGAATACTTTTCAGTATTGAAGCTGGGTGTGTGTTTCCTTTCAGAGAGGGCACACAGGGAAGGCCTGTTCCCGAGTTTCCTGTTAGTCTAGTACTTCGTGCTGTAATGAAACAATGCATTGTATATGCAAATGATATTGATTGCCTGCAAGGTTTGGCCAGGCCACAGGAAATCTTTTATGGTTCCTTCATGGTGGAGTTGCTCCATTAATCATTTCATTCAGAGGTGTGCCCCGATTTGCACCAGATTCTCTGCTGAAGGCTGCCCTTGTTTTGGTTTTGGTTAGAACACGCCAGTTGGAAGTGTGTTTCTTGTAGGGGGGCAGTTGTTGAGAGAGTATTCTCGTGCTTGCCAGAATTTGTCATGCTTTTGATCAGAGTGGTTTTTACTTGTCAATCTAGTTTGTGTCTTCCCTCTGGCTGTTAGTTCCGCTTCTGAATTAATCCTGTGTCCTGCGGTGTTGGCAACATTTTCATTATTTGGGGTATTTTTGCAGGCTGCCAGGTCATGTGTTTTATCCTCACATAAGTGAGAGATACTGTCACCAAGGATGCAGTATCATCTAGTGGATAAAGCACTGCACTGGGACGCCACAGAACCGGCTTCTATTCCCAGCTCTGCCATTGACCTGCTGGGTGACCTTGAGCTAGTCACTTCACTACTGTACCTCATTTTCTCCTCTAACCCTCTGTCTGTCTTGTCTATTTAGAGTGTAAGCCCTTCAAGGCAAGGACTGACTTATTCCATGTTTGCACAGTGTCAAGCACAATGGGCCCTGAGCTCACTTAAGGCGCCAGGTGCTAACTATTACAATGATTAGTTGTTATAGTAAGTGGCTGGTCACATTATGCTATGGCTGACAGTCAGGTGCAGGTTTAGTTTAGGCGTTTGAAGGGGATTGTGCAGAGGTTTTTTGCTCTTATGGCCAGAAGTTGTTTCTTTCCCCCCAGAGCCCTTTTGGATGGGTTAACATTTGTACTTACACACATCACAGACCATGCTTATAGCTGCAACTCTGTGGCTTTTTTTTTTTTCGCGTGACGTGTATTTGTGGGGAGTCTAGATTTTATTTTGTGGTGATAATTTGCCCAGACATTAGAATGCAGGTTATTCCTTGTCTTACCTACACTCATACTAGCCCATCCTACTTAATTTGTAGACCACTGCCTTCTCTATGGGGATATCCATCTGTAGTCTTGCTATTTCAAGCATCAGCTGGCAAGCAGTGTTCATGCAGGAAGCAGCTTTCAACCTTCCTCCAAGCCAGCCTTACCAAAACGCTTCAACAACTCAGCTGAGTTGCCCCAGCTGGGGGAATGAAGGAGACACAGAAGCCAAGATTTTTCAAATGAGGCTAAGAGAATTAGGCACCCAGTTCCCACTCAGTTGGATTTGAGTGCCTAAATCCCTTAAGCACCTTTGAAAATCACAGCCAGGGAGACTGCTCCAGAGCACACTCCTTCCACACCACAGAATGCAATGCTACTACTGATCCTGTCAGCATTGTTCTTCAAATGAACTCCTGAATGCTTTTCAGTAGAGCTGTGCAAAATGTGTGCAATGAAAGCCGTGTGCAATCTGTCTGGCTTGAGGAGGGATTCTGATGAACTTGTAGCTCAGACCATCCAACAGTTTGCTAAGCTTTAGTCTGGGGCCTGGTCCCACTCCCAGTGAGTTCCGTGGTGAAACTCCCACGGACATCAATGGAAACTGGGCCCAAGCTCACTGCATGTTGTCACGGGTGTTTGAGCTTGGTACCCACACCGGCTGAGCTACTATCTTTGGTATCTATATGTCCCCCATTACCTTAGCATCCAAGCACTCACAGTCATTAACGTATTTACCCTCCCAACACCGGTGGGAGGTAGGGAAATACTGTTATCCCCATTTCACAGAGACAGAGTCACCAGACTTGGGTAATTTGCCTAAGATCACCCAGGATATGCCAGTTCTACAGAAACCTGAGTTGGTCCAAGTCCCAGGCTCATGATCTAACCACCAGACCCACCTTCTTCTCTATCCATTGACCCCTGACACAATATATTCATATGTTTTCAAGAAGACTATGTCCTTCCAATAATACACAACATAATTGCTAATCAAGGAAGATCAGTTTCCATAGGGATCTGTTAATAAAAGGTCTTATGAACAGAGAAACCCACCCTAAGAAATACAGCTCCCAGGGAAATGAATGCTATACGCTGTGGCATACATGGTGTGCCCTACACCCGGTGTGTTGTCAGCAGCTGCTACACATGCCAGCGTGTTATTTGTTGCCTGTCTTTTTATTGGATCGAATTTGCCCACTGCATAGTGAAAAAAAACCAAGAGCATGCAAAGCTCCTTCTTTGTGGCACTTTCTGGGGTTATAAGCAGCACTCTGGCACAAGCCTGCACCAAACACTGTTTTCCTGTGGGTATTTCAGAAAGAGAAGAAATAATTTTTTCAAACAGACTAGCTGAAGATAACTCAGTGCTAAACTGAAAATCAAGTCATTAGGCTAATGTGGTTGATCACAATGTTATTGTTTCGGTCTGTCTTAAGAACTCAGATGGCAATTAATTAGTGAAAGGAACACAGGTTGCTGAATTTCAGCAACCTGATAAAGGAGCAGTTCCTGGCAATAGCAGGAGCAGCATTAGCAGCAATCTAGTAATTTTACAGTAACTGCAGTGGCAGATAATTGCAGTCCTTTTGTTAACCTAATTCACACATCTATGAATCATATCAAGGTAAGAACCCAGTTGGAACAGAGGTTTTTTACGTGAGTCCTCTTCCATTATTAGGTTTGTACATGAGTTGTTGTGCTTTGTTTCACCCTGTGTTTTTCAAATAGCCATGGTGATCACTTTAAATCACCTTCTAATTCTAAGATGAGGTTATTACATGGAATTATGTTAATGAACACGATGACATTGACATTATAAAGGAGCACGCACTGGCTGACACAGCAGTTTGTCAGTTCATGTGGGGAACCTTGAAATACTAGTGCAAACCATGTGGGATAGTAACACCATCATTTGGAGTCACTGCCTTGACCTGTCTTCTTTAACAGGAGATACTGTACAACAGTTATGCCTGGCCTATTGCTTCTCTGCAGAGCTGGCCTCTTGCTCACCGTGCCTGGCGTGGTTGTGGTTTGCATGCTGTGCCCTGGCTTTTCTGCTCACCTCTGCAGATCTGAAAGTGACGTGCATGATCTGGGTGTGTTTCTGCGTGAAAAGAGAAGGATTAAAGAGAGAATGTGGGGCAAGTGAGAGGAAATGAGTGTATAATTAATTTGAGATGGAGTCTGTATCTTAATGTCAACGATCCACTCCCCCCTCCATCCTGGTTTTAAACAAGTAGTGACAAAGACTGTGCAAAGAAATGGTCTGAACAGTAGCCCTAGAACCAGGAACTCCTGAGTCCTAATTCAGCATTAATTCAGATTCTCTCCGAGGCCTTGGGAAAGTCACTTATGCCTAAAATTCTGGACACTTAACATAAGATGCTTGAGGCCTGATTTTCAGAAGAGCTGATCACCCACATCTCCTGCTGAAAACAATGAGAGCTGCTGACACCCAGGCCTTGTCTACACAAGAAAATTGTATCAATTTAACTAAGTCCTTTTTGAAATTGACCTAGTTAAATCAGACTTTGGACTGTGTGTGGACACTCTTCTTTCAGTTTGAGCATTTATATCAATTTTAGCTTAACGCTGTTCCTTAATGATGCAACAATTAGTCAGTGGAAAGATTCAAAATGGAAATGTTCATTTCAAATCAAATCAGTTTGGGGGGGAGGAAAGGGCTTGTTCTTGCCCTTCCTTTTCCTTTTTTCCTTTTTGTCTTCCCACTTTTTTCACCAGAAAAGGTAGTGAGGGAAAGGAGAAAAAAGGGAAGAAAAAACCTAAAGCCCCCAAATTTTCATATCTATTCCATTTGAATCCAAATTTGGTTTTCTTTCAAATCATTTTTGTCAAAAATCCTGGAAACATTTTAATCTCGTTTGACTTTTTTTCAGAAAAAGATTCCCATTTTTAAGCTGCCCTAATGAAAGCTAGTTATTGCTATTACGTGCACTGTTGTTGGAGCCGTATTGGTCCCAGGATATTAGTGAGACAAGGTGGGTGAGGTCATATCTTTTATTGGACCAACTACAGTTGGTGAGATATGGAAATATTTCTGGAAAACATTTAAAATATCCCTTTGATCATTTCTGACCTTTTGTATCATAATTTAGTTTGAATACAAATTATGACCACATGGGCTCCTCACATTTATGAGAATTACATACAAAAAAGAAAGGAATGTCTCCCTTTATAATTTACTAATTCGTATAGATGCATTTCACTTACAGTATAATCTGCCTTAAGCCTGTCAACAAAAATTGTTTGCATAAAAGATGTGGTTATTTAATAAGGCTTGGGGAGAGCTGCACTAGGATTGTATGGAATAACTTTTAGGGGTGAGGTGTAGTCTGTCACAATAGGAAATCACCCAAGGAAGGGGATCTCTTCACTATATTCTCCTTTCCCTTAATTCCCAATCTCTGGGGGCGGAGGAGGGGGAGAAATAGTCTTATAGTGAATGCTTTGCTCTGGGATGTAGTTCAGTTCCTGGCTCAGCCACAAACGTCCTCTGTGATCTTGGGCAAGTCACTTGACCCTGGTCTACACAACAGCCTTTTGCCTGCATAGCTGTGTCAGTCAGGGGTGTGATGAGGCATGGTCCAGGACCAACAGCTGGGCTGGCAAAAGACTCTAGTGTAGACACAGTGAAATCAGCAAAATTGTAGTTTTGTAGTGTAGACCTGGCCTCAGTTCCCGATTTAATAATCCTTCCCTCCCTCACAGGAATGCTATAAGGATAACATTAACGTTTGTCAGCATTCAGATACTACCGTGATATAGATAAATAAGTAGCATTAACTGGGGTCCATGCATTTATCACTCCCAAGATAGACATAGGAGAAAATGGCACAGACCAAGCATGTGTATATTTATATATTATTTACATGTTTATGTAAACACTTAGAACCCAGTAATCAGACACAAGCACAACTAGACTGACTTCTATGAAGTCTGCTCTGCTTATGCGAGCTGTGAATGTGGCCCTTTGAATGGGTAACTTTCTTGCTGAACAGATCCCCGAGCTGTTTCTGCTGAGTCGTCCTCACAGTGGTGGCCACTGAGTCACTGTTACAAGCTTTTAACAGGTGTCTTAAATAGAAATTTTCATTAACAGGAGTATTAGAGGCAGTAACATTAGTGAGGTGTCAGGTGTTTCAGGTAGTTATGTTACGTTTACCTGACGCATTTGCACATGATTTCTAATTAACTGAGGTTATTAAATTGGGAGAAAATATTGCAATGAACAATTGATCTCTTAGCCTTAACCATAATTTTCACACAATTAGCAGCAGCAGTCTCAGCTGATGAGACACCAGTACAGAGCTAGCAAGGCAACTAAATTACTTGTGATTGTTAAAAAGAAGATCCATTTGGCTGTGGTTCCATTCATCTTAAGATAGCAGGCCTTCGATCCTTGTAACATTTTAGAATCGCAGGATCCTTCGGAGAAGGAATTCAGTTTTTTTCTTTTGTTTGGTTATATAGGTATGTTGGAGAGCCTTTACTGTGGTTAGTCAGAAAATTGACTGTGAAAATGTCACATCAGGGTTCTTTATTTTTTCTCTTTCCACCTGCATAAGACTTTCTCACTTTGCAAGTCAAAAAGATTTTCATCTGTCTGCCTCGTACAGGATTAATCACTAGTAGTAAAGGTTGCACAGTCAAAACTCAGCCAACAGTTTTGTTGATGGGTGAGCTAGAAGAGAATCTGGCTCACTATCTCAAAGTTGTGTTGGATGTGTGGGGCTGTAACTTCGTATGTCTCAAACAAACAGGGTGCAAGAATATTATGTTGGGTGGGAAGGTACCGTTTTCATAGAGGGACTGATCCACACCTCACTGGAGTTAGTGGAAAAAATCCCATTGATTTCCTTGGGCTTTGGATCATACTTTACTGATAGGTCTATGGTCATGTTTTAGACAAAAGAACATTCACTTTTGCAGACCCTAGAGGCTTACACTGCCACTGCTTGTGCCAATAGGACCCCCATCATGAGGGAGGGCACAGGCAGTGAAATTGCCACCCTGCCTTGGGTATTCCAGAAGGAGGGAGCAGCTTTAAGTTCCGCTAGTGAAGGCTGCTGAAGGATCGCACTGCTTCAGTGCATCCTCCAGCATCCCTGGCCATCCTCTGCTGTCAGTCAGCTCTGCCTACTTTTAGAGGCAGAGGATCCACACCGCTCAGCCACATTCTCCCCCCGAGCATGGTGTGCATTTATGGGGAACTGTGCCAAGATCTATCCTGGCTTCTCCCGGTACCCACTCCAGGTTGTACCTCACCCAAGGACTTTTACCAGACCTCTCTGGCTCTTTCTGCTGTGTTGTAGAAAAGTCCCAACTCACTTTATATGCTTTGTTCAGTATCCTCTGTGGGCCCAGGCCTGACATCAGGCAAAGCAGTGCCTATCGCTACACTACCTTTTAAAATGATCTGCTGTGTTTGTGCCAGTTTGCACAGTAGTGGATTTGACAAGCTGCTGAGCAATGTGCTCCTACATATCTGAGATTACAGTCAGACACTGTGTCTTTATGATGGGAATAAACTGATTTCTCTCCACAATGAACCAGTTGGTGGTGTAATAAATGCAGTGCCGCATAGATGTTTCATCATGGGCTCTGTCGATTACATCTAAATATATCCTCCTCATATCTGTTCCTGGGCGACCTTGCAAAATAAGCAAGAAGCCATTCTAGTAACCCACCTATAAGCCATTGTTTTCATTAGCTCCTTTCCCCCTGGTGGCTATGACAGTACTTAACTTTCACATTTTGTTCAGAAGGCTGGTTTCACTTTGTTTAGGATTGAAAGATGGCAAGCTGTAGTAAGAGTTATTGTCATCTATCGCCATAATACGAATGCCTGGTGGAGCATGAAACATTATGCATTCCAAGGAGGATTGGTGATTAAGAGGGTCTTGGTGAGGAGTAAGTCCTCCAGGAGGCACAGAAATGTCATATTGCCTATCCATATGAGATGCAGTCTTTGGTTTGCTGAGACACACTTCCTGAAGGGTAGAAACAGAGTAGCCCAGGACAGGGCAGTCATGGGCTGCAGCTGCACCGAGCAGTAAGAAGAATTGTTACCTAATTTCTGTACATAGTTCTGTTCATTATAAAGAGTTTATCTTGGCACTGGTCTCTGCACACCAATGAGATACTACCTGGTACCAAGGGTGGGGGGGTGGGGAAGGGTAGAGTGTGCTGGAAGACCTAGAGGGACAAGTAACATTGCAATGGCTGCTACTGAGTAGCCTGTGTAACTGAAAGTAACTCCAACTCCCTTACCAGAGTCAGAGGAAATGCTGAATACACCTGGAAAAAAGTTCAAACAGCAATGTGAGCTCCATATAAAAGCCATAGCAGCAAATAAACTGGAGGATGAGCAAAAGATTGCTCTGCTGTTACCCGTGGCGGGCACAGAAGCCCTGGATGTACACAATGCACTCCATACAAAAGGCTGTGGGGAGGGAGAGAGGAAAGTTTTGCAGAAATCAAAATGTTTCAGGATCGTTATGTTCCTTTAGAAAAATGTTTTTTCTGAGAAAGATGTTCAGGATAAGAACACAGAATGAAGGGGAAACAATAGAGGAGTTTGTCACAGACATAAAACTAAGATGTGAGTCCTGTGAATATGAAAAATATTAAAAGATTCCCTCATTAAAGATCAGATTGTTTTGGGATGCAACAATGAGAAAATATGTGAATGGTTCCTAAGGAAATGGATCTAGTAGTAGAAAGGGTGATAGGTATATCAAGCAGCAGAATAAACAGAAACACAAATGAAAAGCCTAGAGAACGGAAGAGAGCTCATGACTTCAAGTACTACGGCTCAACCAGCAAGTGAAAAGTTTACAGAAATTAAATTAACCAATTACAGAAACATAGAAAACAAGAACCAATGCCAATAATGTAGCAACCAGGAAATCATGCCTGTGACATGGCAACCAGCATGAGTACAAGAAATGCCCAGCATCCAGGCAAATAAGAAGGAACATTAATAAATGCAACAATTAAGCTAAAACATGCAGCAAAAGCAGGAAAATGCATATATTATGGGCAGATAGGAATTCCTTCAATGAAAAGGAAGAGCTCTTTTTAAGGCCAATGATAGAAGAGGCTGAAAACTCAAAATATTGGCTAATTAAAATGTGCGCAAATGGCACATATGTGACAATGCAAGATAGACAGTGGGGTCCAAGTAAATGTAATAATGGAAACTGAATTAGAGAGATGTAAGGAGCCATTAAAAGTGGAAGAGTCAAAAGTGTCTGTGAAAGACTATAATGGAGGAACAATTCCAGTGTTGGGAGAGTACACATTGACACTTAAATACAAAGGGAAAATGAGAACACAAGAGTTTGTGGTTGAACACAGAGGCAATCAACCGTCTTGGGCCTACATGCATGGGAGTGCTTAGTCTCTTTAAGAGGATGTATATCACAGAGAAGACAGGAAGACAATCAGCTATGAAAATATTAATAGCACCACATGAAGATATATTTACAGGAAACGGATGCCTCCCAGCAACATGCAAGATACAGTTAAGAGAAGATGAAGAACCCGTGGTACATGCTACATGAAAAGAAAGAGGCAAGAAGAACTGCAAAACATGACAGCAAATGGTACTAGAAGAACCAACAAATGGAGTTCATAACATCATAACTGTTGAGAAAAAATAAGGAGGATTCTGGGTTGTGTATGGACCCTAAGGAGCTGAACAAAAATATAAAAAAATCCACTTCCACTTGCTCACAAGAAGTGAACTGTTGTCTGAGATGGCAGGAGACAAATTCTTCAGCAATGTAGCTGCATCAGCAGGATTTCGGCAGATCCTCATGGACAGCAATATCTCCAAGATCTACACATTCAATACACCATATGACAGATACTGCTTCCTCAGACTGCCTTTCAGAGTATGTTTGGCTCTGGAAACATTTCACTGTACAATGAGCCAGATGCTAGAGGGTCTAGCAGGCAAATGGAAAATGGACATTGATGACTTAATATTTTGGGGCAGCACTGCCACTGAACATCAGAAATGACTGAGGAGAGTACTGGAAATTGCAAGAGCTCATAACCTTAAACTGAATAAAATCAAATGTCAATTTCAAACGACATACTCGGGAGATTGACCTCCAAAGGAATCTTGCCTGACAAATCAGAAAGATTCAAGCAATACTGAACATACTGAGATATGAAAATAAAAGGGAATTCAAAGTCTGCCAGGCATGTTGAATTATGTCAGCAAGTTCATACTTAACTCTAGAGCTCTCACAACTCACCTAATACATCTCCTCCTGAAGGTCACTGAATGGGCATGGATGCCAGAGCATGAAAAAGAGTTCAGTAATGTAAAGCACATTCTGCCATCAGTTCCAGTGCTGCAATTTTTTAACTCATCAAACTTTCCACAGATGCCTCAAAAGGAGAGCTGGGAGCAGAGCTATCGTGTCATGGATCTGATTGGTTGCCAGTCTCATATGCATCTAGGGCTATGCAGTCGCAGAGATGACACACACCCACATTGAAAAAGAGTCACTAGGTCTGGCATACGGATGTACAAGATTTTATCGCTTTTTCTCAGTGGCTGTAGTTTCAAAGCAGAAACTGGTCACAAACCTCTGATTGCAATACACCAAAAGGGGCTTGAAGAAGAACCACCAAGGACACAGTGACTACTTTGGTCAATACAGAAGTATGATGTGACCTGGTGTTCCAACCTGGAAACTGCTTAATAATGGCAGAAGCACTCTCAGGAGTGTCTCCGTCTGCCAATACAGAGGCTGATGATTTGGAGCAAGCCATAAACATACAGCATGTGATGCTTTATAGTATGTTCGCAGGTATATTGGATGAACTGGAGACAGAAACAGCTAAAGATTAAATGCTTCCATAAGTGATACGAGCTATAAGTAAAGGAGGAAAAAAAACACTTCCTTACCTGCATATTCCCACTATAAAAATAAGCTTCCAGTGCTTTCAGGAGTGGTTTTCAAGAGATGCTGACAAGGAAAATATTGGGACAAATACCTGAAGGGCACCTGGGAATGACCAAATCAAAAAGGGCAGCTAGAGAAGGTGTTTCTGGGCATAGATGTATAGTGACAAAGAAATTGTGGCAAGTGTGGAACATGTCAGAAATAAGAGATTCCCATCAGAAAGAAGTAATGATACTGTATGAACAACTCACAGTTCAAGGGGATAAAGTTGGAACTGACATTTTTAACTTGGGAAGACATGCTCACCTGGTTATACTGGACTACGTTAACAACTTCCCAGATGTAGTCACTCTCGAACATACCACAGCAGCAAAAGTTGTCAGGCGTATTAAATCTGTATTTGCACATCAAGGAATTCCAAGAACAGTAATAACTTATCATGGACCAGAGTTCAAGAATAGGAAATTCCTGGACTTTCATCATGAGATATCTAGTCCCAGATATCCTTATACCAATGGATTAGCTGAATGTGGAGTATGTACAGTAAATAAATTGTTCAAAAAAGCAATGGATGCAAGAGAAGACCCATATTTAGCACTATATCACTGCAATGTGAAGGAGTCCACTGACACCTTAAAGAATAACAGATTTACCCATGAAAGCTTATGCCCAAATAAATCTGTTAGTCTTTAAGATGCCACCGGACTCCTTGTTGTTTTTGTGGATACAGACTAACACGGCTATCCCCGATACTTGACACTGCAACGTGGAAAGTCACCCGCTGATATCAGCTTCTACAACAGACATAAAAATACTGGATTACCCGATAGGGGACCAAAACAAAGGATGACTAAGGCGTCTGTTATCATGAGAAAAAGACTGGGAAAGTGCCATTAGACAAAATATTACAATGTAGGAGCAAGATCTTTTCCAGAGTTTAAAAAAACAAAGAATTAGTGAGAATTTGGCAAGATGGGCACTGGCTAGTCAGAACTACAGTGATCAAAGGGGAGTCAACTCATCATATTCAGGGAGCACGGGCTTCACAGCTGAAGGCAAAAATCTTACCAAGAAATCATAAGCAACTGCTCAAGATACCTGACAACTTGGCTGAGATAAGCAAAGTAAGAGCAGACCCACAAGTTGAAAACAATTCACCAGCTGACTTTGTTACTGACCATGAGACTAAACGATCTGTGACAGACAAGGATTTGACTAAAGAGAATTCGCAATATAGCAGAGCAGGAAGATTGCTGAAACACCCTGCGAGACTGATCGAGACATGGTAGGGTTGTGTTTAAGTAACCCAAAGAGTTGTTAGTTATTGTATTGGCAATAATTTGACAGTTTAATAAAGTTTTAGTTTAGGCAGGAAATTTTTCAAAAGGGAAGAAGTACTATAAGTCCTCCAGGAAGTGGAAGGATGCAGCCATTGGTTTCCTGGGACACACTTTCTGCTAGGGCAGAAACAGAGAAGCCCTGGATAGGGCAGTCACAAGCTTCAGCTAGACAAAGTAGTAAGAAATTTTGTGTTACTCTATTTCTGTAAATAGCTCCTGTTCATAGTAAAGTGTTTGTTCTTGAAATTGATCTGCTCATCAATAAGTTACTGCAGGTGTGAAATACTAAAGACCATTAGCAATTCTTTACAGCTGAGTTATATTGAGCCATACAAATGATGTACAAAATACAGGCCTCACGTGCCACTTTGTTAGTTCAGTTTTCTGTCAGTGTTACGCCATTGGTTTCACTGGAGTAAAGCAATGGTGGATTGTGCCCCATATATGAATGTTTCCTTACTCAGTGCCCTTGGAGAAAATAAATGCTTTCCTAAAGGTTTGTAACATAGCCTGGTATTCTCAAACCATTTGTTATAGAATTGTACATGCTGAAATGCCTAGGCACAAGTGAGAATTTGTTGAGTCTCGTGAGCTTATTTATGAAGCCAAATAAAACCTAACAACCTTAAAAAAGCCAGTGCAGTTTTGTTTGGGCTGTGGGCAGACACCACATGCTGTGGTCTAGGGAGGTAGTAATCCATCTCTATAGAGCACTGGTATTGATGATACTTTACTCCTGTGCAGAGGGGCAGATGCACCACTTCAGCGCCATATTAGCCTCTGTACAGGGGCAAATATTACTCTTAAACTGTATTTATGATCTTTTTGTGTTAATTTTTTACAAACATCCAGATGAGGAGAGCTGTGTGTATAACTGATTTTTCAGTTCAGTGGCCGAACCAAAAAAAAATAAAATTAAAAAATCAAATTTTTCATCAAAATCAAAAAGTTAAAAAGAAAAAAATTGTAGGCTGCATGAAACCTTTTGTGTCATTTGACTTTTTAAGCCTTTTTAAAGTAAAATAAAATAGAGGTAAAATTGTAAAATGGAGTCTTGAATAAAAAAAAGAAACATTTCATTTAGAAAATGTCAAAACGAAACATTTTGATTTTTTGGTTTTATTTAGGTTTTTTTGTTTGGCTTTTACATAAGAACATAAGAACGGCCGTACTGGGTCAGATCAAAGGTCCATCCAGCCCAGTATCCTGTCTACCGACAATGGCCAATGCCAGGTGCCCCAGGGGGAGTGAATCTAACAGGTAATGATCAAGTAATTTCTCTCCTGCCATGCATCTCCACCCCCTGACAAACAGAGGTTAGGGACACCGTTCCTTACCCATCCTGGCTAACAGCCATTAATGGACTTAACCTCCATGAATTTATACAGTTCTCTTTTAAACGCTGTTATAGTCCTAGCCTTCACAACCTCCTCAGGCAAGGAGTTCCACAGGTTGACTGAGCGCTGCATGAAGAAGAACTTCCTTTATTTGTTTTAAACCTGCTGCCCATTAATTTCATTTGGTGGCCCCTCATTCTTATATTATGGGAACAAGTAAATAATTTTTCCTTATTCACTTTCTCCACACCACTCATGATTTTATATACCTCTATCATATCCCCCCTTAGTCTCCTCTTTTCCAAGCTGAAAAGTCCTAGGCTCTTTAATCTCTCCTCATATGGGACCCATTCCAAACCCCTAATCATTTTAGTTGTCCTTCTCTGAACCTTTTCTAATGCCAATATATCATTTTTGAGTTGAGGAGACCACATCTGTACGCAGTATTCAAGATGTGAGCATACCATGGATTTATATAAGGGCAATAAGATATTCTCTGTCTTATTCTCTATCCCTTTTTGAATGATTCCTAACATCCTGGTTGCTTTTTTGACCGCCGCTGCACACTGCGTGGACGTCTTCAGAGAACTATCCACGATAACTCCAAGATCTCTTTCCTGATTAGTTGTAGCTAAATTAGCCCCCATCACATTGTATGTATAGTTGGGGTTATTTTTTCCAGTGTGTATTACTTTACATTTATCCACATTAAATTTCATTTGCCATTTTGTTGCCCAATCACTTAGTTTTGTGAGAACTTTCTGAAGTTCTTCACAGTCTGCTTTGTTCTTAACTATCTTGAGCAGTTTAGTATCGTCTGCAAACTTTGCCACCTCACTGTTTACCCCTTTCTCCAGATCATTTATGAATAAATTGAATAGGATTGGTCCTAGGACTGACCCTTGGGGAACACCACTAGTTACCCCTCTCCATTCTGAGAATTTATTCCTATCCTTTGTTCCCTGTCTTTTAACCAGTTCTCATTCCATAAAAGGATCTTCCCTCTTGTCCCATGACAGCTTAATTTACATAAGAGCCTTTGGTGAGAGACCTTGTCAAAGGCTTTCTGGAAATCTAAGAACAGTATATCCACTGGATCCCCCTTGTCCACATGTTTATTGACCCCTTTAAAGAACTCTAATAAATTAATAAGACATGATTTCCCTTTCCAGAAACCATGTTGATTTTTGCCCAACAATTTATGTTCTTTTATGTATCTGACAATTTTATTCTTTACTATTGTTTCAACTAATTTGCCCGGTACCTACTTTAGACTTACTGGTCTGTAATTGCCGGGATCACCTCTAGAGCCCTTTTTAAATATTGGTGTTACATTAGCTATCTTCCAGTCATTGGGTACAGAAGCCGATTTAAAGGACAGGTTATAAACCATGGTTAATAGTTCCACAATTTTACACTTGAGTTCTTTCAGAACTCTTGGGTGAATGCCATCTGGTCCCGGCAACTTGTTACTGTAAGTTTATCAATTAATTCCAAAACCTCCTCAAGTGACACTGCAGTCTGTGACAATTTCTCAGATTTGTCACCTACAAAGGATGGCTCAGGTTTGGGAATCTCCTTAACATCTTCAGCCGTGGAAACTGAAGAAAAGAATTATTTAGTTTCTCTGCAATGACTTAATCGTCTTTAAGTGCTCCTTTTGTATCTCAATCGTCCAGGGGCCCCATTGGTTGTTTAGCTTCCTGCTTCTGATGTACTTACAAAATATTTTGTTATTACCTTTTGAGTTTTGGGCTAGCTGTTCTTCAAACTCCTTCTTGTCTTTTCTTATTACATTTTTACACTTAATTTGGCAGTATTTATGCTCCTTTCTATTTACCTCACTAGTTTTTGACTTCCACTTTTTAAAAGATGCCTTTTTATCTCTCATTGTTTCTTTTACATGGTTGTTGTGCCATGGTGGCTCTTTTTTAGTTCTTTTACTGTGTTTTTTAATTTAATTTTTTAATTTTAGTTACAAAAAAACAAATTTGCAAATGTTTCAGCTGGCTTGAATCTGCATTTTTTGGCAAAAAAGATTTCAACTGAAAATTTTTGCCCATCCCTACTACTTTATCTGTTCACAAGAACCTTCCTGGGAAGAAAAATGCTCAGATATTTGTGATTATTATTATTATTATTATTTATTATTTTTGGCAGAACATATCTCTTCTAAAGCTTCCATATTGCCACATCAATCACCTCAACCATCCGGTCACCCTCAGCGTGCACACGGGGCTAGATTCCGAGCTAGTGTAAATCACCATACCTTCATTCACATCAGTGGAGCTCCACTGATTTACCCGCTCTGAGGATCAGGCCCATTGTATTTCTTTAGGAGGATAGGAACTAATGTAGAAGTGAAGTAGATCCTCTTTCAGTTTCCAGACTAAAAGAAAGATAGACAATGTACAATCTTCAAGAAAGCAAGAGCAGAATAATGCCCCCCTTCCCTGAAGAAAGAAAACATCTGCAAAATAAGAGGAGAAGGGCTAAGGGTTGTGGTTGCTGATTTATTGTAATTAATCTGGAATTGTTCTTAAACTCATTAATATTCATCACTGCAGGAACAGAGATTTCATATTTAGCAATACACATCAGGGAGTCAGTGACACACAGGAACCGTTTGTCCTTGGGCAAGATCTATAAACAATGTGAGGAGCCAGTGAAAGAAGGCTGTGAGACACCAGTTTCTACTCTCTCTCTCTCTGCACTGGCTATAAGACTCAGCTTTTAACAAAAGGGAGGTAGTTCCGAGTTCAGCTGCCACATCATCTGTCTCAGCTCAGCCTCGTCGTCCCTCAGAGTTTCAGCAAAGACTTCATAGCAGTGCGTTCCACGAGGAGACTGAAATGTAAGGGCTAGCTTGGGATACCCTCGCTCACACTGGACAGTTCTTTCATGGACTCCAATGAGGCCACTCGTGGAGTACCATGCTGGTATTTCAGAGCCCTCACTCAGAAGGGTGAGCAGTTTCTGATGTGAGCAGTCCCCCTATGTAGATGCACAGCTTTTCAGCCAGGGTTAACCTCTGAAATGACAAAGCAGAAACACATCTTGTGCCAGAGATTAACTGAAGCTAAGCAGAGAGAGCTTTATGTGTGTTTTCAGGCTGCATAGTCCACAATGTTGTGTGTACGTCACAGTTTGTGCCCATAAAGTAATCTCCTAGGTAGATCCTGAGGGAAAGTGGCCCTTTGGGTTGAACTGTTAAACCAACCACCTTGTTGGTGAGGAAAGCCAGCAGGCCAAAGAAAGAGTGATCAGTTTGAAGGGTACAGAACATGCACTGTGACCTAACAAATCTGTATGCTTTATGAGGTTTCAAGCTAAAAGTTTTTTTCCTGAGCTTCATGGGAGATTAAAGAAACATTTGATATTTCAGTCCAAAGGCAGAATAAAAGTGTGTTCCCCTTGAGTTATTTCTATCAACTGGGCCAGCATGTGGCCAAGCTGATTACCATAAAGGTGGAACGTTATGTCTGGCAAAGAATAAAGAAGCAGCTGTCCTCTGGGTTACTATATTATCAAAGGTTGATTTAAGTGCCTCAGTTACAACCATGTTTCTTCAGAGCATTATGCTTGCAGATTAGATTAAATACCTAATCTTGTTTTCAAGATCAAGCAGGGTTTGATTAAGTTTCCTGGCACAGGTCTATGAGATTAAAGCCCCTGCACCCAGGAAAGCATTAGCTATTTCCCCAAATAGGATGGGGTTACCCTGGTGGACAGTATTCCTCTCAATGAAAAACTTCCTTCAAATATTCCTTTAAAACAAAAAAAAACCAAACAAACAAAAAAAAAAGACACTGCAGTGATTTTTGTTCTTGGACATATTTAAAATCTTGATTTTTTTTTTTTACACTTCTCTTTTCAAGATCTAGTTGGGTTTGTCGTTTTTGATCTTCTTTCTTTAACCAAATTTCTCTGTCTTCATTTACGCACCTGCTTAGTTTATCACTGATTTGCTCAGAGGCTGACGTGTGTTTGTATTTTACCAGCAAAATAAAAATCCTAAGGAATGAGGTCTACTGGAAGTGACTGATCATGTTGTGTGCTCACCTCTGCATTTCCTGCTGTGAACAGAGCTTTATTTATTGCTAGATAAAGAAGTGCAGTAGAATGGTAGTTCAGGGGTGCTTTGTGTTTATTATTATTAAATCTGGGATGGCGTGAGTGATTTTTTTCCTGTCATAAGCCCCCCTCCTCACCCAACTGAAGTTTGTGTTAATTTGGAGGCAGTAAAAAGCTTGACATGGTTATCCTTCTAGCTGGTGATTTTTAGAAAAGGCAGAGCTGTCTGGTATGTGTGGAGGTTACAGAATCAGGGGGAAAAATGATGCAACCTGAGAGGACAGCAAGGAACCCTAAGTCAGGTGTAGATGGCACCGAGCCACAGACCCCTGCAGGCTCTTTGCTAGCTTGGAGGATGTTTCCGAATGAGGTATGAGAATTTGATTAAAATCTTCTCTTCTTGGGGGGATGAAAAAGGAGCTAAGAAATCTTGAGAAAAGTGATAAACTGTGGGGAAAAAATAACTTGAGCCAAGCAATCTGGGGCATAAAAATGCCATTGATTGCATTGGTCCCCATACGAAGTACAGTAAATATTACTTTGGGATTCAAGATGATACAAGAGGTGCACATAGCAGGGAACCTCTTTTGTGTGATTCTGGGCATCCTGAATATGTCCTATCCAATCCCATTTCAATTTAGATTAGGCTTTTGTAGAGCATTTTTTAATCTCCTATAGAAACATAATGGATATTTCAATCTACGATCATTGTTGTTTTTCTTCTGGTAGCACATGGAGGCCTCTATTAGGGATTAAGACCCAGTTGTGCCAGGCACTATATAGAAGTCCCTGCCCCAAAGATCTTATAATATAGCCATGTGATGAGACAGTGAGAGACAAATAAAAGAGGGGGGAGGACAAGGTAAATAGTGAAACAATCTTGAATAGCTGAATTAAGTAGAAGCATCATTACCACATACTGCCTAGCTGTTATTGAGTGAATTGTAGGCGTCACAGCCAAGGTGATACATACAACATTTTATCTGTGTAATAATCGTCTTCCTTTTCATTGGTGGGGGAACAATGTTAATATTGACTACATTCCATTAAACAATTTTTGAAATTATTCAGGAGCGGATAGGAACATAACTTGAAACCAAAGAAGTTTCTGGACACTTTCAAGTATAAAATTGGAAGGTTTAGAGCAGAACACACCACACTCATCACCTGGGTGTAGCAGGGCATAAAAAGAGGTGTTAAAAGTTTTAGGCTTAGCAAATGCAGAGTTTGACAGGTGAAAGAAGCTTAAAAGAGAGCTCTTTTCCAGAGAAGATTAACACTCCATTTGTCCCCTCTGATAGCTCACATACCTGTAAACTCTCAAAAGTCAATAGGGGATTCTAGCTATAGGTCAGTGAGCTGCGCATTCCTTGATGTAATGGGTGAGAAGCTTAAACTGACAATAATGTTAATCAGTGGAATCATAATAGGATGTTGTATTAAGTAAAAAACGTAGCTGTTGACTTAAAGATTCTGGCTGTCGAAGTCTCTCACGTTGCATTGGTATGTTCTCTCTTCTTTTTTTTTTTTTTGTATTTCCTTTTATTTAATTTCCTGATTTTTCACAACAGCATGCCAGGCTTTCACATAAGCAATAGAAGAGATTTGTTTTCTCTTGCTCTAATTATGATACATAGTATGTTACATGTGCAACTAAAATCCAGAGAACGTCCTCTAATTACAATTTCCAGGTAGGTCAAGCTCCATGCATACACAAGTTTACAATATCTTTCTTAACTCACAACATTCCTCTCCATATTCCAAAGACCCCTTTCTCTGCCATCAGCCCATCTCTAACACAGCAGAGGAACTCAAAGTTTGGAAGAAATACATTTTTTAAGTTCTATTCAAGTTTGGTCCAAACAATTTTGTAAAACAAACCCAAAAAGTGCCAAAATATTAACTCTGTGTCTGTCAATATGGAAACCCAGTCAGTTTATTTCTTTAACAAAGTAACTTACAATGCCACAAAGTTAGAATTTCTCTGGAAAAGCCATCATTTCTTCCTTGATTCTGTTCTCTATGTGTAATATAAAACTGCTGTCTGTATTCTGAAGATTGTAGCTAACGAAGATCTGTTTTTTAGTCTTCCTGGCTAGGCGCTGGGCTAGAGAATTTGAGGTGGTGTCAGAGGCATCTCCCAGGAGTGATGAAGACACTGGATTGGAGTCGTGGGGGCTGCACATGGCCACGGCCAGGCTGCAGAGTGCTGGCTCCGCCCCCACCCAGAGGAAGAGCGAGTCTCGCAGCCGCATGGCGTGGAAGTGCATGAGCTGCTCGCCCGCGCGCCCACAGAAATCGTGCAGGGAGATCCCGGCTGGCGCGTGGCGCGAGGACCCCGCCGCCTCCGCTAGCTGCTGCGGCTCCATCTGCAGATGCATTTTCTTTGTGCCACATTTAGTCTTACCCTTCTTTTGCTGATTTAGCTAATGGAATGTCTGTACCCATGCAGTTTACAAATGTATCCCTGTGTGGAAGACATTCCAAGTATGTTTACTGTAGGAGGGAATGCGTATTGTCAGTTTGGATCTAGACACAGGAAAAATGAAAATGCTGAAAATCTCAGGCAGCAATTGTTTACCACCTCTGTGCATCATGGAAAAAAATCACTCCTTTCAGAGGGCCAGCACAAGATCCTATTCACCACTTAAATCCCACTTAAGCTTGTTTTGAAGGGTTAAGTTGGATTTAACTGTTCTATAGGCCATTTGCTAGCTCTCCATACATAGAGTTACCATACATCCTGGTTTTTCCAGACACTGCCTCTTTTGGGGCCTCTGTCCTCTGTCCTGGTGAATTTTTCAGATAACAGGAAATGTCCTGGATTTTTGCAGAGCAGATGCTGTAGCTCAGAAAGAGCCCCAATTGGTCCTTTCCCCTGCAGCCAGAGCTGCCGGATTCTGCCCACTCAGGCTTGGATCCCAGCCCTGGGGAGGGTGTCTCTCAGGGAGGTGCTAACTGATGGCTGTTTCTGTGTCCTGGGATTGTGTCAGCCACCCTGCCACCATGACAGGGAGCAACACTGCTCCCAATCTCCAGTGAGTACCCCCACTACAGGTACCTCTTCAGCACCCCCAACTGTACCCTCCCTCCAGCTTCCCTTCCCCCAGCTCTGCCCCTCCTCACCACCACAGGGCCCTCTTTTTGGGAACTGGAAATATGGTAACCCTATCCATGCAGGAGTGAAATTCACCCCAGGGGAGCACTGTTGCAGTTATATGGGGCTGAGCTTTGTGACTACTAGCTAGTCTCCATATGATGTCTGAAAGCTCTCAGCTAGCTGGTTCTTGTGAATTCTGATAAGTCTATGAGATTATTGAGAAGTGTTTTTTCTACTAGCTGCCAATTGGAAAGGTGAAGAAAAACCATTCAACAAGAATTTTAATGTATGGTTTTTAAAAGAAGGTTTGTTTTTTTTTAATCTGTGAAAGCCGATGTTTAATAAGCAAAATCCTATAAAATTTATTGCTCAAGATGTATATACTGTAACCCACAAGCCAACGGGGCGTGGGTTTGGCGGTGGTTGTTTTTTTAGTGTAGAGTTTCTAGATGAACAAAACAGTTGTCACCAAGCTAAGTGTAAAGTAAAAATGCCTTACAAAACAGGAAACAGTGGTTGGTGGTGGTTGGGAGGGAAAGTATCATAACAGTTCTGAAAAGTGAAAGTAGTACATCTGCTTAGAAAATTAATTCAAGGTACAACCAGATTGTCTGACTGTAGTGAACATGGGCATCAGGTGACCTTTAGTATATTGTATGGCATTTGTTTTACTAACTATTCATAGTATGTATCCACTATTTTATGTTAGCCTTAATATGTTTCTCAGTTTATTAATGCAATGGGTGGTTTTTCTGTAGTCAAGTAGTAGTAGTTTGAGCAGGGGTGTGAAAGTCAGTATTCCAAGGTTCTAATCCCTTTCTTTGCTTGCTGCTTTACTGAGCGAGTGTGAGCAAATCACTTCGCTTCTCTTTGCCCTGGTTTACCCAACTGGAAAATGCTTCACAACAGGCCTGCGGGGTAGTTACATTTAGTTAATATTTGTAAAAAGTTTTGAGATCTTCTAATGAAAGGCTCTAAACACGCTGAATAAAATTCTGGTCTCCATGAAGTCAATGGGAGTGTTGCCATTGACTTCAATGGAACCAGGATTTCATCCTCTTACTGCAACATAGCAGTGATATTACAGTCTGTTATAGTACCATGTAATCCTTTATAGCAAAATGTACTTTAGCAATAGATAAAGGATATATATTTTTCTTGTTTTATGATTTAATAAATTATCTTCCTATTGGTTATATCACTGTTTTAATTATAAAACATGATTTTAAATATAATTTAAATCATGGTTATAATAACTTATATATATATAGCCTGAACATGAATATAAAATCTCATGGATCTTCAATATATCTGAAGTATAGTACCTGTTTTCTGTAAATGTAGAAATACGAAGCTACAACAATCTACACCAGCTCAGAATCTGTTCCAAAATGTAAAAGAACTGCAGCTTCCTAACAGGAATGTCATTTATTAATTAATCCTTTACTATTTTCTCTTTGAATCCAATCTAATAAGCCCCCAATTTAAAAGCTAAGACATTATAGTGAAATAGCAGGCATGGGGTTGCCAGTTGTAGGAAGCTGTCATTCCATGTTTCTAAGATTAATGGTAAGAAACAGAGGCTGATCACATCTCCCATTGTAAATTGGGAGTAACTCTTCTGAAATCATTGGAGGTACACTAGTGTAAAACCAGCACACTGTCAGAATCAGGCCAACAGTGTATGTGCGCCTGTAGTCTGTGAGGGATGTGCCCAATCCTTTTCCCACTACAGTCAACGGAAGTATTGCACTCAACTACTATTACTATTTATTATGTGTATAGTGCTAAAACTGTGCTAGGTGCATAGACTTTAACAGGAACAGGATTGGGCCCCAAATATACGTACCTATTAACCATTGCAATTTGTTTGAGTAGACCTATGTTTCAAAGGGCAAGGGTCGCTAGAGTTGTATTCCATTTTGTGGGCTCATGCAATGCAGGGGAGAGTGGGAGTTGTACGTCAAACTAGGGCAGGCTGGTGTTAAGAAATTATTGACTCAGTAAAGTAGTTTCACATTATATTATGTATGCAATCAGGGAATGCTTAGAACAGTACACAAGGCAGTAAATGTTGTCTGAAATGAAAGCACAAGACCATCCTGACTGCAGTGGGCTGAGCAACACAAAATTGGTTCTCCACTCTACTCGTTAGGATGCTGTGCTCTCTTATTCCCTATCAAACCAGAGGGAAAACTGCTGAAACAGGGCTGGGGGAAATTATTCAGCATTGCTCCAGTGCTTTGTTTTCTTTCTTGCTTTCTTTTAATGACTCTTTCACTGCTAATTGCAATTCAATTGGACTATAGATTGGTTGGTGTTTTATTGGCTGATAGTTGGCCATGCGTCATGAAAGAAATATTACAATCCCTTAAATGATGTTAGCTAGCCAGAACCACTTTTTAAATATCAAAGGGCCAAAGTGGAATCCGTTGCTCACAGCGGGGAGCAGTTACAGGAGTATTCTCACTAACTTCAACTAGCCTGCTCCTGTGAGTAACTGTTTATCAGTATGAGCCAGGCATTCCCGATCTGCCCCTTAGTGAATCAGAGAATGGGGGTAGGGGTGTGCATGCGCACACACAAAAAGCTATGTTAAAGGAATGTCTAGGTCACAAAGTGAAGTGCACGAAAGTTTGGAAATGCCAGAATTAAGATTGCCACCTTGCTTCAGCCCCCTTTGTGCATATCCATAATGATACAGTCTTTTAATTACATGATCACATTTTATTTTTTCCAGGCTTAATCCATTAAGGTTTATATAGTCCTTTATGATCTTTGAAGTGAAGGTATTAGAGAAATGCTAATGCACTAGAGTTTATATAGGCGTAGAGATGAGCTTATCAGATATAACCAAGCCAAATTATTGCCTGTCTCCTGAATTCCAATCTGGATCAGTTTGGTTATGTTATTCCTCAACTGACTATTTCTAATATATCTAGTTCCCAGGCTCTCTCATTGCCCTGTGAGAAGCAACTTTCCCCAGCAAAATCTTCTCCTCCTAGCTACTGCACTAAACCTCTCCTCCTCTGGTCTTGTGACAAGTGCACCCCCAAGAGGGAATGCAGGTGGAAGTGGGAAAAGAGAACGCAGGGCAGAAATGTTCAGATCATTATCCAAACTTTAGAATTCTTATCTGAAAAGAACTAATGGACCTTTTGAGGCTTGTCATCACTGCTGTGTATCATTTGAAGACATCTTCATAATGAATACATTATTGAAAAATAAAATAAAGCAGAAGAGGCCAGATCACTGCCAGACAATGATGGAAAAGCTATGAGTATCAGCCAATGATTTAGTTAGGGACTAAAACAAAAGATATTACTTCACTCTCCTTGTGTCTCAATATCTTTTATTGGACCAATTTCTGTTGGTGAGAGAGACATGAAATTGGTCTATAATATTCTGGGACCAACATGGGTACAACACTGCATACAATATATAAATTTGTGTGTATCTGTATAAGTATACACACACACACTATATATGTGTGTGTGTGTGTGTGTGTTAAGTATCAGAAGGGTAGCCGTGTTAGTCTGGATCTGTAAAAGCCAGGGCCTCATCCTCCCTGATTGAACTAACCTCGTTATCACTAGCCTACTTCTTGCTTGCATATATATACCTACCCCTGGAAATTTCCACTACATTTATCCGATGAAGTGGGTATTCACCTATGAAAGCTCATGCTCCAATATGTCTGTTAGTCTATAAGGTGCCACAGGACTCTTTGCTGTGTGTGTGTTGTTTATTCACTTCTTTCAAGTCTCAGACCATCTTTGAAAAGCAAAAGAAACCTTTGCATTGTCTGTTTAATGAAAGCTTCAGACCTTTATGTGATACACTGAAGATGAGAACAAAAGTAACTACATTTGAAAGAGAAGCTGGTGCTTTGCTGAGCTGAGAGTTGCGGATAAATATGACAGTGCTTCTTTCAGATGTCTTTTGTTCAAGGAAGACTAGCTTGTTAAACCATGCGAGTTTCAATAAGTATGGAAAGTTCTCTAGTAACAAGCTAATGGCAGAATGATACTCATAGAAGATAACCTGTAAATTACACTGGCAATAGTGTATGATTGGTAATGAAGTCATTTGAACTAGCAATCGCTTGGCTGAATTTGTGAAACAGGAGCTGTTAAAATACCAAATCCCAATATACAGTAATTGTAATTGCTTCTGAAACAGAATCAATCCAATCTGAGTTTTAAAGGTTAAAGCCCCATCAAGCCATATACCCAAATATCTATGATGAGACTTTTATTTCAGTTTTGCCTGATTAACAGCAGATACCTCAAGGAAGTTGGCAACCTAAATATCTACTGTCAAATTCACTCCGGCTGGGGAAACCTAGGCTCTGGGAATGCCGGGGTTGGAAAATCTGCTTGGAGTAGCAGGGAGATGACAATGATGCAAGGTGCTTGCAACCCTCACCCTGCTGGGCTGTATGCAACTGGCAGGTGCAGCTGAAACAGTGGACAGGGCCAGGCAAGGGTTGGATAGAATGCTTGGGAGATCTGCTGATAGACTCTAAGCAGGAATGGAAAGCTACTCACTATGGCAAAACCCCTGGTGGCAGTAGCACTGGCCATCCTCCTTCAGGTATAAATGGCTCCAAGAGTGCAGAGAGGGGCTGTGATGGGTTGTACTTGCCCCATACTGAGTCAGGTAGGGAAGGACATAACACTTTGCCAAGGGAACAGGGGAAAGGAGCTATCCTGCTCCAGAGAAGCTTCTCAGTTTGTCAGTTAGGATGGGAGAATTCCCACTTGAGCTAATTAGGACAGGAAGGTAAAGAGACCGTGGTAGACTGAGCGAGTAAGGCTCTCCCCCTTCCCAAAGAGAGAAATCATCTCTTGATTGCCAGTCCACCGAGGAAGCAAAGGAAGTCAGGAGGCTCTGAGAATAGAAACATTGCAGAGACCATGAAAGAAAGAGGAAACTGGAGCCTCTGGCTTCCTCTGCATGGCTCTGCTGGCTGCCAGGCTACTAGCAGACACTGAGTTAGATTGTTTCTCTGGGGACTGGGTGAAGAAAGCCCATCCTGTAGTTGTGGTAGCTAGCTGGGATTTGGCTGAAGGAAGCCAGGATTGAACCACTCTTACTTTCAGACTCAGCAGAACAAATCCGGGCCCTGATCTCATTACTTCAGGCCAGGGCTGAGAAAAGTTCTGCTCAGGCATGTGGGCATCAGAAAGCAGCAGGGCTGTCCCTTTTCTGCCACTATGGAATACAGCTAGGGACATGCACACATGCAAAGTGCACCCCCAGAGGGACAAATCCAGCCCTAAAGGTATCATCCCTGCTCAAAACCATGAAACGAAGGCAGCAGAACAAGATTTCTTGTTTGAAATGCACTGAGTCTGGATTTCATTTCGCAATCAAAACATCACAGGTGAGTTCAGATGGAGGTGTGCGATAGATGGCCCTCCAAAGTGCCACAGTTAAGAGGGCCATTGGGACAGACATTGAACTTTTTACAGCTAGCCATGAGCACCTTGTTCTCTGCCTGCTAACCTTGGAAGGGCACTTGGGAAATGGGCAGCTCCTCCAGGCCAATCAGCATTCTCCTTTTACCATGCTCCAGAATTTAGGCCTGCTGAATTTGAGATGCTCCTTTTAGCAAATTGGGATGGCCCCCTCCTCCTCACAGGCCTCTAGGATGGAGATGTCTTCTGAGCTTGTTGATGGGGGAGCAGAGGGGTCACTCATTCTGCTTAGGATGCAAAGCAGAGCTTGTCTTGTAAATCATAGACCACACTCTGAGGCACAGATCCATAACAAGATCTGCCACCTAGCATACTTTGTGGCCTTTATAGACTGAGTCTAGACACCAGCTTCCTTCTCTTTTCTCAACAATATCACAAATGGCAGTACTAGTGTTTCTGTAGCACTCACCAAAAAACCACAAAACCTTTAAAAAAAGAGAGGGAGAGAGAAAAAATTGCCTTTGTTTTCACCGTTCAGTCTGAGCACATTTTGCACACGTTTGGTTTGACTGTCACGGCAGAATAGCCCTGCCACTCATGTGACCTTGTCAGATCAATTGTTCACATATTTCTTTTTTTGCTCTGCCTGTATTCTCTTTCTCCATAAAGCCTCGTCTCGCCAATTCATTGCCATAGGCTACTAGTCTGCAACAAAAACATCAGACCAAATCAAGAAAGGTAAGATCAAAGAAGAAGTTCGCCAGTGCTACTCCTATGGGTCCCATTCTCGCAAGGTTTTCAGATTCTTCTGGCTCATTAACCAAACCCGAGTTAGAGGGGCATGCAGCTACTGCTTTTCCCAGTGTCACTGGGGTACTATCCTTCAAAAGAATAGCTCCTAAAGGACAGCAAAGTGTCACTACTGGTGAATTCAACTTCAAAAAAATCATTCTGTGGGATGACACCAGGACCCATTTTCTCCCACTCTTTGCTCCTAGTAGCGAGGAGAGAAGCAGACATTTTTTTCCAGGTCCCGAATGATGCTGTGTGATTTCTTATCAGTTACCTACTCCATCTTTGAGACACAACCCCTGAAAGTAAGAACCCCCCATCCTCATTATTGTGGAACACCAGTTTCTTTCGCAGCCCAAATGTATCCAGGATCATTGACAATCCATGATGCTGGGACCATGGATAAGCAAGTACAGAACAAATGATCCATTTGCAGAGACTTAAAGTAAGATCACTGCGGAGCCAATTTGTGAATTAATAGTCACTGGGATTTCCAATAAGTAAATACTTCATAAGATGAAGCAGCTGACAAAGGCACCTATACACCTCTACCCCAATATAACGCTGTCCTCGGGAGCCAAAAAATCTTACGGCGTTATAGGTGAAACCGCATTATATCGAATTTGCTTTGATCCGCCGAGCACTGCTTTACCGCGTTATATCCAAATTCGTGTTATATCGGGTCACGTTATATCGGGGTAGAGGTGTAATTGAAAAGTTGCTTAGGGCCTGTTATCTGCTGTGACTTGGCTGTGTGTAAATGGTTTTGAACCTTTATGAAATAAAGGTAAATGTAAGAGTTAAAAGATTTTTCTACTTAAACTCAGACCAGGAGTTTGCCTTTGCTTTTTCAGTGAAATTATTCATAAATGGCTTGGCTACACCTGATTCTTCTTGCTGGTGTTTCTTGTTGCATTCTACAGTTGTATAAAGTTATGTGCACTCAGGGAAACAGGTTGAAGCTGTATGGCCAATTGCGTTTCCATAGATGTGTGAGAAGTCAAACAATAGTTTTCAAGCATCAGAAGCATCCTATTCATCAATGTTTCAGGCTGCCCTCTGTACCCATTCCAACACTTGCAAACCAGGTGTCCTCCAGAAACATGCAGCAGTTAAAAAACAAACAAACAAACCCAAGACTCATCTATGTTCAGTGTGTAGCAGAACCTGACTTGCCACACTGGTGACTATCTTTCCTGTGTCACAATTACTAGCATTGTTACCTCTGCCGCTCATCTTTCTGCCCTGGATTTATTGTATTAGACAATGTGGGCAACTGTGTCTGTGAAGTAAAGGATGCCTGTGTACTCTGTTTTGAACACTACTACTTAGAATTCTATCAAGAAGAATTAATTCTCCAGGATGCTGCAGTAAGAAAACAAGATATGGCCTCCTGCTGCAGCCGGAGATTAGAGTGCCACATTCTCAGTGTCTGTGAACACGATGGAAGAAAGGGCCTTTCCTTCCTAGCTCTATTCCTCACTCATCACTGTAGTATCCAGATAGTTTACAAACTGTTTATCCATTTAACAAGTATTATTATTATCCTAGAGAGTAGAGCTGGTTGAAATATGCAGGATGTCCCCCCACCAGAGCCGGCTCCAGGGGTTTTGCAGCCCCAAGCAGCCAAAAAAAAAAAAAAAGCCGCGATCGCGATCTGTAGCAATTCAGTGGGAGGTCCTTCGCTCCGAGCGGGAGTGAGGGACCCTCCACCGAATTGCCGAATACCTGAACATGCCACCCAGCTCCGGAGTGGCCGCCCCAAGCACCTGCTTGCTAAGCTGGTGCCCGGAGCTGGCCCTGCCCCCCCACCGCCCCCCCCCAACTTTTTGTGACAGCTTTTAATTGGAGTTTTGAATCTATGAAAAAATTCACCCAGCTATAAAATGGTCAAAACACTGCAAACATTTTTAATGCAAAAATGTCCACCTAAGTATCAGCATGTTTTGCCACTGTTACTAGTCAGCATGGGCCAGTGGACAGGGGACTAGACTAGGAGGCCTGAGCTCCATTGCTGATTCTGCCACTGGTCTGCGTGGGACTTTGAGAAAATCACTTCCCCTTTCTGTGCCTTTATCTGTCTTGTCTACTTAGATTGCATGGTTTTAGGGGCAATGACTGTTTCTTATTCTGTGTCTCCAGAGTATGTAAGACAAAGGAGCTCTGACCCTCTTTGGGACGTCCAAACACTACCTTAATACTAATCCTCACGTTACACACAAGGAAACTGAGACATGGAGCGATTTAGTATGTGGCTTGTCTCAAGGCACACAGGAAGCTGTTGGGAATAAAACAGACTTTCAGTCCTATGCCTTAGTGACTAGGCCATGCTTCTTCCTTGAGGAAGGGCCCTGTTAGAGGGATCCCATGCAACTATTAGGAGGTATCCAAAAATCTCAGCCCATTCCTATCCATGATATGTGAGTTTCCATTTCATAAGTACATTCTAAGAGGGCAATGCATCATGTTGCAATGCAACACAGTCTTGTATTAACTCAGACTCACAACACGATCATGACCTGACAGTGTAAGGTCTAGAACAAATACAAGAGTCTAATTATCCCAAATGCTAGACTTGTGATACCCAGGATTGGCTAATGTATATAGGGGTGGATGGCAACCTTGTGTCTACAGCTAATACGGGTATGTAAAGACGGCCCTGGAAGTGTCTGACTTGTGAGTAAGAACCTCACACCTCTTAATAAAATGTCTGCCCCATCAACTGGCACTATAGAGTGACATAAAATAATCATATTTTCAAGTTGCACTGAAATTTGTGAGAGATGACATTGTTTCTATATGTGATTGTGATATGTGTGGTGTTCATGTTATTTATTTAAATGTGTCCTTCCACTTGGCTCATGTTGCCCATACAGCCAAGAATCTCTTATCAAGGGACAAAGAAAAAGGAGACTTTCCAGAACAAACAATCCCCTCTAACCTTAACTCCTGACATCCAAAAAAGAGATTAGCTATGAAATGTGCCTTTGCAGGTAACCTTTTCAATAGAACATTGCATGGCATGACATTATCATCAACTCTTCTCCCTGTGTGTTGGGAGAGATGGTCATCTTATGACTATGGTCACAGTCAAAAGACACATTCTGAGAGCAGAAAAGGAGGGAAAATTTGTCAAATTATTTGCTGCAAAGTGTTTGCTCATCTGCATTTTTAATATGCATATTTTGTTTTCTTTACAATTTGATGGTTGAAAGAAACAAGAAAGAATCACGAGCACACTATCCCTTATTTGTGTATAGAGGTTAAGGACTACCCAGAAGAACTGCAGCAGGCTTCAACAGCTGGAGATTTCTAGGACTCCAAGGTTCAGCAACTCAAAATATTTGAACTTGAGAAGAGTCAATACACAGATAGACTGAGGCCCCAATCCTGCAAAGGAAACCACTCGCATAGATCTTCATGTCTGGGCAAATAACACTGAAGTCATCAGAGCTCAGCACAGGCATGTAGATCTTTTTGCAGGACTGGGGCCTGAGAGTGTATTGAAAAACTAAAGTGTTCTTAAGAAACTGGGAAATGGGCACAAACTGCCCCATTTTGTGTCTGTGTGGTGTGATTTAGCTCTAGAGAATTAATAGTTGATCCTTTCCTGAGATTGAGTCTGGAATTATTGGAACTTTCCATGTGTCAATCGGGGTAGGCTAGTATCTGCACAAGACCTGGTATAGTCCACCAGGGCTAAACTGTCATCATCTTGGTTTATTCAGAGGTTATTTGTACCTTCAACTCTTGCTGTTATTGGAGTCCAGGTTTTAAAAGCTGCATTTATTCTAGAGATTTGCTTTTATTACTAACGGGTCTTTGTGGTCTATCAGAAAATACTAAACCTGGGGGAAGCACATTACAGATCTACTTGCATATCAGAGCTTCAGTAACTCCTGGTGCTGGCTAGAGAGGGACAAGTAAGTTAGTATGATCTAACTTATCACCCTGGCCAAGCAGAGTGCAGATGGTATCCAGTAAGATTCCCCCTGTAACTTGCCTATGCCTACTGACAGTATTTTTCTATTCCCATCCTTGGCCTTCCGCCGGCTGAGACTGCCAGTAATTCAAGGGTCTATGAGTGAAATCTGCTTCCGTTGGCCAAATCCATGTCCAATGGCAAAGCTCCTCTTGACTTAAGTGGGGCCAAGCAGGGTTTCTCCCTGGATGCAGTGGTTTGGGGAGGTGGGGGGTGATAGCCTGGTAGCAGTTCGGTTGTGGAGAGGGAGTTCTGAATTCTAGTGAAGAAGCAGCATCTCAGCAGGCCTCAAAGGAATGTTTTGGGAGGCAGAGGTTGAATGAAAGATGCTCAGTGCCCAGTATTTAAAAGGTGCTGAAGGAAAAGGTGACATACAGTGCCTCAGACCTACTCTGAATGCAGAGAAGCACCAGCCCTTCCCGCTGTACAGACACTGACTTCTCCTCTTGCTTCCCTCTGCTCCCAGAAGCTGCACTTGGACTTTATAGGTGCCATGGCATCCTCTTCTTAAGTAGCTCTGTCCTTACAGCTGACTGAGAGGGTTTGTTTTACCACAGCAACAACATGCTTCGGAGCCTCCTCCCAGCACAGCTGAATACATACTCTCCCTATTCCTCTCCAGGCTCTCCATATTAGACAAGGGGAAGCTTTCATGTGCTTTGTCCCTGACTGACCAGGAAGGGAGTAAGATCCTTCTTTAAAAAACAATAAGCAATCATGTTTGCTGGTACCTCTTGCAAATTACAAATGAAATCTCAGGCATGGGAAATTGGGGCGAGGAGGAGAACTGGCTAGTGCATTTCCCAGCAGGAAGTTCATCCCTGCTGAGCTCTTCC